>NC_141137.1:133973187-134573187 GCF_053477565.2 Lygodium microphyllum | reverse complement strand
GCTCATAGGAAGTTAGCCAAGCGATGGTTTGGACCATATGTTGTAAAAGTAGTACATAATAATGCTACTTACTCTTTGGCTGAAATGGATGGAACTATGATCAAGATTCCAATAGCGGGGAAACGAATCAAACTCTTCAAACGAAGAGAATCTTCAAGTTATGAACTTGATGACTTAGAAATGAGTCCTCTACTTGAAGACATACAGGAAGAAAAAGACTTAGAGAATGAAGATGAAGAAGAAGACCCTCCTTGACCTGTAATCTTATGAAATGGCACATGCCGGAGGATGTGCAGGTTAGGAGGGGGTGAATGTCAAAGAGTTTACTGTCCATGTTATAAATCATGGGATTCTTATGAACACAGAAGAGTTTCACTGGAAGTTGTATGAGATATTTGCATACAAAATTCAGGCACTATTATCCAATATCTACCTTAGTTATACAAGTTCTTTTGTATTTAGCATATAATTTGCAAATATACCATGTACATTTATGAAAAATAAGACTATGGAAACCTATAACTTGGACATCTGGAAGTAATTGACAGTCTGATGGATAAATCACATTAATTCAGGTACAAAAATATGGACATAACCCAAAAATGTTGCCAAAAACTGTCAAAAGTCCACTAGGTCCACATGGGACCAAAAGTAACTGACTTAGGTGACCAGCAAGTGACCTAGGCTGGGAAAAAAGTGACCAGGGTTGGAGCAGAGAGTAGCCCGCATTTTTCGGCGCAAAATGCGGGCTGCTCTGTCTGAGGGAAACTAGAAGAAAGATGGAGCTGAGATGCATGGAATGGAGCATACAAACTGAAGATTAACTGGTCCAACTACTAAAGATGTAAACTTGGTGAGAGCTCCACTTCTCTGCCTCTTTGGTCTGACGAAAATGCATGCTGAAACTGTCTATAAAAGAGGAGAAATCTGAGGGAAGAGTATTCAGCCTGCTCTTATGCATGACTTCTCTCATCTTCTCTACCTTATTCTTGGTCCAATGAAGCCCGTCTTGTGCCCAAGTACTTGAGTGACTTTGGGGCAAGCAAAGGGTGAGGATATTGAAAACTTATGGACTGTTATGGGCTGAAATAACTAGTCATAAATAGGGCAGCCCACTATTTTGATCTATTTTTATGAGCAAACATGGGTTTTTAATGATTGTAATAGAGGAAAATGACCTCTTTTCTTCAGGACATTGTTCATAGATGAACAAAAGTGCTTCTTCTTGAGTTTATGCACTCATTTTGAATTTGTTTATGGGCTGGAATTTTCTGTTTTAAAACAGGGCTGAAGCTAAAATTATTCTTTTTCAATCCATTTCATGCATCTTTGGCCCAAATCTTGGATGTATTTGATTCTAGCATCAATATACTTGACCCAAAGGATTGAAATCCATCTTTGTACATGTAATAAATACCATTAGAACTTGCATTTGTCATTCATAAATGAATTGGAAATCTGAAAATATCCTTTATGAAATGATGAATGTATCCTGAAGCATTTGATGTATTCAAGTTAGCCTTAATCCTTCTGTTCATATATGCTAAGTACAAAGTGAGAAGGCTTGAACTCCCCTTCCGTAACTAAATCATTTCTAAACCCCGAATCTTATTAAAACCCAATCCATTTTTCCTTTCTGAATCTTGAATCCCAAACTCTTATTTTGCACTAAAAGCCCCGGTGATAGACCTTCAACTCTTAACGCGACGACACTGCGAGAGGTCTCTCTGTGGCCGATACTTGGAGCAAGAGGATGCTTGGGTGCCAGGGGGGCTCTAGCCGTAAATCCCTTGTCTCCAAGTCCTGCACAAGAGGCCAACGTGACTCGAGATTGGATCTCAAGGCCCGCATACTAGTCTACAGGCAGAAACTTGGATTAGTAATCCCTGAGGATTGCCGGATTGCCTTTAGGTGGATTATGGATTGCCTTTAGGCGGATTATGCAATAGCTTACCGGCTGGATTATATGATGTATTCCAAAGATAAATAAGATCAATTGTTGCAAAGGAACTTGTTTGACATTGTTTTTCTATGTTAGTGCTAAGATTACGTGAAGGAACCGGTGATTAATTGGCTAATTAAGGAAGCTCTTTTTGCATGTCAAACTAAATGTGATAGGTAATTAGTAAACTAAAGCAACCCTGAGGAAAGTGCGGTGGATGTGGCCATGGGTCCGTCCTACAGATGGTGGTCCCAGTTGACCGGGAACTTTTCCGAAGGAAATTGACAGCAAGGAACGATGACCTAGAATCTAGAGTACTAGAGACCGATTTATGTTGTTTTAGGGGAACGGAATGGGACTATGCCTTACGGGCAGAGAGGTCGAGCTTTGCATCCCTCTCGTTTCCCATTCCCCTTGAACCAAGTGCAGCATGAATCCGCTTCAACCTTGACGTTTCTGTGTAAAGTAGTTCACCTGGGGTTCGACGCTAGCTACCGTTCTAGGAATTTGACAACTAGGAAAACCCTGATTCAGGTCTGTCCTAAGTGGGAACGGCCGGAATGCTTCCGCTTCATGGCAGAATCGGAAGGAATTAGATCACAAACCCCGTGACATTCCGTGGGAGTGCTGGGGCGGCGCTTTCTGGACTCTCTTTCCGATGGACTGCTAAGATGTGTCCTACGAGAGAATAGGTGGATACGTCACAGTTGGTATCAGAGCGAACCAACGAGGAACTAATGTTTATAAGAAAACTTAATAAGGAGAAGTAGAGCAAATTTTTCTGTTAAGAACATTTCATTACTTACTTATCAATGCTGACTTACAAAGTCGTGAAGCATGGAATAGATTCTTGGTATTCCAGGTTATGTTTATGACTGCGATGTGTGCTTCGAATTATTGACAGAGGATCGATATGATGAATATCCTAGACCGCATCTACAATCCTTCACCCCTGTACGTGGAATGGAGATGGACGGCTGATTCAGGAATCTATTACATAGCTGCCCACCGATTTGCGTACCTTCAAACCAACTTAAAGAGAATCAAGTGGTTGGAGGACTTAAAGATAGTGAAGCTGTTCATCTTTATTGAAGCTCACGCAAATGGAACCCTACATGTCAGCGGTTGAAGGGTCAAGCAGAACATGTATGTGTACGAGGAAGTGACTTGAATAATCCCTGCCAACAGAATCAAGGTGTTGGGATGTTATGAGAACAATGGGTATCAAAGGAAAGGATACCTAATCTTCCAATGACCTATCGATTCCTGAAAATCCATGACCCCAATCCATACTATTACCCAATTCCCGTACCTCAATGTAACACAATCTTATTTTCCCCGAATTAATGTATCAACTTGTTCCATCTTCCCAAGAATAATTGTACTTGAAAGGGCTATGCCCATATGAATGAAATAGACTTTTTTTAATCAATGATTGTCTTGACTGTGAGTATTGATAAAGAAGTTAAGTGATTAGGTCACTTGGTTGAAAGCTGAACTAGGCATGTTAATGTAATGTGATGTGAGAAAACATTTAGCAAGTCTTAATGTTAAGAATCTCAATGCCCAAGCACAACCTCAAGGGCAGATTCCTAGTCCGACCCCTACACCAAGTACGGCTGTGATTCAGGAGAAGAAGTTTCTTCTCAAGCAGATCAAGCCACTAGAATTTGATGGCAAAGGAAGGACCGTCCAAACTGATGCCGAGATCTGGATTGAATCTATGGAAGACTATTTTGAAGCAGTAGGTACTGCACCCGCCAACCAAGAAATGCTCGCCAAGCTAAAGCTAATCGGTGAAGTAGGGCTTTGGTGAAAGCAGCCAAGCCATTTTGAAGCAGCAGATACTGCACCCGCCAACCAAGCAATGCTCACCGATAAGCTAAAGCTTATCGGCGAAGCAGGACTTTGGTGGAAGCAATGGTGCAGAGATCAAGGGATCTTGGAAGGGTCAGTTACGTGGGAAAAGTTTAAAAGAGTTGTGCAAGGAAGATATCTACCACCTGCCTATCGCACACAGAAGATGAACGAGTTCTATGAGTTGAAACAACTTGATCTATCTCTTGATGCATACTATTCAAAGTTTGTCTCTCTTTTAAAGTATGTGCCACAAATGGATATGACACAACCGGTGTCGAAGTTTTGTGTAGGATTAAACCCACCTATAAACACCTGCCTCAAATCAATGCGCCCAACAGATCTTCAAGACGCACTCATTCGAGCTCCGCCCATAATACAAGAAGTGTAGACCAGGCCAAGAAATAACAAGACTTGGTCTTACAAGAATCAGAACAAAGGAGTGTATAGGTCCCAGGCAAAGAGAGTACAAGGCCAAAACCAGGGACAAAGGAAGAAAGCTAGGACCAACAATGTCAATAATTTCATTCCTACCCAAGGTAATGGCCGCAATCTCCGCTGCTTCCATTGCAACGATCTTGGTCATTTCAAAAGGCAATGTCCCAAGCTTGGCGGAGGACAACATCAAGGACTGTAATATTTCCGCACACTGCGTGCCGTAAATATTGACTTCCCGCAAGTCGTGTAAACCCTGTGCAAGGGTATTCCCTGGTTTACCCTACTTCGTAATTATTGGTAACCTCATCCACACCATGCACGCTCAAAAATGAGGCCTCCACGTCGAGAAATACGAGGCTGAGATTGAAGACCAAAAAAGCCGCAAGGGAACACCCTTTTTGAAGGGGCAATTTGGATAAATCAAGGCAAATTTTTTTTTTAAATCCCTTCCCCCAGCCGATGCATGGCTGGAGGAGAGGGAGTGTGGGGAGGAATGGCCAAGGAAGGAGAAGGTCAGATTGCATGAGGAGGAGTCCTCCACGTGTGTGGAGGCCCTCTTTTCCCCCCATGCCTATATAAACACCCCCTTTTGGAGAGGGGGGGATAAGAAAGATTGCGGCAGAAGGCTGTCGTGTGGAGGAATGCCGTGAAGGAAGGGGTGAAGAGAGGAGGCCGGATGTGAAGGAGGAACCGGACGTGGAGGGAGGGCTAGAGGGACTGGTCGTGATGGACGTAGGGTCGCCGTAGGACGGGCTGTGAGAAGGAGGGAAGGTCGCCGTGTGGAGAAGAGGTCGCCGTGGAGAGGGAAGCCACCAGCCGCCACAGTCCGCCGCCCTGCAGGAAGCCGCCCGGCCACTTCCGTCTGCCGCTGCCGCCTGGATCACGACCCCCCCTGCCGACGTGGACCACTGCTGCCAGAAGCTTCTTAGAAGCTTCTCTAGGAAGCTTCTAAGGGGGCTTCTCTAAGCCCCCTTCCCGTGGAGTCCATTTATAAGCCCATTTTTACCCCGGGATTCAATCCCCTTTTCCAATGCATTCCCACACAGCCCATATTAGCCCGGTGTAAGTCCCCCCTTCTCACCAGCCATCCCTGGGCCGGGACTTTGAAGAATAAGAGAGGAAGCCCATAAAGGCCCTTCCCACCAATCACCCACAAGGCCGGTCCTAGGATTTTAGGGAAGGAGAAGAAGAACCCTAAAGCCTCCATTCTTGCAAGGTCCATTTCCACAAACCAAGCTCCAACCCCGCAAGGCCTTCCATAAGGTCAAATTCCGCAAGCTGGTATTCCCAAGGATCCACAATTCGAAAGGGATCTCCTGCGTACCAGGGAGAAAATAACAAGATCTTGAGGCTGCGTACCAGGGCGAGCAAATTCACCGATTGCGTAAGGGAAAAGGCAACCTGGAAGTCCGTAATTATGTCATGATGGGCCCTAAAAAGTCACAAGACGCGCCTGCGGAAGGATCTTCTCCTAGTATTTACGTGGATATTTTTCGGAGCCCACAAGTCCAGGTTTTATCTATTTGGATTCCACACAGAAGTATTGAATTAATCACGATAACTCCATGGATTAGGAAGCACTCATGCATGTCAAATGCAACTAGTCAAGTTAAATGCAATTGGAAAAATGAATTGGCTATTTGAACATTTATTAGAAATAGCTTAAGATATGAAAATTGATCGTCGGTACGTTCAATGGAGTTAATGAAAAGAGCATAAGGTGTCTATGCATTTGCAGGACCTTATTAGTAAGTTTCCTTTTATGTATTCAAAAGCGACGAGCCTAGGACAACTGTTGCCTCATTACAAGGTTGAAATTATTGAGGTACACCTTTTTACTAGGCATGGAAAGATTAATGGCATGTCCCATTTTTAGATAAATCTTCCTTGTAATGATTCATGAGGAAAAGTTAACTCTCATAAGATGTCATTCGAAAAGGAATAGAAGGGCACGAAAATGATCTATGGACTTGCAAGTGGCATGATTATTTGATGTAAGTCCTAGTAGGACCTAGGAAAGTTAGTGTCCAGATTATCAGGCATTTTTACCTTACCAAGGAAAGATAAAATTATCGTGAACCATGTGATGCGTAAAAGCAATAAATCGCATGTTTACCATTGTTCTCCATTAGATGTAGTTTATTACCTTTAGAAGGTTCATCCTTGTCGCAATACAAGTATATTGAGTTGTCTAAGTAACCTAAAACACAAGGGATTCATATGGGCATGGCTCAGTCGATATGATAGGTATCTCAAGTGCTAACTAGGGTTTAGTGCAATAAGAAATTCGACCTAGTTTTACACTGGTTGCCAAGTCAAAACCCGCAAACCCAAAGATCTTACACACATTCACGAGATGTCGAATCAATTGGATGTTCATGCATAAAATGATCTAAGGTTTTATCCTAAGGATCATTCGTTCTAATGATGAAACTCCGACGGAGTTGCAAATTTCTAGGACCATGGGACAACATAATTAGGAATGGGTTGGAGGATACCCTAAACCCTGCTACTCGGCTAGAGGTAATTCCGTGGCCGGAGGACGCCATTCAATGGGTGGAATGATCCCGTGGAATGATGCAACACATGTGCAAAAAGGTTGCAACATCATATAGACTTGAGATTTGTCCACAAGAGAGTTTTGTCATCTCTCGAAATGAGGTTGGCAAGTTATTGAAAGAATTTAACTTACAAGAGGATGAGTAATCATCCTGTTACTCACTTTTCTTGGGGGATAATTGCCAAGGAAAAGGAAAGTTAGGTATTTGCCTTGAAGCAAATGACCAGACAACAAACTAAAGCGACATGGTCGCTGGAACCTACCACAACAAAACCTAAAGTATTGGTAGGGTATGACCCTAACCCAAGAATGATAGGAATCTTGCCAAGTTGCAATTGATTCGGGATCGAATGCGGGTTGCATTCGGAGAAAAGGAGTCACTCCTTAACAGTTTGCCAGCTAAACGACCACTGGAAATTGATTGTGCTTGTAACAGTTTAGAAAGCACTGTTTGCATTGTTTGCTCAATGAACTAAAGGATGAAAATATATCTAAAGCTTCAGGTTGAAGCCTGAAGGGAGAGGCAGCTTCAGTTACCCCCGACTGCCTGCCTGACCCTAACCAAGGGGGTTGTTAACCGCGCCGGGAACGTGGACCGAACCCGCTGTGAGAGGTCTCTCCGTTGAGTTCTACTTGGAGCAGGAGGACGCTTGGGTGCCAGAGGGGGCTCTGGCCGTAAATCCCTCGCCTTCCGGGCCCTGCACAAGAGGCTAACGTGACTCGGGATTGGATCTCGAGGCCCGCATACTAGTCTACGGGCGGAAACTTGGATTAGTGATCCCTGGTGGATTACTGGATAGCCTTCGGGCGGATTATGAATACGCCTACGGGCGGGAACTCCTTGTATTTCAAAGATAAAAGGATAAAATGATAATAAGGAAGTTGTTTGACATTGTTTTCTTTATGTCCTGTGATAGGATTACGTGAAGGAACCAGTGCATAACAGGGTTAATCAAAGAAGCTGGTTGTATATGTCAAACTAATGTGGTAGGTAATTACATAACTAAAACAAACCGAGGAAAGTGCGGAGGATGGACCATGGGTCCGTCCTATGGATGGGTGGTCCCGGTTAGCCGGGAACTTTTCTCAAAGTCTTCGACGAACAGAGGATGATCGTCATCTCCGAAACAAGTAATGAGAACAATGACTTGGAATTACCGATTACCCGATTCACCCTGTTTTAGGGGAACGGAATGGGACTATGCCTTATGGCAGAGAGGTCGAGCCTTGCATCCCTCTCGTTTCCCATTCTCCTTGAACCAAGTGCAGCGTAAATCCGGTTCGGACCTGGCGTTTCTTCGTAAAGTAGTTCGCTCGGGTCTGACGCTAGTTGTTGCTAGCTAATGACCAAACAAGAAAACCCAAATTCAGGTTGATCCTAAGTGGGAACGGCCAGGATACTTCCGCTACGTGGCAGACGCGGGAAGACCTAGATCGCAAGTCCCGAAACATTCCATGGGAGTGCCGGGCGGAGCTTTCTAGACATCCTTCCCGATGGACTGCTAAGACGTGTCCGGGATGATTCTAGTGGACACGTTACAAGGACCATCTCAAGGAACCATCTGTGGCCAAGGAGTCGCCACCCGGACTAGAGGAAGAACCGCCAGCGTTGCCAAGAGGGAGATGTGCAACGAGGAAGACCCAACCATGGAAGCAGACTTTGAGAGGGCAACAGTCCATGCCGCTCTCCACAAGAAAGGCTCAAATCACCAGTTCTCGATGATTCAAACCCCATCGGATTACCAAGGTAAAAGCTTTAAGACTTTGATTGATTGTGGCAGTACACATTCCTTTATCTCACCAGTCTGTGCAAGAAGATTAGGAATAGCCACAAAAGATGCACCTATCTTGCTTGTGGAATTAGTGAATGGTCGTGAGGTCACTTGCACCAGGCAAACTGCTAAGGTGGAATTCCTACTGAGAGAAAAGTCGACTTCAATCAAATTCAGGGTTATGAACCTAGGTATCCACGAGTGTTTGCTCGGAATGGATTGGCTTAAACCTAATGATGCCCACATTCACTGTGGAAAGGGCAAATTTTCTTTCAAAATTATGAAGGGGAATTGGTCACAACTCAAGGAGAGGCTAGGAAGCCAAAAATTCAACTAGCCAAGGCATCTCTGATAATAAAAGGAGTTAGGAAGGGGCTAACTGTCTATTTGATTAAGCTAAATAAGCTAGATCAAAATTAGGAGTCTAGTGAGGAACCTTCATGGCTAAAGGAGTATGCAGATGTATTTCCTGAAGAAGTGACAGAACTTCCTCCTCAAAGGGAAGTTGATCATGAAATCAAGCTAGTGCCAAGAGCTGCACCAATCACAAAGAGGCCATATAGAATGTCCATCCTGGAAGAGATTGAGCTGAAGGAGCAAGTCAAGCAACTGTTAGAACAAGGCTACATTTGTCCTAGCAATTTGCCATGGGGAGCTCTAGTCCTGTTCCAGAAAAATAAATATGGAACGCTTCAGCTATGTATTGATTATAGAGGTTTGAATTAATCAACCATTAAGAACAAATATCCCATTCCAAGAATAGATGAACTTCTTGACTGTCTTCAAGGTGCAAATATCTTCTCCAAGATCGATCTCAGGTTTGGATATTACTAGATAAGAATCAAGGAAGAATATATCCCAAAGACGGCATTCAGCACAAGATATGGGCACTTTGAGTTCCTAGTCATGTCATTCGGGCTAACAAATGCACCTGCTACCTTCAACAGGCTAATGCAGGATATCTTTAGGCCATATCTTGATGACTTCATACTCGTCTTCTTCGACAATACCTTAGTTTACTCCAAACATGAAGAAGATTATGAACCCTAGCTTCGCATCGTCTTTGAGACAATGAGGGCACACAAGCTTTATGCTAAGAAGAAGAAGTGTGCATTCTTCAAATGATAGATTGAATAATTGGGATTCATTGTATCAGCAGAAGGAGTTTTAGTAGACCCAGAGACGTTCTGGAGTGGCCAATGCCAACAAATGTCAAAGAAATACATAGTTTTCTTGGATTGACAGGATGGTACAGGGTCTTTATCAAAAACCATGCTTTGATTGCAGCACCGCTGATGGATCTACTGAATAAGAAAACATCAATTGTATGGTCAACTGCTGAATAATCTAGCTTTGATAAACTAAAGCAAAGTTTGGTATCAGCACCTATCCTGAAACTTCGGGACCTTGGTAAGGACTTTGAAGTGATAACTGATGCTAGCACACTTGCCTTAGGATGTGTGCTTATGCAAGAAGGTCATCCTGTAGCATACTTCTCAAGGAAATTGAAGAACCATGAGAGGAATTATGCTACCCACGATTTGGAGCTGTTAGCTATCATCCATGCTCTCAAGCTTTGGAGACACTACTTGCTAGGTAACAAGTTTACCCTAGTGACGGATCATAAAAGTCTCAAATGGATCTTTACCCAAAATGAGCTCAACATGAGGCAACATCGATGGATTGAAGTGCTGGAGGAATATGATTTTGAGATCAATACTGGTCTAGAAAGGAGAATGTAGTTACGGACGCACTTAGTCGCAAGGCATTTCTGAATTCTCTAATCTTGCAAAATCCATCAACAGCTAGATCTCTAGCCACAAAGGTATCCATGCCAAACAACCCAATACTTGAACTAGCTAAAGAAGAGGCATGCCATGATCCAACCTATCAGAATATGTTAAGGGAGATCCCCATCAAGGATCAAGACCCGAAGCTATGTGCAAAGTATATAGAATTCTCTATCAATAGTAGACTTGTCTACTATAGAATGAGATTATGTATACCGGCAAGCCAGTCACTTAAACAGAAGATACTTTGGGAGGCTCATTAATCCCCTTTTTCAGGACATCCTGGCTATGCCAAGACCCTCAATGCAGTCAGAAAGAGCTCTTATTAGGAAAGACTTAAAGGTGACGTTCTCAAATATGTCATAGAATGTTTGTCTTGTCAACGCATTAAGGCTGAACATGTCAAAATGCCAGGAAAGTTGCAACCACTTGACATTCCCTAAATAAAATGGAAATTCATTAGTATGGATTTCGTTGTTGGCCTAGCTCAGGTTCAGGGAGGTTCAACTCCATTATGGTTGTGGTAGATATGCTAACCAAGGTTGCACATCTTATCCCTATTAAGACAAACTATAAAGCCTCAGACATTTCAAGGTTTTTCATCAAGGAGATATTCAAACAGCATGGGTTACCCAGAAGAATCATTAATGATCGTGACTCTCTCTTCACATCACATTTCTGGAGGGCTATCTTCGAAGCCATTGGGACTCAACACTGTTTCAGTACAGCTTACCATCCCCAAATCGATGGTCAAACGGAGCGAGTCAACCAAGTCATTGAGGATATGCTAAGGGCACACTGCTACTGTGAACCCAAAAAGTGGATCCAATATTTTCCGCTGGTTGAGTTTGCCTACAATGCTTCTTACCAACAAAGTATTCAAATGGCCCCTTTTCAAGCATTGTACGGGCACAATTATCAAAGTCCTTTAAACTTTTCGGATCCAACCTTGAGGGTTGAAGCTTCAAAGCAGATGTTGGAAGATATGGATGACCAAATCAAGTCAATAAGACAGGACATCCAAGCTGCCAAGGATAGAAAAAAGGCTTACACGGACCTAAAACGTCAAGATAGATCCTTCGCTGAAGGAGACATGGTCTTCATTCGCGTACACCCAAAGAAGAGTTCCCTATCCTTGGGTGAATACAAGAAGCTAAGTCCAAGGTATTGTGGACCCTACAAGATCCTCAAGTGCCTAGGGCCTAATGCTTACAGACTTCAACTCCCTAAGAACCTAAAGGTTCATAATGTATTCCATATCAGTCTACTGAAGAAGTATGTACCTAACCCTAATCACGTGCTTGATGATCAACAAGTTGTAATGCCTAGCCAAGGAGTCCTTGAGCTATGGCCTGACAGGATCTTTAGATGTTAGGGACAGGCATTTGAGATGCAGAACCTTGAGAGAATACCTCGTTGAGTGGAAAGATTATCCTGAAGAGGATGCCACTTGGAAGGATGAGAGTACTCTCAACCAACAATACCCCCAGTTTTTCTCGAGATGAGGACATCTCGATTCCTATAAGGGGGAGAGAATGTAATATTTCCGCTTGAAATATTAAGTCGACCTTAAACCCCGCACACCCCGCACAATAAGGCACCCCAAAGTGATCTCCCACATCGTAAAATTTTGGCAGTTAAATGCTTACCCCGTGCGTATGTTAATAAACCCCAACCGTGTTGTGCAAATAAGGCCAAGGCTAAAAGACCGCAAGGCCGCACAAGAACACTCTCTACGGAAAAGGTAAATGGATAATGGGTGATTTTGGTGCAATTTTTTTTTATTAATTACCCCTTCCTGTCAGCCAATGCATGGCAGGGGAGAGGAGTGTGAGAACTCCTTGTGAGGTGGAGAGCATGGGGGAGAGAGAAGGCATGCAAAGTATGCCACGGGGGTGGCTATCTCTCCCCCCCCCCCCCCCCCTTAGCTTATATAAACTCCCCCTTGGAGCTTAGGAGGGAGGCACAAGGAGAGAGAAGGGAGGACGACTGCTACTGCTGTGTCATGCTGCCTAGGCCGTCGCCATTCGGCCACGCAATCCACTTGCAGCCGCGCTGCTATCGCCCACTCCATCGCCATCATCATCGCCATCATAATCATCATCTTCATTGTCATCTTTTCCCCTTCCCAATCATTTCCTCCTCTCACGTCATCCCTGTACCTCAAAAGCCAAGAAGCTTCTAAAACAAGGCTTCTATAAGCCTTCTTCACCTCACCATTGTGGGTTAGCCAAAAATCACATTCTGTAAGGGCCGTATCACATGTAGAATAGAAGATCTAGGGCATAAAGGGATTCGATAAGTGAAAGAGTCAAAGAGGAGTTGCTGAACTAGAATTCGACTCGTCAATGGCTCCGAAGAAAATGGCGAGAGGCGCTCACGCGGGAGTTTCTACCCCAAGTCTATGCGTGGACATCCCTACGAATCTTCATGCCCAGGTTCTTAAAAGATTAACCGCATAAAAGGAATGCATTAGAAGCGTTTAATTTTCATGTGAAAAATGCATTTACGAATGTCTCTAATTTATGTAGTCAAGTTAAAATACATTTGGGAATTTATCTCCTTGGACAATTTACCAGAGTTAGTGCATGTCATGCATTTGGGTTTGCTTGCATTTCCAAGTTGAAAATCCCAAGCGCATATTGCGTAGGTTTAAAAAGATGGAATTGTTTAAATGCATCCTTGATTGGCCACAGAAAAGAAAAGCGCATAAGGCATTTAGGTAGTAACTTTCTACTTGTGGATTCGTATGAGATAATCGTTGGTGTCCATTGGATGTTGTCCAGTAGTTGCATTGCATGGAAATGAAACCATGAACTTGCCTATTGCATGCAAAGATGCTTGCATTTTAAGACGAATTAAGTGCCGTAGAATGGATCAAGTCAGCATAAGTCTTATGACATTCGTCATACGTGAACTTCATTTATCGAAGTTGTATCTAGAAAAGGTTGCATGTCATATTAAAGCCTAAAATTCAAATGAAAGGTTTGCAGGCATAGCTCTTGATGTAAATCTATGTAGGTTTTATGCAAGTTATTTCCCAAATTTTCAATCATCATGATTTTCGCAAGGAAAAGAAATGGTCTTTGCAAACCTTATAGTTGCATAGAAGTAAAAGTCTATGATTCGCATACTTGCATGGAATGTTGCATCTTGAATTTATTTATTTGCATCTCTTAGGAAAAGTATTTACATCTCTTCTAAGAAAAGATCACTCTTGTCGCAAGACAATTAGATCGTTTTAGGTAGATCACTTGCAATGGCATGACCTTCAAGCGATTCGTAAAAGCATAACTAGTTGGTACGACGAACACCTCAAAGTGCTAGGTAGAGTTTAGCTACGTTTAAAATTCTGCTTAGTATCACACTTGGGATGTCAAGCCAAGACTTTGGATCCCAAGATCCTACCACATTGACGGAATGTTTGGGTTAATTGGACGCCCATACAATAATGATCTAGGGTTTTTACCCTAGGGTAAATTGGCCTATTACTAGACTTCCAATTGAGTTTAGAAACCCTAGGGCCAAACATTGTCGGCCTAGTAAGGTTAGAGTTGGGTTGGGTCAAGAGGACTCCCAAACCCTACATCTTGATCAAGCGTAATTCTTGACCAAGAAACACCATTAATGGGAGATTGATCCCACAAGTTAGATGCAACTCCTATGCAACAAGTTTGCAACGTCGCATGGCTTTTTATTTGAATCACAAGATAGATTTGCCACTCCTTGGAACAAGGTTGGCAAGTTCTAGTGCAAGTCTAATTTGCAAGAGGATGAGTAGACTTCGTGCTATATCACCCTTCTTTGGATGGGTTTACCAAGTTAGGGTAACTATGAATTGCCTAGCAAGAAATTGACAAATCAAGTTAGAGCGACAAAGTCGCTAGGAATTACTATCTTAATTTAAGAAACCTAAGGTGTTGGTTAATTTGGGTTAATAGGGTATAAACCCTAACCCACGGATAAAAGGGTAAACAAACAACAAACCCTTGGGGATCTTGCCAAGGCGCAATCGATCCCGGATCGAATGATGGATGCATTCGGAGAGATGGATTCACACCTTAGGAGTTGGCCAAATAAATGACCATTGGATTGATTGTGTTTGTACAATTTAGGAGCACTAGTTGTATTGCTTTGCTCAAAGAACTAAAGATGGAAAAATAATTAATGCTTCATGTTAAATTCTTGAAGGGAGAGGCAACATCAGTTACCCCCGATTGTCTTCTTGACCCTATCCAAGGGGGTTGTTAGCCGCGCCGAGTACGTGGAACGAACCCATCGTGAGAGGTCTCTCCGTGGGCGCTACTTGGAGCAGGAGGACGCTTGGGTGTCAAGGGGGGCTCTAGCTGTAAATCCCTTGCCTCTGGGTCCTGCACAAGAGGCTGATGTGACTCAAGATTGGATCTCAAGGCCCGCATACTAGTCTACAGGCGGAATCTTGGATTAGTAATCCCTGAGGATTGCCGGATTGCCTTCAGGTGGATTATGGATTGCCTTTAGGCGGATTATGCAATAGCCTACCGGCTAGATTTTATGATGTATTCCAAAGATAAATAAGATCAATTGTTGCAAAGGAACTTGTTTGACATTGTTTTTCTATGTTAGTGCTAAGATTACGTGAAGGAACCGGCAATTAATTGGCTAATTAAGGAAGCTCTTTTTGCATGTCAAACTAAATGTGATAGGTAATTAGACAACTAAAGCAACGCTGAGGAAAGTGAGGTGGATGTGGCCATGGGTCCATCCTACGGATGGGTGGTCCCGGTTGGCCGGGAACTTTTCTCGAAGGAAATTGACAACAAGGAACGATGACCTAGAATCTAGAGTACTAGAGACCGATTTATGCTATTTTAGGGGAACGGAATGGAGCTATGCCTTACGGGCAGAGAGGTCGAGCTTTGCATCCCTCTCATTTCCCATTCTCCTTGAACCAAGTGCAGCATGAATCCGCTTCGACCCTGATGTTTCTGCGTAAAGTAGTTTTTGGTTCGACACTAGCTACCATTCTAGGAATTTGACCACTAGGAAAACCCTGATTCAGGTCGGTCCTAAGTGGGAACAGCCGGAATGCTTCCGCTTTGTGGCAGACTCAGAAGGACTTAGATCGCAAACCCCGTGACATTTCGTGGGAGTGCCGAGCGGCACTTTCTAGACTCTCTTCCCGATGGGCAACTAAGACGTGTCCTACAAGAGAATAGGTGGATACGTTACAGGATTCCACAATATGGAGATTGCTTCAATGTGGACTCACATTGTATGTGAAGGTGCCTTCCTATGTGGTTTTTCTCATTTCATTATATGCTAAAGAATATGACAACACTTATTACAAGATCTATCAGATAGGGGGTGGTGAGATGAAAAAAATAAGATTAGATGATCTGATTTTTCAATTCTTTTCATATGCATATAGGTTGATTTTTAGTATAAGAAAGATAATAGCACATGTTTTCTTAGTGCTATCTTCTTTATCACTACAACATGTATAGAGAAAAGTATGAAAGGATATGATTGTGCACATGGAACACTATGATATTTTTCCTTTTTCATAATCTTCAGACCATTAGACCTTACATGGAAAGAGCATAAAAGTATGGTATTAGAATAAACCTCTTGGATGCATAATAATTGCTTGAAAAAAACCCATTGATCCATGTGGAGTGGAAGAAGATCCCTAGCCGTAGGTTAGCATGTGTATTCTTGTGGGAAAGATTATGTGAGGTTATGAAAAGTATATTGGAGCAATAAATATCAAGAGATGAGTATGCTATGATGTTTTATATACTTTAGACAATGCACCCTAGATCCAATACCTAGAGTGTAGGAGAGCTATAGGGGCCACATAAATCGGTTGAGAGGCACCCTTTATGTATGTATTTTGAGGTGAGATAGTCACATAGTGTGGAAAACTCCTTTGCTTGTAGTCAGGAAGGGTAATTAGTTGGATTTTAATGTAAAATTGCATCTACAAATGCAATAGTTAGAAGAATCATTTATAGTACCCAAATGCTCTTAGCTATGAGGCCATGTGGGGTCATTTGGTGTGTTTAGGAGACCATAACTAGGGCCATCAAAGCTAGTGTTGGGCACATTTTAGCTCCTAAGAAAGAGCGCATCTCCCTCAATGATGATGGAACTCCCTAACAAAGCCTTGTCCAAACAACTTCTTTGATTTCTCAACAAGCACTTCCTCTATAAACACCAAATGGCTCCTACTCATGGAACACTATAAAGCTCTTGAGCACCAATGTGATGAGACTCTAGAGTGAGTTGAAGTGATCCAAAATGATAATCACAAACTATTGGTTGATGTAGACATGGAGGTTAAGTACTTGTGTAAGCAAATTCCACCATTATTTTGAAAAAGCTTAGATTGGACGATGAAGTGTGGTATTATCTCTTCTTCTAACCCAGTCCTGGTCATAGCCACAACAATAATAGGACCTCACACCTGATCTCAAACATTTGTTAATCTTGACAGGATTTTGAAAATGTATGCCTTGTAGAAGAAGTCTAAAGAGGATACCAAGAACTAGTGCATAGAGGCCAAAGAGTCTAAGCGTGATATCGAACTATGCACCAAAGTAGAGCAACTCGAAGGGAAAGTGGCATATACGGAGTTCCTATCGACCAAGCACATGATGTGCATTTACTAAGATGCTACTGGCTAGCAACATGATTCAATTAAGCATCTAGAACAATAGTTTGTAGTGGTAAGAGTGGATCATAAACATCTACAACAAGCTATGTAGATGGATGCCTATTATGTGGAAATCCTAGCAGCAAAACTCTTTGCTCACCTAATTACCTAGCCCTCTACATAAGATTTTCATGGACCTTTGGATCCAACACTATCATCTACACTATAATCCATTGCCGCCATTACTATCAACATCTCCAAGACCACACCTTGCCCAATTGTGGCTCCCTTTTATTGAGATATCAAGCTATACATGAGTTGGCATCCAATATAAGCCTTGGTGATGTGGCATGATATTATTCACTAGCATGTGAGGTGACTAACATGAGGATATACTAGTGATTCTATAGCTGGACTATACCCACATAGTCCATCCTTGGTTAAGGTATATTCATTGTGCCACCTCTTCTTTTCTTAGTGGGTTCACATTTAATGATCACGTGTACATATATTGTGTACTTTCATATTAGTCTTTTATCATCTTATGGACACTCTATGGATGTAATTCTTTGGTGTGAAAGAAGAAGAAGAAAGAAGAAAGATATTTCAACTCTATCGTTGTATGTACTCAAGTCTCCATTGTTTTTCTATGTGTATGTACTCTTGATCTCTTTACCTCTCTTCACTCTTTTCAGTTTTCATGGTACCAATGTCATCCCACATTGAAGAGAGATCGATTGATGACTGAGGTGAAGATGTTAGATCATGAAAGGAAGGAAGCAAGAAAAGGGTACAAAGCTTTTCCACCTTACATGATTTGCCTTAAGTTATAGCCATAAGAGGCTCTTGAGGTTGGTAAGATTTGGAGTCTTTGATTGTAATGAAACTTATTGAGTAGGAAAAACTATGTATATACTATAGATAAGCCCTTAAGGGCTATCTTGTTTTGATTTTCAAGATCTAAGGTCATTTTTGCCTCCCTTTTGGACCTCCAAGTAGTTTTTGGGTATATTGTAGTTTGAGTGTGTTCGCTATTTACAATGTACATGCTACAAATTTTGAATCTATAAGATTTTAGGTGTTTTTTGGGTTATAGACACAATAGACATTTGCATATAGATTGTATATTTCATTTATTTATATATAGTCAATGAAAAAGGCTCTTATTTATTTGTGGTACACCTAGTATCAACTTGGTTACATATTGCAATTTTTACCAAATTTTATATTTTGTTAAAATATCTCACAATATCAACCAAAATATCTCACAACCTCAATGAAAAAGGTTGTTGTTATTTGTGGGTACACCTAGTATCAACTTGCTTACAAATGGTAAATTTTACAATATTTTCTATTTTGTCAAAATATCTCATAACCTCAATCAAATTGTTAACGAGAAGATTGATAAAAAAAGTTATCTGGCATGGAAGTTCAAGTTTTTTTGTTTTGAAGAGAAAATGTGTTTGAAACTACATTGAAGGAGACATGTCAACAACACCTTAGGTTTTTGCTCAAAATGGTCCTGCAGAACAAGTAAAGGCTAAGAATGATTGGGAGCAAACATAAAGTCATGTATTGGCTGTTTGTTAGTGTCAAAAATAGCATGATAGGCTTTTTGCAAGAGTCTAAAACCCCCATTCACTACAAGATATAGGCCTTATACCGACGTTAAAAGTGACAAAAATGTTCATAAAGAAATTGCCCCCGTCGTCGCAAAAGCGACATTATTGGCAACACCATAGAAGAGTCGGTATCAGTGTCGTTATCAGTGTCACTATTTGCATCGATATCAGTGTCGCATTTGCGACACTGATACTGACGCAAATAACGACGCTTTGCGACACATTTTGCGACACTAATAGCGATGCATGCAGTAAATTTGGAACACTAATAGCGATGGTAACATGGATTTTTTTTTGTAGCATAGTGTGCTTTATTTGGGCCATACAAAATAGTTTCAGTAATGTGTACAATGCTCATGTCAACAAAGGCAAAGTGTACTTAAATCATAACACTGATACATGAAATAAATACATGATCGCATAATGAAAGCGACCGGTACAATCATGGCAAGATACTACTACTACACAGAAAATGTCTACACACATCATGTGACAAAAAAAGAAGGGTATGTGAGCTCCAGGGATCCAAGGGCGAGCTATAGATCCTCGCCATCTGAAACCTCATATCGTCGCAAAGGAGCATTGAACAAGCTCTGCAAAAAAAGAAACAACTACACATCAGTCCACCATACAATAATGCATTCTAATTAAACATAGTAACTACGGACAAGAAAGATGAGTGACTTATAGGGCCGCCACATCCATACAATCGGTCGATCAATGTAGTGAGACCATGCCTCTCTGCATATCGAGTCTCAAGGCTGGTGGGATTGCAATTTGTAATGGAGTGATACAAAGTAAACAAAAAACAACTGCTAGAAAAACGATTGTCAGTACAAAGGATATTGCAAAAAAAATAAGCAAGCAAAACAAAAGAAGAACTTACAAAGTCCTCTAGATATGTCTTGTGGCCTCTAGTCGTGCCCGCGCCGCCTCGCGCTGCTGTCTCCAATGTCTTGGAGAATCTGTAGCCTCCTCCTTGAGTTGGTGCCAGTCATCCACGTCTAGCCACTTGGGCTTTGAAGCCCCACTCTTGAGTGCCTTTCATGCATCCGATCGTCTGTGTGACATATATGCATGCATGCACTCCATCATCCAGTCCGTAGAAAACCTATCTGCTGCAACTCGTACCGAAAACTCCTCATGCAAGGACACTACTATGTAGTCCTTTCTCCCCTCCGGTATGTTCTTTCAATGATCTAAGATGTTGTGCCAAAAAACTTGTTGGCACAACTCTCTCATGCGAGCCATCACCCTCCTCCCCTTATCATTCATGATGATGGCTCTTGACCTATCATCTACAAGGTAGGCATACCCCTCTGGGGTATGCCTAAGATGGGTCCTCTTCCACTTGCGGCCATGCTCCTCGACATATCCAAGAGACCCCTATAAATCTGGTATACCTATTGGAGTAGTATCTATCGGAGTAGCACCCATAGGGGTGCAGCAAAAGCCGGAGTGACTAGAGTAGACGTCCCCACAGGTGTAACAAATCCCAGAGGTCACGTAACTCCAATAGAATGACGAGATGGAGACATTACGTCTGTACCTCCACAACAACCACCTGAGCCACGCTCTCTAGAACCGCCACGAGAGCAAGGAGTAGCACTTGAATCCTGAGCCAACTGCAGGCTCACTGCATTTGGAGCTCTGCAGCATCCCCCTAAACCACTCCCTCTGTCTGGCCCAAGTTTGGAGTATCGACCTCGTCTGCTAGAAACTGAAGCATCAAAGCGCACTGAAGTAGATCTAAAGAGCAGTCTGACGGTGTTTGAGACAGCTCTTGGTCTGCCATATCTCTAAATCTCACCATTTGATCTAGAGACATACGCGTGAAGATCTCTTGTAGCTCCTGGTCGCTCATCCCTCGACTCATCCTAATGATCTAAATATCCACAAAGATCACTTGCACAGACATAAATGATGTTAGCATAATCAATATAAATCATACAAAGCACGGTAATATAAATCTTTAAAAAATGATCTTACTTAAAATGCATATCTTATGTACCCTTATAAGTGATTCATCAACGAATTGAGTAGGTGGATGCTCCAAGTATGAAGTACCCTATGGTCCCATGTCAATCTCTTGACACAACTCCGCATACATTGGAAGGTTGATAGACATGTTACCACAAAAGCATGAGTTCATGCACCTATTCACAATGGGCCGGCAACACAAACATGTCGTGCAAATCCGTCCATTTTTTTTCTTCGAGAAATCCAAATGGACCTCGTCAAACTGTTGCTCTAGCTCCTTCAAGTACCACTTTGAACCACTGCACATCAAATAGGATCATGGAGAAGCTACGGTAATCCACCACGACAATACTTTGAAAGTTCCCAAAATACTGAATCTCATTTATAACTGTGTTTGGATCCATTGCTCGTCATCGGCTCTCTTGCTCGAACCTTGCCATGCTACCACAATCTGTTGTGAGCGCATTTTGTCAATATGCTCCACGCAAAAATGTCGTCCGCATGACCACGCTGCACTATATATTTTGTATTGTACATTGAAACACTCAATTATTTGTCGCATATAAAATATAGATACGACAAACCCTAAATACGTCATCACCTTTGGACTACATCCCCTCGAGAATTCCCACTCCTCGGTTGAGATCTCCGCCTCTTCGCGAGACGCTACAGTCAAAGCTCCATGCAACCATCGTGTTGACATAAACTGCGGCATCTCCTCCATGCCCTCGGGATATCGAATCAATTGATGGCACGTACTACGTCAAAATTAAGATCGCGCTTCCTCTCAATCTTTCCTAGCTTGTTGGTACCTAGCGAGCCACATCTCCATAGAAGCATGGTGCAACATACAAAAGCGATTCACTTTCTCCTCCATTGTAGCATCCATTCTTTTTTTTATCCCATTTCTAACCACCACAGCTCTGGTCAGACTATCATCATCCTTCAGCAACCATAGCATACTGTTGTCTGAATCCATTGTTGTTAGCCATTGTGAAATATGCACTAGCACCTCAGACACCAACCGACCTTCAGCCATGCTACCTTCTGGCTGAGATCATTGTCACACAAAGTCTTTTAGGGTTTTCATGAAGTGCTCCAAGAAGAACATCCATCGCATATGGACAGGTCTAGCAATCTCCACTTCATCTACAAGATGCACAAGAAGGTGGATTTGTATCGTGAGCATGCTGGTAGGCAGGTATTTCTCAAAGAGACAGACTAGCTCCACTACTCCCCACCTCGCGGATTCAATAGAGGACGTCTTAATCTCCTTCTATGAGATCCATTGCACTAAAGTTGATAACCTGTAAATCGCCCTGTGTATTTCTGGAGTAAGGCATCCTGCGATCACGAGTACAAACTGCCACAAATGAGAAAGCATTATGAACAATGACTACACTCCAAATAGCAAAATACGTAGGCCACTTGCAATCCATTCGTAGTACAAACTTAAAATATCTTATGCCAATCATGGGATTTTAGCCCTGATAATTGGTTGTCTTTAGAAAACACAGACCTGAGAGAATGCATCATACCCGTCGGACTGCAGATAGACTTGACTATTTGCTTCACAATGCGCTCTTCTTTAGTGGATAAAACCCAAGGGGTGCGAGGTAGCTGCAAGCAACCATCAACACTCGACTGCAGCCAAAGCATCTCCATCTTGCCTGCCTCCTTCAAATCCATTCGTGCCCCTATAGTGTCGCTCTTTCCTCTAATGTAGTCCCATAGAAAGCTGCCCACATTCTTGAAAATATGCATGGGATCCAACAAGTGATTGATCTGTAAGTGGGTCCAATATGGAAACTTTTAAGTGATTGATCTGTAAGTGGGTTCAATATGGAAACTCGTAGAAACTAAGAGCCGTCGCATTTCGTTTGGGTGTGACTCCATGTGGACCATTTTTAGCTCGTACCAGCTTTGGGCATTCATACATGCTGGAGGTCATCCAGGAAAACCTTCCTTGATTTCATGACCCTCTGGCAAGAAAGTGGTGTGTCCTTGATATACCATCTTCTTCATGGTTCGTGACCTTTGGGAGTCTAACTATGGCCCGCACAATGGACATGCATGATAACTTGAGGTAACTAGACCTATCCCAACACCTCTATGCAGTGAATACAAACTTGAACAAGCTATGATAGATATTACTAACGAGAATGGAAGCCTACTTACCTGAGCACTCTCCAAAAACCGAAAAGTCATGCATGGTCCACATGAGAATGGCTCGAATATTGGCGGACCGTCGACCATCGCGCTTGCTCATATCTTGCACGGTGACCCCCTCCTCCCACAAAATCTTAAGCTCATCGACTAATGAACGAAGATACACGTCCATATTTTTGGCTTTGTAGCGGTCGGGAATGAGTAAGCTAAGGATGAGATGGTCTTTTTCGTAGAAAGCCATGGAGGGATATTGTAGTTGACAAGGACTATAGGACACACACTGTAAGAAGTTAAGTGCATACCGAATGGGTTCATGCCATCCATAGCAAGACCGAGCCAAAGATTCCTTGGCTCTTGAGAAAAGCCTGGGAAGGTAGAGTCAATGTGGCTCCATGCATGTGAATCTACTAATATTCATTGAATTCCATCAGTGGACCTATTCTACACATGCCATGTTGTCAAGCTCGCCATGCAGGACGTAGGAAACATGTGGTTTATGTAGGGGATAAGTGGAAACTGTCTAAGAACTTTTTGAGGGATGGTCGGCCATTGCAAGTCCTGTCAATACCTATGAGTACCGCACTTTGGACATGTCTCCATAGTCTCGTATTCTCCTCGAAATAGTATGCAATCGTTGATACATGCATGGATGCTGTTGTAGTCCATGCCAAGCTTTCGTAAAAAATGTCGTGCATCATCAAGAGACTCAGGCATGGTATTTGCAAGTGGTAATATATGATACTTCAGTAATTTGAAAAGAAATCATAAAACACCTTGAAAAAGCACAAATATTTTTAATGATATTGCCAAAAAGAAAGTAACAAAGCATACGTACAAGGTACCTGAACAACTCAGTCACACTCGCATCGCTCCACCTATATTTTGCTTGCACACTTAGGAGTGCAAGTAGTGTCTTCAGGCGAGATACTCCGCATCCATCATATAATGGTATGGATGCTTCCTCTCTAAGAAAATCAGAAGTTTCGACATCCATGGGCATCAATGCATCGATCATTGCCTCCATCTCAGGCTTCAAGATTGTAGGTAAGTTTGGAAGACTTCCTGTCTCCTCTAGTATTGATGGTATAGATAGGGTAGTATCTTCCAAGTGGTGGGTTGGCTCAAGCACTCCATCCATCGCATGCCCACAAACTCTTCTAACTAGCCACAAAGGGTACACTCCTCCTTGGGACGAGAAGTCACCTCCCTAGATAGAAAATTTGCTAGCCACACCCAATGTTTTTGTATATGGTATTCAATTATCTTACGAATATAATGCATGATTGATATACACTTTTCTTACCATTTGCTCAAAATCTGAGATCGCCTAATCAATGATCTTAGATTGAAACTCACCAAAGCATCATACGTATTGTATAGACAATCGACGTTTTTGTCTAATTGCCAGCTTACATTGAGAGCAAGGACATGGGACACGTTGATTAAGATACGCCTCAGAATCTTCAATATTATGACCTTCATCGTTTTCCATTTTGTCTATGTTACGACAAACAATTTGTTTTTTTTATCATTCTTTTTTTCTTTCTTAAATTGTTTGAGAAGGGATTTCTTCTCTTGTAACTCAAAAAAATTAACTTATGTAAAGTCTCCACCCACCCATAAATTAACGTATGTCGGAGTGTTTCCTGTCTCGTGATATTGCATAGGACCTCACCGGACCTCGCCACCATTGTCTCTTTGTTTTTTATCCATTCATTCTCTTCTCTCCTTCCATCTCTCTCTCTTTTTCTCTTTCTTTATTATGTTGTATGTTTATTCTCTCTCTCTCGTTCCTTCTTCCTTTTTCTCTTCCTCTTCAGCATTGGCTCTTATGGAGCGACAGTGTTATCAGGCACACTTCCAGGAGCCCTGCACCAAGGGGTGGCTCTTTGATACTCTAGTCACTCCAGCACTGATGTATGGAGCAGCTATATGGGGGCCAAGCCTTGCCGATTATGTATGGACATTGATGGAGAGACCTCAAGTGATCATGATATCTAGATTGATTCGCAGCAAGGCCTCAGTCCCACATGACATTGTGCGAGCAGAGCTTGCCACACCGCCCATGCTAGTCGAGGCATTATTTCAGACAGTCTGCTTCCTACACAGATTTCAGGATATGGATAGAGATCGCATTGCATATAGAGCATATATGGCATCTCAGGAGATGGCTCGAGCGGGGGATACCACATCATGGTATGCACAGACTAGAGCTTGGTTTGACAGACATGGGCTGGACATTGATAGACTCCCACCTCTTCTATATGATACTCAGGCTCCCACTTATACCCTCTCTCTCTCTAAGAGGAACAAAGTCATCAGACAGGAGATATGGCATATTTATATACAGAGGACATGGGTCAGCCCTGCACAGCCACTGCCATCGAAGATGGCACATTATTATACACAGTTCTTGAGCATATCAGAGCAGGGATTCATAGAGATTCCGAGATATATGCAGATCTATATGCCACATCGATTGAGAGTTCTTATTGGACAGCTCAGGGTATCATCACATTAGCTTATGATTGAGAGTGGCAGAGCTAGTGGCATCCCACGGGAGGAGAGGATATGCCCCCTTTGCAGATCAGAGGTGGAGAGTGAGGAGCATTTTGTTCTCAGATGCTCGGCATACTCAGAGTTGAGATCTAGATACACATTGAGCAGCTCACTTCAGGGATGTATGACTGATATGGATCAGAGATCATTTGGCCGTTTTCTGGGAGAGGTATGGCACATCAGAGAGCAGAGCACACAGCGGGTCCCAGTCAGAGAGGGGCCCACCCAGATGACTATTACACAGTTCTTTCAGATAGACAGAGTGAGAGCTACTATACCAGCCTCCAGCCATACCTCCGGGCTCACACTACAGCAGGCTAAGGACCAACGTACCCGACGCCGCACGAGGATCCGGGGGTTTCCAACCCCACAACCACACCAACAGGAGATCCGGAGGATTCTTGATCTACATCGACAACAGACTGAGATCCGACGACACTCGACACATTGGATCTCAGATCTCCAGTTTGCTCTTTCTCCACCGCCGATGTACCACATCCTGCATCCAAGAGGGATCACCCACTATTAGCGACTTCGACGACTGCTACTACATCCCAGGATAGTATATCTCCCTGCATCTGTTACATATACACATCGCACCACTTTATCACAGCCGACAATTGTTCCCCTATCACAGCCGACATTTGTTCCCCTTTTGTAGCCATTATCTGGAGTACCAGAGCTACATACGCACATACACATATACGACACTTATCACACTCACAGCACCGTATTTTCAGTTTCCACTTTTTAGCTTTTCATTCAGCACTTTTATTTTGGATAGCTGGACCTCATCAGTTGTATCACAGTTTGTCTCATAGGCCAGTTTTGGTCTTTAAAAGACGTTAATATAACTTTCTTTCTTTCTTTCTTTCTCTCGTTTACTTTAACAAAAAATCTCTCTCTCTCTACTACCAATTTCTTTTAACACAACATATCTCTCCCTCTACCACTACCACTACCACTACAATAAACAAGAAAAGAAGAAAAAACAACAATAACAATAACAACTACTACTACTACAACAAACAAGAAAAGAAGAAAAAATTACTACTACTACCACTACTACAACAACAACAAAAAACAAGAAAACTAAACAATAATAAACAAGAAAACAAAAAACTACTACTACTACTACTATAACAACAACAAACAAGAAAACCACTACTACTACTACAACCACGACTACGATGACTATGACTACGACTGCCACAACAACAAACCACTACCACTACCACTACCACTACCACTACCACTACCACTACCACTACCACTACCAGTACAATAAACAAGAAAAGAAGAAAAAACAACAACAACAATAACAACAACAACTACTACTACTACAGTAACAACAAAATAAGAAAAGAAGAAAAAACTACTACTACTACTACTAAATAATAACAACAATAACAAACAAGAAAACTAAACAACAATAAACAAGAAAAGAAAAGAAACTACTACTACTGCAACCACAACAAACAAGAAAACTACTATTACTACTACTAGTACTACTGCTATAATCACGACTACGATGACTATGACCACGACTACGACTACCACAATAACACACTCTCTCTACTACTACCACTACCACTACAATAAACAAGAATAGAAGAAAAATCAACAACAATAACAATAACAACTACTACTACTACAACAACAACAATAACAAAATAAGAAAAGAAGAAAAAAATACTACTACTACTACCACAACAACAACAACAACAAACAAACAAGAAAACTAAACAACAATAAATAAGGAAAAAAAAAACTACTACTACTACAATAACAACAGCCAATAAGAAACAAGAAAACCACTACTACTACTACAATCATGACTACGTCGACTACGACTATGACTACCATAACAACAAACCACTACCACTACCACTACCACTACCACTACCACTACCACTACCACTACAATAAACAAGAAAAGAAAGAAAGAAAAAAAAAAACAACAACAACTACTACTACAATAACAACAAACAAGAAAAGAAGAAAAAACTACTACTAGTACAACAATAACAACAACAACAAACAAGAAAACTAAACAACAATAAACAAAAAAAGAAAAAAAATACTACTACTACTACTACAACAAACAAGAAAACTACTACTACTACTACTACAATCACGATTACGACGACCACAACCATGACTATGGCTACCACAACAACTCTCTCTCTCTACCTCTACCACTACCACTACCACTACCACTACCATAAACAATAATAGAAGAAAAAAAACAACAACAACAACTACTACTACTACTAATACTACTATAACAAACAAAAAAAGAAGAAAAAACTACTACTACTACCACTATTACAACAACAACAACAAACAAGAAAACTAAACAACAATAAACAAGAAAAGAAAAGAAAAGAAAAAAAAAACAACAACAAACAAGAAAACCACCACCACCACCATTACTACTACTACTACTACTACAACCACGACTATGACAACTACGACTACGACTATGATTACCACAACAACAAACCACTACCACTATAATAAACAAGCAAAGAAGGAAAAAAAAAAAAACAACAACAACAACTACTACAATAACAACAAACAAGAAAATAAGAAAAAACTACTACTACTACAACAATAACAACAACAACAAACAAGAAAACTAAACAACAATAAACAAGAAAAGAAAAAAACCTACTACTACTACAACAACAAGAAACAAGAAAACTACTATTACTACTACTACAATCATGAGTACGACGACTACGACCATGACTATGACTACCACAACAACTCTCTCTCTCTCTCTACCACTACCACTACCACTACCACTACCATAAACAAGAATAGAAGAAAAAATAACAACAATAACTACTACTACTACTACAACAAACAAAAAAAGAAGAAAAAAATATTACTACTACCACTACTACTACAACAATAACAAACAAGAAAACTAAACAACAATAAAAAAGAAAAAAAACTACAACAACAACAACAAACAAGAAAACCACCACCACCACCACCACTACCACCATCACCACCACCACCACCACCACCACTACTACTACTACTACTACTACTACTACTACTACTACTACTACTACTACTACTACTACTACTACGATAACTATGACTATGACTATGACTACCACAACAACAAACCACTACCACTACAATAAACAAGAAAAGAAGAAAAAACAACAACAACAACAACAACAACTACTACTACTACTACAAAAACAAGCAAGAAAAGAAAAAATACTAATACTACTACAACAACAACAAACAAGAAAACTACTATTACTACTACTAGTACTACTACTACAATCACGACTATGATGACCACGACCATGACTATGACTACCACAATAACAACAAACAAGAAGAGAATGAAACAATTACTACTATCACTACGACTACCACTACTACTACTACTACAACTACCACAACAACAACAAACAAGAAAATAAGAAATTAAACAACAACTACCGCTACCACTACCACTACCACTACCATTATCACTACCACTACCACTATTACTACTACTACTACCACGACAACAACAAACAAGAAAAAAAGAAAAGAAGAAATAAAACAACAACAACAATAACAACAACCTCTCCCTCCCTCCCTCTCTCTCTCCCTCCCTTCCTCCTTCCCTCTTCCTCTCCCTCTCTTTCTCTCTTTCCCTATTATGTTTAATGTTTTCTTTCTCTCTCTCTTGTTCCTTCTTTCCTTTTCTCTCTTCCTCTCCCTCTCTCATTTCCTCTCCCTCTCTCAATACACATGATTTTTAATAAAAACAATTAAAAGAAAAAGAGAAAAACAAAAACAAAGCAAGAAGGAACAATGCGCTCACCGCAAAGGCCCGAGGATGGATTCGGTGGCTCCTCTTCGCGACGGCGGCTCCTCTTCGCCTTCCGTACACTTCCTCCTCTTCTTTGCAAACGGCGGCAGTGGCAGTGCTTTTCTTCTCCCTCTTTCTCTCTTTCTCTCCCTCTCCCTCTCAAATGCAAGATGGAGTTCGCTCTCTCTTTCACTCTCTCTTTTGTTCGTTCACGCAAAATAACACACTTGGGTTTCGGCCCACATTTTTTTGTCTGAGTACCGTCGCTATTTGTGTCGCATATGCGACACAAATAGCGACACTGCTATTTTGCGTCAAAAAGAACCGTCGCTATGCCTCCATATCCTTGTAGTGATTATTGTATGGAAGAATTTATAAGGTTTTTCAAAGTGAATGCAAAGGTAAAAAAGCTACAATTCAAGTCAACAAAGCTAAACCAAGTGAAAAGAGAAAACTTGTCCATTAATGATTATGCTTTGAAGATAAAAAGTAGTGTGGAAGCTCTTGGATCTATCAATATGGTAGTTGATAATAATGATGTTGTGCATGTATATTTAGATGGACATGAATATGAATACAAGAGCTTCAGGTCATCAATGAATACAAGGGATGATATACTTAAGTTTTCAGACCTAATTTCTATGTTGATACTTGAGGAGAAGAATCTTGGCTTGAATTCCTCTTCTTCTCAAAGAAAAAACAAGTCTAAATAGGTGTTTTACTCTACTAGTAGAGGTAGAGGTCACGGTAGAGGCCAAGGTTGTGGTCGTATTCAATGTTATAATGAACAACAAAATAGAGGAGAACAATCCCTAAGAAGGGGTAAAAGAGAAAAAGTTGTAAATTCTAATAGGCAAGAAAATTCTGGTGATAGCAGAGAGTGCTTGCATTGATGAAAAAAATGCTAAATTCAAAATTTTGCTTCAAAAAGAAAGCTAGAATTAGAAATGTGAAAAGTAGCAAGCTAATTATGTATCCAATAGGAAAAACAATGATGATAGAAGTGAACATTTGTTTGTTATATATCCCTTTATATATTCAATGACTCGTAATGTTCATCCAAGAATGATATACTGCATGTAGAATCATGTGCCTCTAACTGCATGATTTCTCATTGAGAGTGGTTTAGAGAGATGTGTAGTCCAAAGTCTTCGGGCTATGTAGAGGCAGGGGATCATTGGCAAAACATCTATGGGCACTAAATTGGCTCCATCTATGGCTTATCATCCTCAAACTGATGGACAGACAGAAAGAGTTAATAAATGGTTGGAGACTTATCTTCGCCATTTTTGCTATGATGTCGAAACCTCATGGGATTCTTGGTTACACTTGGCTGAGTTTGCTTTTAACTATTCTACTCATGCTAGTATAGGAGTTTCACCCTTTGAGGCTTTGTATGGTTACAAGGTGCCCTTACCCATAGTCATCTTTAATGAGAAGATCAATCCTCATGGGAAGGAAGAGTTGGAACGAATGCAGACCCTTCTTCACCAATGTAAGGTGAATCTATTACAAAGAACTATGTTTTTGTTGGTTAAATGGTAGAATAGGGATTGCAAGTTTGGTTCATATATCTAATGGTTGTTATGTAGAAGATCTAAAAAATGATTGCATGTTGATTACAAAAGGAAAACGTGCAAGTAGATATAATCTTGATGTAAATCTATCTAAAATGGATGTTTCCATTTTTGCACAAAGTTCATGTATTATGATTGATAGTGAAATTTAGCATAAGAGAATTAGTCATGTGAATGTGCATTGGTTGAAAGACATGCACTCAAAATAGATTGTGGATGGCTTGCACAACTTTAGGGTTGATGGGATGCATAAAATATATGAAGCATGTCAATTTTGAAAGCAAGCAAGGCATGTGCTTTCACATAAAAAGCATGTATGAAAGAAGCCACTTGAATTGATACATTCTAATGTGTGGAGTCCTATAAAGACTGTAACTTTGAGTGGTTGCAAGTTTTATGTTTCCTTGATTGATGATCATGCTCGCAAAGTATGGGTTTACTTAATGTGTGAGAAAAGTGAGATGTTCTCTCACTTTAAAATCTTTAAGGCTTTGGTTCAAAAGGAGATAGGGTTGCATATAAAATGTCCAAGGTTGGATAGAGGAAGAGGATATCTTTGCCATGAGTTTTTTGATTTTTTGGAGAAAAATTGTATATAGAGGCAATATACATGTAGATATACTATGTAGCAAAATGGAGTTTTTGAGTGGAAAAATAGGCATATTGCAAAGGTGCTCATGTACTGATGTTAGAAAGAAACTTGTCTCATTACTATTAGGCTAAAGTAATTTCCAAGTAGTTGCTACTGCTATATATTATGAATAGGATACCCATTGTTGTTGTTAATGGTATGACACCCGAAGGGAAGTTTATGAGTAGAAAGCCAAATCTGTCCCATCTGAAAGTATTTGGATGTATTGCTTGTATCCATATTCCTAATGAGTTGCACAATGAATTGAATCTCAAAGAAGAAAAATGTTTATGTATTAGATATTCTCTTGAGAAAAATAGATATAGATGTTATAACGCTGTTACACGTAAGCTAAGAGTTAGCAAGAATATTTCTCTTTATGAAATAAGCATATGGTATAATAATATGCAAAATACAATTGGGATTGTTGAGCATGAGAGTTTGACTATGCAGAAAACAAATCAAGAATCACAGACATTGAGTGGACCACAAGAGTCTCCTAGTCACAGCCATGTTGATAGACCTTGGATTGGTAGATTGAGGTCACAAGCTACTCCACCAAGTGCATCACAGATGCCAAGAAAATATAAAGAGAAAACCAAGGACTCACCTATTGTGACAGATGTATCATTAAGTTTCTCTCATATTGATGCTAACTCACATGGCTCTGAGTAGTGGTGGATGAGGAGTTTGGGATTCTGTCTATTAAAACACATGGTGTTTAGAAGACACAAGAGTATGCTAAAGCATATGGTAGTGATCCAGGTCCATGCAAATCAAGTAGAGTAAGAAAGCCAATGTGATGATTAACAAATGATATCTATGTAGCTCATCACTATGCATATATAGCTAAGGTTGTGTAGGACGTGGAACCCACTTGTTTTGAGGATGTAGTGGGTAATGAGTATTGGGATCGTACTATGGATGAAGAAATGGTTCCACTTTGGATAATGACGCATGGAAGTTCATACCCTTACCTCAAGGCAAGAAAGTTATTGGCTCTAAAAAGGTCTACAATGTCAAGCATAACTCAGATGGATCTATTGATGAAAGTGTTGAGTGTTGAAATGACTTGTTTTTTGGATGATTTTTGTTGTTTTTGAGAGCTGAATGGTTGATTTTATGAGATGATTGATTGATTTAGAAGTGGTTTGAGAATTTTTTGGATGATATTGATTGTGTTTTGGAAGTTTATAATGTTTGTTGGTGGTTTTGTGATGTTCTGATAGGTTCTGTATACCTTCTGTTTTGTTCTGTTTTGGTCTGTTTTGTTCTGATTGTCTTCTATAAGGAGGGATGGAGTATTGATTGATGAAGAATGAGATATTGTGAAAGCTTAGTGAATGGTTTATGAGAGTTTGAAATGGTTTGAGAATGAGTTATGTAGTTTTGATAACCTTCTATAACCTTCTGTAGGTCTTCTGTAAAGCTTCTGCTTCTGTACTGTCTCTGTTCTGGTACTGTTCTGTAGACTGTTCTGTATGCTTCTGTAAGTGTTCTGTGGAATGTATGTGTGACTTTTTGGGAAAGTTTTCTAGCCTTGGAAAGAGGTGAATACAAGTGCAAAAGAGCTGAAAGAAGTGGAAGAAGTAGCTGTTGAAGACTCAAGAGAAGACTAGAGTGAAGTGATAGTAGTGAGCTGTGAAGAGACACTGTAGTGGCTCTGGTGACCCTTCATATCAGACATACCTCTTGGGAGGGGTATCCACGACCTAAGAGTGATTATTGAGAGTAATTGTTGAGATATTGTAGTGAGGATATGATGTATTATTGATGGAGTGTGTGAGAAAGAGTCAGAGATAGTCAATTCTACTCAAACAGAGTGATTGCATATGAGAAATTGAGAGAGAAGACTATGAAGATATTGAAGATGAATACTATGTGATGTATTTCCATTCAAGATGGTGTATTACTTTGCTTTCTTTGTTCTATTGATGGATTTTATGAAGATATTAAAAAAAATGGGTGATTCTATTAAAAACCGTGGGAGATGTACATGATGCTGCATGAAGATTTGTTGTGCCTGGTGTTCTTTTCTTCATTTTGATTATATGAAACATGATAAACAAGCTTGTTGATGTTACAAGATAGATTTTCTTGCAAGATAATTCCCTTTTCCTTGGTGTTCCTCTCGGGGCTCCATGTTTTTGGTGTGCAGCCGGGGAATCTTGCCATCAACAAGCACCAGAAGAGGCTGAAAATGAAGGAAATGGCATTGCCAAGAAGAGAAGAATTCAATGGATGTTTGGAAAGTTCCTTCTTCCACTGAAGAGTTGGAATTTCTCATAATCAAAGACACTTTCCACAAGAAGTTCATCCCACAATGGCGGAAACACATCACCATCATGATGCATGCTCTATGTGGTGGACAGTTTCCTCTTCCTATTGAAGCAGCAGAAACTTGCATCTTGGTGGCAAACTGTTTGGGAACAAACTGAAGAGCAGAAACAGAGAGAATGACCATCCATGGAAGATTTGGCATTCATTGAAAAGTTTCCAAACAACATCAAGTGGGAGATTGTGAAGAAGCTTCAGGAGTCTTGGTCTGTAGAGGTTCACAGGGACAAGAAGGAAAAGAGTTGGAATTTGTTCGTGGATGCTCAACAGCAAGATACATGGGATGATTGGTGTACTGATAATCTTCTGTTTGTTCAATTAGCAACCCACTGGAAGTTGGTAGACAGAGTGTTTTTCACAACATACACTATTGAAACCATCAGAAGCTGGCATTACTATAATGATGGCACCACCACAATGCTCAGACGTATGCATTTTGACACCTTCAGAACCGAATACCTTCCTCTGCGCAGTGGCATGAAAGCAGAATTTAGGGACGTTGAGAGGAAAGAAGTAGAAGAAATGTTGGCAAGAGAGTCCTCCAGAGACTGAAGCCTTTTGTTAACCCTCTGTGGAGCACTAACAACATAGTGGAGTCAACCCCCTGATGAATGACGCAATAAAAAGGCAAGTGTTGGAACGAGTCCAGAGGTACGTGAGAAGAGAGAAAGCAAAAATCAAGGCTGAGAACGAGCTCGCAGCAGAAGCCGCCTTTGACGCCCTTGCGGAACTCTTTACAGAAGTCCCAATGGCACATCAAGCCCTTCCTCCTCCTGCTGGAGGTCCACTTCCAAGCCAGATCCGTCCTGGAAATATTGATGACAGACCAGCGAATGTAGTCCCATTGCCAGTTTTTAAGGGAGAGTACAATGAAGACCCTGATCTTCATGTAGCAGAGTTTATGGTAGCATGTGTGGCTAACAATGCCAGAACCCCTGAGCATTGGTTAGCAATATTCCCCGCCACTTTCAAGGGCGCGGCGTTTCAGTGGTATGAGAGACAAGCAGCAGGAACTTTTGGCACATGGGACGACCTGAAGTTGGCCTTCCTCACTAAATTCAGGCGTGAAGGTTTTGAAGAGCGGATGAGAGAGGAATTTATGAACCTAAGTCAGTCCTCTGGAGAAAGAGTGGAAGCCTATGTCTCGTGAATGGAATCCATCCTGAAGAGATGGACTAACCATAATCTAGATGATGGCATTCAGAAGGGGGTGTTTCTTAGAGGATTACAACCAGAAGTCCGTAAGTTTGTGGAGCTACAAAGACCAGCCACCCTGCAAGCTGCAACAGAAGGTGCAAGACTGTACGATGAAGTGGAAGCTCGATTAGCGATGAATTCAGGAAGAGGAGTCCTACCTCCTTTGATGCCAGGAATGATGTATCCACCAAATGCAGCCCCAGGGACTATTCCCTATCCCTACCAACAGATGCCCCCAGTATCACAGTACAGTGCACCAAATCCACAATGGCCACAATCCATGCCTCAAATGATGGCTCAACCACAACAACCATGGTCTCAACCAATTTCCTCAATGCCAAATCAACAGCAACAGTGGAATCCTACCAACTGGAGCCAACAGCCAACAGTTCAAACAGGAGCTCTGAATCAGAACCAGAACAGAGACCCCTCTGTACCAGCCCAACCTGTTTATGCAGTAATTACAGAGACTCCTCAAAACCCTCCTGCCAGTACGTCAGGAGGAGAAAGCTTGAAGGATTATTTATCCAATTCAGTTGCAAACATAAAAAAGGAGTTGATGGATGTGATTACAGCACAACTACAGACGTTGAAAGTGAATACTGCTAGCATATCCAACGTTGCAGGAGCAGGAAGAGATGTGATGCGGTCAAATACTTGGTGTGGTAAGTGTCATCAAGCACGTCATTTAGCCACTGAATGTACACGAAAACCAACCATTCCTGGGGCCTTCTGTTCCTACTGTTTGCGGAAGAACCATATAGAGGACATTTGCTCTCTGAAGGAGATGCATGATAGGAGAAGAAAGGAAGAAGACACAAGATTTAACTTGCTGGAATCCAAAATGACAACACAAGATATTGGACCCAAGCCTAGAGAGTTTGGTCCTAATTTTGGACCCAGAAGATTTCCCTCTCAAAGTTACAGAGGAAAACAGTCTGGCGGTGGTCAGAGATCAGAAGTGGAGTGTTACAGATGCGGAGAAAAGGGACACATCTCACCAAATTGTCCAAATCCTCGAAGGTCAGTGGATTACAAGCCCTTATTTAGTCGATGCAAAGGAGAAGGCCACACTGCAAAAGACTGTCCAAGCCCAGCCCCAGTGAAAAACAGTGCTACTGATAGTCCGTCCAAGGCCCAAGAGCCTACCTCCAATTTGGTAGAATTGGAAGTTGCTGCCATCACGCGTGCAAAGCAGAAGGAACCACCTACCCAGAAAGAAAATAACCCTCCAGCCAGAACAGTGAAGTTCAATCTTCCACCAGAAGAACAGAACAGCACAGAGCCTAACAGTGCCGTACAGAGCACTACAGTGCCACAGAGAGTTACAGAGACAGTTACAGAGACAGGACCAGAGGTCCAGGATACAGAAGAGGAGGAAGTGCCACAAGTGGCAAAAGAAGCTCATGTAATTCCTCTGTTGGAAGAAAGAGGGAAAATGAAAATGGGTGTTGCCCCATTCCCTAATCGGTTAGAGAAGCCAGTGGATCCTATTAAGGAATACGATCTGGTTAGAGATCTAGATACCTTTAAACCAAACCTCACATTCCGACAATTATTGATGTTGTCTCCCAGTTGCCGGAAAAGGTTCAAAAGTACACTGACAAAAAGACGTGGTTTAAGGATTGCTCCCTCAACAGTAACAAAGCCCAACAAGGCTCCAGAGCCTGTAAAAGAAGTGGATGTGGCTAATGCTTTCCTAGATCCGGGTACTCCAGAGACTGGCGTATGGATAGAAGGTTGCTTCATCGCAAATGCACTGATTGATGGTGGTTCATCAGTGAACATTATGACGGATGTGACAATGAAGGATCTAGGCCTACAAGGTGTGCAACCAACCCAATGGCTCATCAGACTGGCGGATCAGAGTAGAATCAAGCCTTTGGGCATTCTTCCATATGTGAAGACTACAGTGGCTGGAAAAGATTATTGGCTGACCTATTTGGTGGTGAAGCCAAACTCTTATGGTACATCCTATCCTCTGTTACTAGGTAGACCATGGCTTTTTGAAGCCCGAGCAAGGACGGATTGGTTTAAAGGAACTTTGACCTTGGGTAGAGGACCCAACAAAGTGGTGTTGAAACTGTATGGTTCTCAAAAAGGACATGGATCCACCTCCTTGGAATTATCTTCTAACTCCCCTAATGAGGTTACGGATGGAACATCAGTAGACGAAGATGCTGTCAAACAGATCCTTCCCAAGAAAACAGTGGCACATTCCTTAACAGTGGATACTGTAGGCCAACTTCCAAAAGAGGCAAAGCCATTATCAATGGGTGAATACTTCCTGCCTGAATCAGAAATGACTTCGGAAATCACTTCTGACAGTGAGATAGAAGCATGGATGTACTGCTCTCCCTGTTACATGGTCACAGCAGAAGCAGAAGCAGAAGCAGAAGCAGAGACAGAAGCAGAAGCAGAGACAGAGGCAGGAGAGGAAACAGAGAATCTGTTCTTCTGTTACAGAGCTCCTACAGAAGCAGAAGCAGAAGCAGACACAGAGACAGAGACAGAGACAGAAGAGGATGGATATGATATGGACGAAGAAGATGATGAAAGTAATCCGGAAGAGTCTATCCCACTTGAAGAGGATACAATTGAGGAAGAAGTTCCAGAAGCATCAGAAGCCGATGAGCTCATGCTATGGGACAGAATGGCGATGGTACCATTTGGTCTGGTAAATGGATCATCTCATATGCAAAACCTTTATAAGAAATGGATTAATAAGAGCAAGCCGTCTTTTAGCAGTGGCTCCTGCCGTCCTAACCCATCCTTGCCAAAGAAAGATGATGATGATGCACCGTGCCAACAAGCACCAGTCCCACCAACCCAACAAGCATCAGAGGGTCCCTGTTATGTGACGTTCCTAGATGTGTCATCATCAGAAGATGAGTCTTCAAGCCAAGAGGTAATTAATTTTGAAACCAAACCCGAAATAGTGCTAATCCCATTCCAATATCTTAAAGAGCAACCTAAGTCTCCACCAAAAGAAGAAATTGGTTCTAGTGGGACATCAGAAGAGGATACCATTCCCTTGAAGGAGTCGGATCTCTACCCAGAAGCAGCCCGCGGGACCTTCATCCGTGAAGTAGAAGGTGAAAGGCAGTTAACCTTTGTGGATGCTGAAGGCACTGAACGCCACTTGAAGGTGGGTAGCAGTCTCCCAGAAGAGGAGTTGTCAACCTTGTACAACTTGTTGAAAGAAAATTTGGACGTGTTTGCGTGGTCTTACAAAGACCTAAAGGGGATTGATCCCACAATATGTCAACATCATATTGACTTGGAGCCTGATGCCAAGCCAGTACGGCAACGACAGAGGCGAATGAACCCGAATTATTCCACATTGGTGAAAGCGGAGCTGCTGAAGCTTCTAGAAGCCGAGTTCATCTATCCAGTGGCAAATAGTGAATGGGTTTCACCCATCGTGGTTGTACCCAAGAAGAATGGCAAATTGCGAATATGTGTGGATTTCCGAAAACTTAATTCCAAGACGAAGAAGGATCACTTTCCTATCCCTTTCACAGACCAACTGTTGGACACAGTGGCAGGACATAAACTTTATTCTCTTTTGGATGGATTCAGCAGATACAACCAAGTCCAAATCGCAGAAGAAGACCAATCCAAAACAACCTTCACCACAGAATGGGGGACCTACGCTTACCGAGTGATGCCATTTGGGCTCTGCAATGCCCCTGCTACTTTCCAACGAGTCATGATGGCTGCATTTCAGAATCATCTGCATGACTTTATCGAGGTATATTTGGATGACTTCTATGTCTATAGTTTGATCAGTGAACACTGGGACCACCTGGAGCAATGCTTTGATCGATGCCGGGAGTATGGGATTTCCCTCAACCCCGACAAATGCATCTTTGGGGTTTCTTCTGGAGTCCTGTTGGGCCACATTGTCTCTGCACAAGGGATATCAACAGACCCTGCAAAGATCGAAAAGATCGCAGCTCTAACAGCACCCACCAACCTCAAACAGTTGAGGGGATTCCTAGGCCATGTGGGTTACTACAGAAGGTTTATAACCCATTTTGTGACAAAGGCAACTTCCTTGCACAAGCTCCTGAGGAAAGATGCAGAGTTTACTTGGACGGAAGAATGTGACAAAGCCTTCCACACTCTGAAGCAGTGTCTGATAGAGGCACCCATTCTGCAACCTCCTGATTAGACGAAAGAGTTCCATGTACACACTGATGCATCAATTGAAGGCTTAGGCGCAGTCCTATGCCAGAAGGGCTCGTCGAAGCTGGATCAACCGATCTATTACGCAAGCCGAAAAGTCACTGATAGGGAACGGAACTATACAGTGACCGAGTTGGAGTGCTTGGCAATGGTGTTTGCCCTGGAGAAGTTCCGCCATTACCTCCTATCTACCCACTTTAAATTTTATGTGGATCATGAGGCCCTGTCCTTCTTAATGAACAAAGCAGATGTGAAAGGACGAATGATGAGATGGCTCCTTTTATTCCAGGAGTTCGACTTTGAGGTGATTACTAAGCCTAGTCGTTCCCATGTTCTGGTTGATCATCTGTCGCGTTGTCGTGTTGCTGCGCATCCGAGTCGTATACACCTCTATTTCTTTTGTTGTGCATTTGTGTTAATTTCCGCGTGTGATTCATTGTTTGTGTGATGCATTTTAATAATCCGCATCCAATGTATATATTCCCTTAGTGCATGCGTATGATTTTGTTTGGATGCATGATGTGCGTGTATTAGAAAAATATGAAAAACTAATGCCAAAGGATCTTTGTCCTGCTGCTATTTGTTCTAGCTCTATGTGCAATGACAGTCTTTAAGATCACCACATGCTATACATCTCGGTATGAAGGTCAAAAACCAGGAACTTCAGGGTTGAGGAAAAAGGTTACTGTTTTCAAACAACCAAATGAAGTTACTTTTGTTTCTGCAGTCAAAGTTTGCTCCAACATGACAGCCTTGGTGCAAGTGTTTTGAAGATATGCTACAAGAGGGACATTTAAAGGAGGAAGCAGAGTTGCTGCAAGATATGCCTCTTGCAAATAATCTTGGTTGCTTGGATGTCAATGTTAAATTAATGCAAAAGGCATGGTGACATATTGCTAGCACAGCAATGCTTTGACAAAAATTATGCTCATGTCAGACTTTTATAAAAGTGCTGGAATGAGGAAGGTCGCTTGCCTAATTTTGACATGTGAACAAGAAAAAGAAAAACTAAAAATAGAGGAGAAAAGAAAGGGGAAAAGAGACTAATTCGGGAGAGAATTCGAATGGATGGAGGGAAAACGAACCAAAGGGGGGTAAGCAAGCGGGGACAGAGGAGAAGATAGCGATGTGATATGCTTCCAAGGAATGTCAGTAACTCTGGGCGCATGGAACAACCGAGAGCAGATCGGCAATGGCTACGCTCCTGTGCTGGATGGCCATACCTCGCACATTGCGGTCAAATTCAGAGATCCTGACTAAGATCGACGGCAGTCTCGCAAGGAACTCGAGAAGAAGCCGAAGTTCCTGAAGAACGGCAATGCTGTGATTGTGAAGATGATCTCCACCAAGCCATGACTGTGGAAACCTTCTTTCAATACCTGCCTCTCGGGCGCTTTGTTGTGTGTGACAAGAGGCAGAATCGATGAGGAACGAGGAGGCATAAACGATGAAAAAGGAGGGGATTGGGAGCTTTTGAGGGCATCGAAGGTGGAGATGAAGGGCATGACTGTCATCGATTTACTGCTAGAGTGCACCTGGCTTAGCCTCTTCACCAACATTATTGCTCTCTTGACCCTGAAACAGCAAATCGGAGTCGCCTGATCTCCCTCCAAGCCAGCAGCTTTACCCTGGTGCCTTGCCTTCCTATAAATGCAGTCCACTGCTCAGTCAGAATTCTTATTATGATGCTTTTAACAATGGAATCGAAATTTACAAGGATTGGTTTTCAACTTCGGAAACCATGCAAAGCGGAGCTGGAACCTACAAAAAAGCAACCAAAGCCAGAGTTTGTAGCACTGCTGACGGAATATTTCCCTGTTTTTTACTGTCGTCTCGCCAGTGTAACTCATTTTTAGCCTATTACCCAGACAGAAACTTACTGTCTGGTCAGCTAGTTGCTGACTTTCTGCCACAGATTATTCCGCTACCTGTGCTATATGTGTAAAGCCCGTTCGAATATGGAGAGGTCCTGCTATTACGGAGGAGAATTGATCCATTTAATGGAGGGCTGAAGCTCTGATTATATGAAGAAAACATTATCGGCAACAAAGCGGCATCTAACTTCAAGACTTGAACACTCCTCCACTAACTGGGATCAAAGCGATGAGTTGCAAATTGAATTCAAGAATGCAAACTCTGGAGTTGTTTATCTTTGCAATTTTGTGGAGAAGATGGTCATCGTAGGGTCACATCTTTGCGTGCAAGGATGACTCGGCTCTACTCCATTATTGATGCTCTCTAAGAAGGCGAGTTGCTGCTGCCTGACACCATGATAGACATCGTTCATGAAGATGGAGTAGTAGCCTTTCATGCTGACTATTCGACTGCCTAATATCTGCCTCCCTCAGGTTGACAACACGCTTCAGATTTCTCTCCATGTTGATTTTGGGGCTTCGTCTCAGACTGTAATGCAACCTTGGTAACCAGCTCTTCATGAGTGAGGATCAATGGTGGTATCTCTGAACAACAGAAAGAGATTACAGAACCAGAATTTCCTGCAACTGAAACTATAAGGATTTTTATGGAGTTTGAACATGCTGAACAGGCTATTAAGGTATTGATGAACTTGAATGGGAGATTGTTTTTGGGGATAAAGTTGTAGTAGTCAGTTTCTATTATGAAGAGAGGTTCAATGTGAATGAACTAGAACTACTTCCTGGAGAGATACCAACACTGATGGCTTCTTGATCTGGCTCTCTGAATGTTGTGACTTGCTAGATGTTCAAGGACTTGACAATGCTGTGTTTGATTGTACAACCTGGAGTCTCTAAATCTGTCCAATCAGACAACTTGCCGCTGGAAACTTCAAAGACATCCTTCATATTTGGGATTTAGTGATGCTGAACATGCCTGTAATGGTGAAAGAAAACTGTTTGATTTGAAGATGTATAGAGTTAGTTGTGAAAACAGCACAGTTAATGAGATACTACAGAATTTTCTAAACATGGACCTCATGTAATTTACTGGACAAGCAATATAGCGAACTTTGGCATTAAAAATTCGATTTCTTCTTGTTAGCCTCTTCCCTTGTTGCGTCTTGAACTCCGTGTTCAGCAGCTCTTACACAAAATCTACGACATTTCTGGTGAACCCGACGTGAAACAGCTGCGTCATCAGCAAGATGGGAGACTCGCAAGAAGAGATGACAGATGATAATGTCATGAAGAACCTATTTCAGTCATTTACCATGTATATGCAGCAGCAAGCTCATGCAAAACGTGACAGTGATGCTATGGATGCTTTGAAAGCTGTCCAACAGGAGATGAAGCAGTTTAATGGCCAGCAAGTGTCAACTTACCTGCATTTGTATGAAGAAAAGATGAAGTTTTTTGGGGTTTCTCAAGATGTTTGGAGCCGCTACTTCTTGCGGATCGTGGTGCGCGCTCTTGAAGGTCGAATTGCAGAAATTCAAGAGGCACATGCAGGTTGGGCTGAATTTAAAAAGGCATTAAAAGATGAATATTTCCTGGAGGATACAGGTCTTATGAATCGCAGGAATTTTTTAGCATGGGTTTCTTTGCCTAATAAGGGACTTTCTGTTACTGCTCTTCTGCGAGAGTTTGAAAGTCGTTATGATCAGTTGGATGGGACTGAACAGCAAGCTTTGGAGATGCAGAAAGTGGAGTTATTTTTGCAAGCTGCAGATGCTGATTTACAGGAAAAGTTGGATGATCTTTTGGAAGATCAAGCTACTGATTCAGGTTTAAAGACTGAGTGGAGACATGTCATTGATGCTGTGAATGCTCTTGTCAAGAAGCAGCGCAGGAGAGTCAGATTGCATTGAAATACAGGATCAGCTCCTGAGAAATCTTTGGAGACTTCTTCTTCTATCCCTGCTGCAACTTCTTTGCCTAAGCCTACTCCTCCTGTTGTGAATCCACCAGTACCTGCTGCTCCAGTGCCCTTATCTGTAGATGAAGTTATTAAAGGCTTGGCGGATTTGACAATTGAAGCAGTCAAAGCTGAAGTTGGTAAGTTAAAGGAGCAACTTATGTCAGTACCTGCTGTAGCACCTGCTCCAGTGACTGCTTTTCCAGCTGGTCAAAGAAAAGGGCGTCGATGTATTTGGTGTGATAGTACAGAGCACCAACATTGCAGAGATTGTGATGCTTTTCAGGAAGCACGTAAGAAGAATGTAGTGTTCTGGGGACAAGATGGGAAGATATGACTGACAGAGACTGGCGGTCCTCTTGACACGAACTTTGGTAAGGGAGGTATGAAGAAGCTTGTTGATGATATGGCTGCGCGATCAGCTTATGTGAGTGTTAGAGGAGATGCTTCAGCTTTTGGAGTCCAGCTTGAGCCGAAATCTGATGGAGACTCTGCTTTATGGTCTTCTGCCTTGGAGATAGCGAGAAGAGGGCAAGTTCAAACTTCTACTATGACTTGTGTGGGCTCTAGCATCCGAGGAGAAACAGGATGGGATTCTCCTGTTGACAGGTATTCTATTTTTGCTTATATGGCTAAAACGCAGGGTTTAGATGCCATGGTTGAGGAAAAGAGAAGAAGAGATGAGGAGGGTCCTAGCTCCTCCAAAAAGACTAGAGGGGGTGACTTTGTTTCACCACCTGTTACAGCTCCACCTATGCCAAATTCTCCAGCTCAAACAGGTTCTGATCAACCAATGGGAGACAAGCAGAAAGAAAAGAGGCAACCAAGAAAAGAGCCAGGATTCAAGCTCTTGTCAGACCTTGATATGCAAACGGATATGAGTAAGATTTTTCATGAAAGAATTTTGAATAGTGAAGTCACTTTTACTGTTGGAGAGGCTCTTGGGATTGCTAGAAGAGAAATACAGGATCAGATGCAGGATCTTTTGCAGAGGAAACGACATGCGATGGAAGGACCTGCTTTACAGGGATTGTGGCATGGAGCTCTTGGGGAAGAGCATGATGATGCAGTGATGGTTGAGAATGCTTCTGTTAATCCGCAATCGGAGAAAATAGTGCAGCCTATGCAATATGAAGATGATGAAACCCCTATTCTCATTCCTCGCAGCCATTTTTCACGAAGTCATTGGGCTAGAGCAACCACTGAGACAGTGGTAAGGATTGGAGAGAAACAAATTCCCTTGATTGCTTTAGTTGATCATGGCTCTGAGATTAATCTTATTGCTCGAGGTGTTTATGAGAGTGGCAAGTGGCCTATGGATGCAGAGCATGGCTGGCGCATGAGAGCCGCCAATAATACTTCTGGTGATATATATGCTGCTTGTCCGAGTATCAGAATTTCTATTGGTAATGTTGAAGAGGATTATCATTGCTTTGTTCAGGATTCATGCTCTTATCCGATTATTCTTGGACAGCCTTTCATTACAGAAGCAAGAATGGAAACAAAAGTGATGGATGATGGGTCAGCTTATGCGCGGATACGCAGTAAAGATGGTATGCGAGCTGTTCAGTTTATGACTGTTGGGGTAAATCATCCGAGAAACAGGGACTCCTTGCGTGAGGCACCACTACCTGCGAAGGAGTTGGATTTTCATTAGGTACCGCTGTCTTGCGAGACGCCAGTGGTACGGAGCGGAGAAAAGAGGAGATCTCGCCTCCTGGCAGCCAGTCTTTCTCCAATAACTTTGTTGGGTTTACTTCAGATAGTTCAGTAAGTTATCAGAAAATTTCAGATTTGCCTAGAGCTGCCAGGCAGTACATTGGTCGTAATGAGAAAGAGTTGAAGAATGCAGGTATTTTGCAAGCAGAAGAGCATGTGGATGGATTGTATGAAGGGATGTCTTATGCAGATACATTGTTTGAGATAAGAGCAATGCTGAAAACTGATGTATGCAAGGGTTCAAAGATCATACCTGTGCAAACCTTGGATATGTTTCAGGAAATTTCTGGTTTTATGCTGCAAACAGAGTTAGAGGCTGAGAAAACTTAGCAAACTGAATTTATGGCTGATCTTGATCAGCTAATAGAATTGCAGAGGGCTGAATCCATTCAGCCAACAGAGTTGAATGCAGAAAAATTTCTGCATACAGAGTTTCAGGATGCATCTATGCAGTCCATAGAGCTGAGGGCTGAATCCATTCAGCCAACAGAGTTGAATGCAGAAAAATTTCTGCATAAAGAGCTTCAGGCTGCACCCATGCAGTCCATAGAGCTAAAGGCTGAAATTTTTCAGCCAACAGAGTTGAAAGATGCTGAAAATTTGCAGAAATTGCAGCAAAGAAAAGAGTGCTTGAATGATGCCAAGGTTGACACAAAATATAAAACAGTTGATAAGAAGGTTAAGCCGGTTGCAGGCCCGCTTCCTTCTGATAGTGATGAACAGATTGAAAAAGCTATGAAGCAGCCTATGTTGAGGGATCCTGCAAATATTGGACATAAGTTTACAGCTGAAACTCTTGCAGAATTGAAGATTGGAAATGATGATTTTTTGCTTCGAGTGGAAAAAGAATGTTTTAGAGAGATGCTTGGACGTCATGGTAAGGCATTTGCTTTCTTTCCACATGAAATTGGCTGCATTAGTCCCGAATTGGTTGCACCTATGGTCATCTTTACTGTTCCTCATGTACCATGGAATATACGTCCTATACCTGTGCCTAAAGCACACTTGCCAAAGCTGATAGAGTTGCTGAATGAGAAGATTAAAATGGGGATTTTGGAACCCTCTTCTGCACCTTATTCTAATAGGTGGTTTACTGTACCAAAGAAGAATGGTACTTTGAGATTTATTCAGGATATGCAGCCCGTAAACAAAGTGACAATCAGGAATGTGGGAACAGGTCCAGTTGTGGATGAATTTGCTGAGGCTTTTGCAGGACGAGCCATCTATTCACTAGGTGACTTGTATTCAGGTTATGATCAGTTTCAGCTTGCCTTGGAAAGCAGGGATATTACTACTATGCGGACATCTATTGGTCTTGTGAGGATGTGTACCTTGCCTCAAGGTGCTACAAACTCAGTTGCTCATATGATGAATGCTATGCATAGAGTTCTTCGAGACTATATTCCGCAGTTTACCATGCCTTTTCTAGATGATGTGCCTATTAAGGGTTGTGCAGAAGAAGAAAAGAATGAAAGTCTTGATTTGTGTGGATGTAGACAGTTTGTGGCTGACCACTTGATTGCTTGTGAGCAAATATTGACACGATTAGAGGAGGTAAATTTGACACTTTCAGGGCTGAAATCTGTCTTTGCTGTTAATGAAGTCATCATAGTTGGGCATATGGTTGGATATTATGGCAGAAAGCCTTCTCCTGCAAAGGTGGATGCCATAAACAGGATTGCAGAGTATTGCTCGACTACTTCAGAGGTGCGGAGATTTGTGGGAGCTTGTGTATTTTACATGATTTGGATTCCTCATTTTGCTCATATTGCAGATGTTCTCTATCAGCTGCTTCGAAAGGGGCAGAAATTTCATTGGGATGAGAAGCATTCAAAAGCCATGCGTAAGCTCAAGAAGCTGTTGCAATCAGCTCCTACTCTACGCAAGGCGGATTATCAATGTGGACGGCCGATCATGTTGACAGTTGATACTAGCCCTATTGGCATAGGTTGGGCTGTGGGACAGGATGATGCTGATGGAAATAGGTATGCAATCCGCTTTGGAGCTAAAGTTCTTAATGAGCGACAAAGGAGATATCCGCAGATTAAAAGAGAATTGTGGGGAGTAGTCACTGCACTGAAGTGTGACAAAGGATATTTTATTGGAGCTTCAGTTATTGTGGAAACAGATTGTTTGCCTTTACTTGGCATGATTACTAGTTGCTCGACTCCAGATATAGCGATGCTTCGGTGGATTGCCTATATCAAATCATTGAATCCAGAATTTCGACACATAGCAGGGAAAGATAATCCAGTTGCTGACATGCTTTCTAGAGCGAGATATGAGGATGAGGAGTCAATGCTTGTAGAAGATGATGAGACAGAGTTTGCTGCTTCTGTCCTTATTCATGATTGTCATGTATCTACTGTTGAAGCCTTTATTGAAGAACTTTATGTTGATGAATGGCTGCAAATTGGACAATATCTAAGTTCATTGACTCGAAGAGCTGATTGGACAGATGATGAATTAAGAAAATCAGAAGGAAGTCTTATGGGTATTTCTTGAAAGATGGTTTTCTTTGGAAGCATCCAAGAAAGAGAGGAGGCTTGCCCTTGAGAGTAGTTTGTGATGTAGCGATGCAAATACAGATTATGCGAGAGTTTCATGAGAGCTCATGGGCTGGACATAGAGGTGTGTGGGCTACCTATGAGAAAATCAAAGAAAGATACTGGTGGAAAGGGATGTATAAAGATGTTTCTCACTTTGTGGAGACTTGCAGGGACTGCCAGCTTTACTCTTTAGTGCGACATCGTGATGAGCTGCATCCGACTTATCCACTATGTATGCATTACAAGTGGGTGGTAGACTTGGTTACTTTGCCAGTAGGACTTTGGCAGATGAGATATCTTGTCTTGGCTAGGGAGGATCTTACAAACTATGTTGAAGGTAGACCGTTGCGGACGAAGACCACCACTACAGTATGTAAATTCTTGTTGGAAGAAATATTTTGCAGGTATGGATGTATAGGCAAGATTACAGCTGATCGTGGAGAGCTAGATGCTGATGAAGCTAGAGAATTCTTCTCATGGCTTGGGATTAAATTGGCTCTTACTACTGCCTATAATCCAGAGGGAAATGGCAAAAGTGAAAGAGGACATCCGCCAATAGTTAAAGCATTGGCAAAAGCTTGTAGAGGTCGGATTGGAGATTGGCCAAGATTACTACCTTTTGCATTGTGGGCTGATCGCTCTACACATAGTGTGACTACTGGATACATGCCTGCGGAGTTGATGTATGGGCAAAAACCTGTCATGCCTACTGAAATTTGTGCTCTCACTTGGAGTGTTCTTTCGTGGCATGAGAATTTATCAAGGGAAGAGCTGTTAGCCCTTCGGATTCGTCAACTAGAGAGAAGGACAGAAGATGTGCAGCTAGCCGTTGACCGTTTGAAGGCAGCCCGTCTCAGAAATAAGGACAGGTTTGATTTAAGGCATCGCTTGAGGCCTAGAGCCATAAAAGAAGGAGATTGGGTTCTAGTCTATGACAGTAGTCTAGAAAATCAGCATAGTAGCATGAGAAAAATGGTTCAAAGATGGTTTGGACCGTATGAAGTGAAAAAGGTTTTTGACAATGGTACTTATGAGCTGGCTGAGTTAGATGGAACAACATTGAGGGTACCTATTGCTGGAAAACGAGTCAAGATTTTCAAGAGAAGAGAAGATGAAGAATATGCACTTGAAGCATTGACAGAAGAAGAGCAGATAAGAGAAAGACAAGCAGAAGAGACAGAAGACATAGATGATGAAGCCGATGGAGAAACAGGTCTACTAGAATCAGAAGATGGACTTGACCTGTTTGTGGAGTTGAATGATCCTGGTTAGTTGGCACATCCGGAGGATGCGCAGGTTTAGAGGGGGTGGATGTCGTGTTGCTGCGCATCCGAGTCGTATACACCTCTATTTCTTTTGTTGTGCATTTGTGTTAATTTCCGCGTGTGATTCATTGTTTGTGTGATGCATTTTAATAATCCGCATCCAATGTATATATTCCCTTAGTGCATGCGCATGATTTTGTTTGGATGCATGATGTGCGTGTATTAGAAAAATATGAAAAATTGATGCCAAAGGATCTTTGTCCTGCTGCTATTTGTTCTAGCTCTATGTGCAATGACAGTCTTTAAGATCACCACATGCTATACATCTCGGTATGAAGGTCAAAAACTAGGAACTTCAGGGTTGAGGAAAAAGGTTACTGTTTTCAAACAACCAAATGAAGTTACTTTTGTTTCTGCAGTCAAAGTTTGCTCCAACATGACAGCCTTGGTGCAAGTGTTTTGAAGATATGCTACAAGAGGGACATTTAAAGGAGGAAGCAGAGTTGCTGCAAGATATGCCTCTTGCAAATAATCTTGGTTGCTTGGATGTCAATGTTAAATTAATGCAAAAGGCATGGTGACATATTGCTAGCACAGCAATGCTTTGACAAAAATTATGCTCATGTCAGACTTTTATAAAAGTGCTGGAATGAGGAAGGTCGCTTGCCTAATTTTGACATGTGAACAAGAAAAAGAAAAACTAAAAATAGAGGAGAAAAGGAAGGGGAAAAGAGACTAATTCGGGAGAGAATTCGAATGGATGGAGGGAGAACGAACCAAAGGGGGGTAAGCAAGCGGGGACAGAGGAGAAGATAGCGATGTGATATGCTTCCAAGGAATGTCAGTAACTCTGGGCGCATGGAACAACCCAGAGCAGATTGGCAATGGCTACGCTCCTGTGCTGGATGGCCATACCTCGCACATTGCGGTCAAATTCAGAGATCCTGACTAAGATCGACGGCAGTCTCGCAAGGAACTCGAGAAGAAGCCGAAGTTCCTGAAGAACGGCAATGCTGTGATTGTGAAGATGATCTCCACCAAGCCATGACTGTGGAAACTCTCTTTCAGTACCTGCCTCTCGGGCGCTTTGCTGTGTGTGACAAGAGGCAGAATCGATGAGGAACGAGGAGGCATAAACGATGAAAAAGGAGGGGATTGGGAGCTTTTGAGGGCATCGAAGGTGGAGATGAAGGGCATGACTGTCATCGATTTACTGCTAGAGTGCACCTGGCTTAGCCTCTTCACCAACATTATTGCTCTCTTGACCCTGAAACAGCAAATCGGAGTCGCCTGATCTCCCTCCAAGCCAGCAGCTTTACCCTGGTGCCTTGCCTTCGTATAAATGCAGTCCACTGCTCAGTCAGAATTCTTATTATGATGCTTTTAACAATGGAATCGAAATTTACAAGGATTGGTTTTCAACTTCGGAAACCATGCGAAGCGGAGCTGGAACCTACAAAAAAGCAACCAAAGCCAAAGTTTGTAGCACTACTGACGGAATATTTCCCTGTTTTTTACTGTCGTCTCGCCAGTGTAACTCATTTTTAGCCTATTACTCAGACAGAAACTTACTGTCTGGTCAGCTAGTTGCTGACTTTCTGCCACAGATTATTCCGCTACCTGTGCTATATGTGTAAAGCCCGTTCGAATATGGAGAGGTCCTGCTATTACGGAGGAGAATTGATCCATTTAATGGAGGGATGAAGCTCTGATTATATGAAGAAAACATTATCGGCAACAAAGCGGCATCTAACTTCAAGACTTGAACACTCCTCCACTAACTGGGATCAAAGCGATGAGTTGCAAATTGAATTCAAGAATGCAAACTCTGGAGTTGTTTATCTTTGCAATTTTGTGGAGAAGATGGTCATCGTAGGGTCACATCTTTGCGTGCAAGGATGACTCGGCTCTACTTCATTATTGATGCTCTGTAAGAAGGCGAGTTGCTGCTGCTGTGACACCATGATAGACATCGTTCATGAAGATGGAGTAGTAGCCTTTCATGCTGACTATTCGACTGCCTAATATCTGCCTCCCTCAGGTTGACAACACGCTTCAGATTTCTCTCCATGTTGATTTTGGGGCTTCGTCTCAGACTGTAATGCAACCTTGGTAACCAGCTCTTCATGAGTGAGGATCAATGGTGGTATCTCTGAACAACAGAAAGAGATTACAGAACCAGAATTTCCTGCAACTGAAACTATAAGGATTTTTATGGAGTTTGAACATGCTGAACAGGCTATTAAGGCATTGATGAACTTGAATGGGAGATTGTTTTTGGGGATAAAGTTGTAGCAGTCAGTTTCTATTATGAAGAGAGGTTCAATGTGAATGAACTAGAACTACTTCCTAGAGAGATACCAACACTGATGGCTTCTTGATCTGGCTCTCTGAATGTTGTGACTTGCTAGATGTTCAAGGACTTGACAATGCTGTGTTTGATTGTACAACCTGGAGTCTCTAAATCTGTCCAATCAGACAACTTGCCGCTGGAAACTTCAAATACATCCTTCATATTTGGGATTTAGTGATGCTGAACATGCCTGTAATGGTGAAAGAAAGCTGTTTGATTTGAAGATGTATAGAGTTAGTTGTGAAAACAGCACAGTTAATGAGATACTACAGAATTTTCTAAACATGGACCTCATGTAATTTACTGGACAAGCAATATAGCGAACTTTGACATTAAAAATTCGATTTCTTCTTGTTAGCCTCTTCCCTTGTTGCGTCTTGAACTCCGTGTTCAGCAGCTCTTACACAAAATCTACGACAGCGTATCCCACAAACTGCAGACGAGGAGCAGGATGATCCAGACCTCCCTGATGCTTCCCTATTCTTGGTAGAAACTGTCACTCCCTGGTATGCGGACATTGCCAATCTGCTGGCAACCCAACAGTACCCTCCTGGTATTTCTAGTCGGGAAAGGAAGAAGCTCATGCTAGAATCAGCCCCCTACACCCTGCTCGGCGGTGCACTGTACAAGAAGGGCAAAGATGAAGTGCTCAGAAGATGTGTTGCAGGAGATGAGATTGGGATTGTTCTGAAGGCTTGCCACGACGAGCCATGTGGAGGTCACTTTGCAGGAGAAGCTACAGCCAAGAAGGCTCTGCTAGCGGGATATTGGTGGCCTACCATCCACAAAGATTCCTATGATTACTGTAAAAGATGTGATGCTTGTCAAAGAATGGGGAAACCCACCAAGACAAGTGCCATGCCATTGCAACCTATCCTTCCGTTGAAGCCATTTGAGAAGTGGGGCATTGACTTCGTAGGTCCAATCGATCCTCCTACCAGAAGGAAACAGAACCGATACATCCTCGTATGTACAGATTATGTCACAAAGTGGTGTGAAGCTAAAGCCCTAAAGCGGGACGATGGTAATAGCGTGGCCCTGTTCATGTACGAGAATATCATCATCCGTTTTGGCAGTCCCTTAGAGCTGGTAAGTGACAGAGGCACTCATTTCCTTAACAAAGTCATGGAAGAGTTGACAGAGTTGTATAAGATCCGCCATCGCAAGTCCACTCCTTATTACCCCAGAGCCAACGGCCAAGTCGAAGTCACGAATCGCATCCTCTGCTCGATTCTGACAAGAACAATTGCTGCACATCGTCGTGATTGGGACGATCGACTTACAGAGGCCCTCTGGGCGTACAGAACCTCTCATAAAGCAGCAACGGGACAGACACCTTTCCAGCTGGTGTATGGTACAGAAGCAGTTTTTCCTGTTGAACTGGAACTACCCTCTTTGAGAGTGGCTATCAAAGAGCGTTTGGGGGATGACGATTCACTGCAACGCCGTCTCCTGCACTTGGAATGTTTGGACGAAATTCGTCGGATGGCTCTACAGTGCATGGAAGCCACGCAAGCTCGACGTAAGGCTTACCATGACAGCTTCATCAAGCACAAGGAGTTCAAAGAAGGTGATTTGGTCCTAGCCTATGATTCACGATTTGGCAAGTTTCCTGGCAAGCTCCAGCAGCGGTGGATGGGCCCCTATAAGGTACTTGCAGTCAACCCTAATGGTTCTGTCCAAGTGCAGACCGTTGATGCCTCTGATGATCCCTTTCTGATTAATGGATATCGCTTGAAGAAGTACTTCTCTCCTTGGGGATCTTGACAATTACGGCCACTTGATCTTTTCCCTCGTTGGCGCGGCACTGTACTTGTTATGATGCTACTTTTGATAGCCGTTCTTTAATCACTCCTGCTGAAGTGGATGCAACCCTCTGTTCCCTCAAAACCCCCTTTCAGCCTTGATCTCTTATCCTCTATTTTCCACCAGCGACAGTGGCGAGGTTGGTTCTGAAAAATGGTAGTTCTACCATTCCCTTGCTCAATTCGAAAAAAAAAAGAAAAAGAAAAAGAAAAAAAACAAAACATATCGGTCATGGGAGAAAAGGACTTAGGTCCCTGTCATGCCGACCTATTCTTCGAGAAAAGGTGGAAACACCCTCGGGAATAGGGAAAAAAGAAAAGAAGAAAAAAAAAACAAGAAAAAAAAAACAAAACAAATCTGTTATGAGAGAAAAGGAAGCAATTCCCTGTCATAGCGGGCCTCGTTCCAAGAAAAGGTGGTAAAACACCCTTGGGCGAGGAGCTGGCTGTGGAAAAGGTGGTAACACCCAGCAGTCCAGAAAGTGGATTCACTAATTGATATCCCTAGGATTCAATTCCGAAGCTGCCTCCCTTGGTACGCTGCGTCCTGGGTCTCTCTGCAAAGTGTCTAACTGTCCTCTAGCAGATGACATGTCCTATTCAACACAATGTTCGATTTGATGGCTACCTCCCTGGGTACGCCTCTTCAACAACTGATGACGCGATCTTCATCGACAACCCCTTGAGTGATGTGAGCTTTCATCCTAACCGGATGGGGAAGTGAGTATGGGTTGCCCTCTCTAATTATCAACAACGAGTGAGACAGAGGGTGGGGCGAGAGACCAGTCTTTTCTCTTCAAATCGAATGAGAGGTGAGAAGTGTGAATGAAATGTTGCACGCACGGGATGGGCCTCTCAAAGCACAAAGCACGATTTGTTTCTGTGCACTGCACCATAAGGCTCCCTGGTCTTCCTTCTCGCACCGTATGCCGGCACAGGGCTGGATGCACAGTTGGACCAATCAACTGCGCACAAGGCATACACCCTTTGCACAAGTGATTGTGAGGATTACATCAATGGGTTTTAGGAAAAGGCTGTCCTCCTGTATTTATCAACAGAGCGTGAGACAGAGGGTGGGTTGAGTTTGACTGGAGTTTCTTCAATCAATTACCGAGAGGTGAGATTGAGAGACGTTACGACACTTGGAGTCAGGTATGTTCCCGTTTCTCTATGCACCCACGGGATGGGTCTTTACCGTCAACACAAAACACATCACCCTGTTCTGTACACTGCACTGTAAGGCTCCCTTGCATTTCTCCTTGCACTTATGCCAGACGGGTTGGACGCACTAATGCACCATCAACTGTGCACCCTGGCATACTCCTTCTGCACCATTCCCCCTTGTCGATTCCTAAACCGGGTATGAGATATGGGTTTCAATCATTCTTCCTCAAGTGATATCAGTCATGGGGTGAGTGACTGATCTTTCATTCCAATTGAGTGACTGTGAGTTGAGTGCAATATCCCTCATCATCGACGAATTTCTTGCGATTCCTTCCATCAGCTACCTCCCTGGGTGCTTCCGTGTGGTCCCTTCCATGACGGACGTGCGCCGAGAAGATGCCTTGGTTCCTCCAGCGCTGACAACCACCGTGGACGTGCCGTTGACATTCAACCTTGATTCTTGACGAAACGGGCCAAGTTTTTCTAACCCTACAACTTCTGTTTCTTAGTGATGTTCATGTTTTAAGTGTGGGGAAGTTAGTGGATGGTCTGTGGCGTGGTCCTAGGTCCCTGTTGTTCGGTTAACCCTATCCGTTAAGGTCTTAAGTGTGGGGACGCGTCCCTGCGCGTCTACATTGCATATCCTCTGCATATGCCTTATCTTGCTCATGCATATATGCCATGACTTGCTTTTACCCTAATGGGGTTCCCTCCCACCCACCCGGTTATGTTCCACCCACCCTTGGGGCTGTTCCCTTGCAGTTTTCCTTCATTCCCTGATTTTGAGGTCCTGCCATGTGAATGCCTCCTACGTTCACCAAAATCCAAATCCAACCTTATAGCCCTGTTCCCCCCATTGAACTGACCATTTTTCCTTTTTACCTACCCCTGTTCCGGTGCACGGTTTTCGAGTTATTAATTTTTGAAGCATTTTGCGTAATTTCGCCGGTTTTCCATGTGAACGTGCTTTTCTTGCTTCGAAACCGTGATCTGACGTCATAGCCCTGACAACCGCTTTTCCCTAACATTTTTCCTTTTTATTCCGCATCATTCCGCTACATGGTTTGTCCGTTATTAATTTTCCGGGTTTTTAAGACTTTTTCGTGCGTATTTTTGATATTTTTCCATGTGAACCTACCCTATTTGCATCAGAATTCCAATTTGATTTGACAGCCGTGTCCCCTGTGCCTTCCCCCACCTTTTTCCTTTTTCCTCCACCCTCTTTCGACTTCTGGATTTTTACTTATTAATTTTTAAATGAGTTTTCGGGAGTATTTTTGGAGTTTTTCACATGTGAACCCCTCCTATTTCCGCCGGAACTGCGGTTTAATGTGATAACCCTGTGCCACTCCTTTCTGTGGACATTTTTCCTTCTTACTGCATGTCATTCCGGTGAACGGTTTGTTCGATATTAATTTCCGATCCCATTTTCGGGTTTGTTTTTTGGGTTTTTTCCATGTGAACGCGTCTTACCTTAGTCGGAATTATGTTTTGACGTGATAGGATTGTTGGGCACATCTTTCTGCACAGTTTTCCTTTTTTCTGCACTTCATTCCGATGCACGGATCTTTCGATATTAATTTTTAAATTGCGTTTTTGATTCGTTTTTTGTGTTTTTTGCACGTGACCGCCCTTTATCCCTCCCGGAACCCCCGTCCCATATTTTTCTTGTTTCCCCCCTGTCGTCCTGCCCACTTTTCGTTTTTACGATATTTCGTTTTGACGTCCGGATTGGGAGTTATTAATTTTTCTTTCTTTTTACGTTTTTTCTCGCGCTCGTTTTGCGCGTGAACGCGCCTTTTTTTTGATTTTCCGAATCTCCACGCGCCTCGGTCGTGTCCGCGTAACCCGTACCGTCTTCCCGGTGCCATTTCAATCCCGTCACGGCAAATTTTTTTACCCCGTCCCGCGCATGTGCGTGGGACGGGGGTACCTACCCTTGTCCCCACCCTGCCCACCCCCTGTCCCTACCCTTCCCTACCCTTCCCCCCCACCTGCCCACCCCATGGCCCCCCCCATGGGCCCCCCCACCCTTCCCCCCCAACTGCCCATCCCTTCCCCCCAACCGCCCTTCCCCCACTCGTTCTCTCTCCCTTTCTTTCCCTGCGCTCCCTCCACTCCTTCTTCCTCCACCGTCTCCTCCCTCCTCCCTGCGTTCCCCCCACTCCTTCTTCCTCCACCGTCTCCTCCCTCCTCCCTGCGTTCCCCCCACTCCTTCTTCCTCCACCGTCTCCTTCCTCCTCCCTGCGTTCCCCCCACTCCTTCTCCTCCCCCCACCCCTTCTCCTCCCCCCAGTCCGCCGTCTCCTCCCTCCTCCCTGCGTTCCCCCCACTCCTTCTTCCTCCACCGTCTCCTTCCTCCTCCCTGCGTTCCCCCCACTCCTTCTCCTCCCCCCACCCCTTCTCCTCCCCCCAGTCCGCCGTCTCCGCCCGCGGCCTCTTCCTTCTCCACAGCGCCCGCGGCCTCTTCCTTCTCCACAGCGCCCGCAGCCTTCTCCAGCGCCCGCCCGCGACCTCCCCACTCCCTCCTTCACAGCGGCCGCCCGCGACCTCCCCTTCTACCACCTCCTCCAGCGGCCGCCCGCGACCTCTCCTTCTTCTCCCCTGTCTCGCCGCTGAACACCGCCCCGCTGTCGACGTTGCCCCTGCCGCGCCGCCGTTCGGACTCCGCCGACTCCGCCGCCGTCGCCGTCGACTCCGCCACCGCCGCCGCACCTCCTCCTCTTCTCCTCCTCCTCCACCCACCACCTCCACCTCCAACCCACCTCCTGGTTAGTATTAACTCTAGTTAGTTAGAATTAACTGCACCATGGTTAATTAACCCCCACCATTTAACCTTAGTTAGTCATAACCTAACTAGGGTTAGTTCCCTACCCACTAACCTAACTAGGGTTAGTTCCCTACCCACTAACCTAACTAGGGTTAGTTTACCCCTACCCACTAACCTAACCCCTAGTTAGTTTACACCCTACTAACTTAACCATGATTAGTTGACTACCCCCACTAACTAACCCTAGGTTAGTTAGTCTCACCTAGGTTAGTTAGAATTGACCCCAGACTAACCTAATTGACTTAGTCCACCCTAGACTAACCCAGACTAACCTAATCAACCTTGACTAACTTAACTAGACTTAGGTAGACTAACCTGACTTATCCTACTAAATTGACTTAATTGACTTATGTTTAACTGACTTATGTGATTAATGTGATTTAGGTGACTTAATTAATCACTACATTAATTTTTCCATAAAAAAAATTCAAAAAAATTTCTAAAAATTCCTTTTGCCTTTTGTCAATTTTTGGAACTTTGTCTGCTGGACATTGCCTACCCTATAATTTCTGAAAATTCCACATTTCCTAAATTTCCCCCTAAATTGCCAAAAAATGTAGAAAATTCATTTAAAAAATTGTAAAAAATCCTTAAAAATTCTAAAAACATTCTAAAAAATTCCCCTCACCTCCCTTGCTCATTTTCCATTTATTCAAACATAAAAAATAACAACTAAAAATAAAAAAATAAAAAAAATAAAAAACCCACACAAACCAAATTAACACATCTGCTAAGGTGTTGTCCTTGTTGTTTCACCAGTGTTCTTTACTTTTCCTTTACTGGAACTCTTCCGTGCGCATTCTTGCATTACATACACACCCCTTCCAGGTATTTATTTTATGTGCTTTATTTATTTTTATTTTCCCCCATAATCACAATTAATTGTTAAAATGAACCCTTTAATTCACCCACAGTTTCCATGCGCATTCGCGCTAAACACATATACTTTTTAAATTAAAATCAACCAGTCGTTCACTTAGCACGCGCTACGTGCGCTACAGAGGCACTTTAAAATTTTAATTAAAATCAACCAGCCGTCACATGAGCACGCGCTGGCAAAAAAGCGCTCCACATCACCTTAATTTATAATCAATGAATTGCATTTAGAGACCCAGTCGGGAATCGAAGTCCGGGAATCGCATAACTGCACCGTTTAACCTAATAATTGGTAATTAAATTTATAATAAGGAACCGCCGTTTTCTTATTAAGGTTTATCACCTAATAAAAATTCACCCATTCCTAATAATTGATTAAAATCAACCCTTCATTAAATTAATTCCCCCCTCACTGCACTTAATCCCCTTTTTAATGAACCGTTTCATGGGATGGGTATACGCAGTCCTTAGTGTTCTTTTCCATGGTCCAGTCTTGGTTTATCATAGATGTCGTATTGATATGTGTTGGATATGGTATGGTTTTGGTTTCCTGTCTTAGTTACGATTACGGGTACGGTATGCAGTTTTTTTTTTTCTTTTGTTGCCTGATACGGGGTTCAGGGTGTTTGTCTGATGCATCGCATGAAGCTTTCGGTCGCATTTGTCTCAAGGTCATGTCAAATTTTTTCTAGAATGTGGTTTGCTTGGGGTTAGTAGGTCGGGTCATGTTTGATTGGTAATTCTCTTATCCTTGGTTTTTGTCTGTTGCTTTGCAGGCATTCTCCTTGATTGTCTGTGTTTGTGGTGTGTGTGTAACCATCTGAATGGCGCCTTCTCATGCTTCTCCCCCTATCCAGTACGTCCCACTAGTTAGTAGGGATTACTCGTCCCTACTTACTTTTGAGCCCCTCACGAAGGCAGGACTTGCTGCTTTTGTGGCCACTCCTTTTCCATTACTTCCAGAGGATATGTCCTTATGTGATGAGTTCCTGGCCTCTTACAGCAAGAAGACAGGAGTAGTCCAAGGCATGTCTATGACATTGACATCTCGAGGCTTAGGGAAGGCTCTGTCTTTACCCTTCAAAGGAGAACCTTTTGTGACCACTCGTCAGCTCTTCTCTAATGAAGAGATTCTCAAACTGTTGCAGAAGCAGACAAGGGAAGTCCTTGATGTTAAGAAAGTGATAAACTCTTCAGGAGTTTCGTTTTCTATGATCACTGATCCCGTATGGAAGACGATGTGTCAATTCCTTCAGGACAGGTTCATGCCTGCCAAAACGCCATCCCACTATTTGTCCAAAGAGCTTTTCATAGCTTCCAGGATGGTGCTAAAAGGAGTTGCTATTGATTGGAGCATATACCTCCTTACTAAAATGGATCAGCATTTTGTTAAAGTCACGAGGGGTAATGTTACCAATGTTACCTACGGATCATATTTGTCTGCCTTCTTGACCTATTCAGGTTTACAGAAGACTGTGCCTCCACCTCCTCCATCAGATCCAGTACCTCCTCCTCCACCTTCAGAAGAGTCAGCACCTATTGACATTGAGGATGATGATTCTCCGCCTCCCCTGGTCATACAGCGCAAACGCTTGAAGAGGGTAGCGGATAAAGCCCCTGCTGTACTCCCCTCAATGCCTATCCCTGCTACTTCTGGCAGTGAACTCCCTGGGTATCTCACTTGCAATAATCTGTTCAGAGCACATAGAGAAGGATCCTTGGAGATCTCCGTTCCTTCCCTGAACAGTCTCAGTTCAGGAGATGCCATTCCTTTCCTCTGCAAGGATATTCAAAGTTCCATTGAGTTGTCAGTGACAGCCTGTGTTCAACAGCTGTACGCATCTTTCTATGAGGAGCTCATGCAGTCCAAAGACCAGTTGCATAAGGCAACATCTGAGTTAGCTTCTGCTAAGGATACCCTAGCAGATCTATTTAAGCAAATGGAACAGCAAACCCAACTGGTTGCCACTCAAAGCGATGAGATTTCTTCATTAAAGATCCAGTTATTCGAGGCTCAGTCACAGGTTACTAGCCTTTCAGCAGAGAAGGAGAGGATGTCCAGTGAAGCGAAAGAATTCCAAGTTCTCTTATATGACAAGCTTTTAGCTTTACAGACTGCTAATGACACAGTGGCCAACCAAGCCTCCCAAATCCAGCAGTTGCAAGATCAGCTTGCAAAGTCCCGCTCTGTTCCTCCAAGCCCTCCTGTTCCATTAATTCCTTCTCTTTCACAGCAGGACTTGGCTGCCCTACAGAGACAGGCTACTTTGTGCCCTCTATTCCAAGACAAAGTGGAAAGATTGCAGTCCAGAATGGACTTGTTATGGTCTACCTTTGAACAATTTCAGGACTTTGTCCTACCAGACCATTCTTTCTTTGTCCACTACCACTTACAGAAGTTGGTCTTCTATATGAAGCTTTCCACGATGGATTTACCTTTTCCAGAGGATGGCTGGAGTGGGGCTTGGTCTGCTGAGTTGTTGACAGAGGTAGTCAGAATGGTCTTTGAAGATTCTGTCACGTCAGATACCATGTTAATGTCATACATGTATCTCCGAGGAGATTTGTTAATTCCAGATGAGGTAGATATGGCATGGTATGTGGGGGATGTGGTCTTACAGGCTGTTTTATATGTCAATCATTTGGAGTTGCGCATAGCTGATATGTTCCAAAGTTATTCCTCCAAAGTGGCTGATTGTCAGGATAGTTCGTGGCATCCCATGATTGGTTCGATGGTCCTAAATCAAAGACAAAACACAGCTCCTACCTTTGTCCAGAGTACTAACCAACTGAGGATGGATCTCTTAACCTATCTTTCAAAACATAATCCATTTGATGCTACTTTCTTTGATGCCTATCATCGACGATCTCTCTTAGGACCTTCTGTTCCTACCCTCCTCTATTACCAACAAATGGCTCACCGCTATGCTATATATATTTCCCTTTGTCAAACTAATTCCACAGTAATTTTACCACTTCTTTTCCAACCTTCCAATTTCCCTCAAATTCCTATTTTCACTTACTGTTCCTTTATTGAGGATAGGGTATTTTCCCCTTCTCCACCCTGTCCTTCACCCCTCATTAATGTACCCTCCACATTTCCTATTTATCAGTTAACACCGTTCCTTAGTGATTCCTTACAAATTTCTGCCACTCCTTCTTTAACCTTTTCTTCTTTTTATGATTTTTCCTATCCTTCCCTACATCCACTTTCTCTTATTCCACTACCCTCTCCTAACACTTCCATATCTCAACCACCTCAGTTGGTTAGTGACTGTGACGGTTTTGATACTCAAATTTCCAGAAGAAGGGGATGGAGTTCGGATGATTGCCTTACAGGACCGCAGATTAATTGGCCAGTAATTCCAGGGGAATGGACAACTTCCAGTCAAGCTTATCAAAACTATGTTCATTTTGCCCAACAGTATTCACAGTCTGCAGATCCCTCAGTGAGATTAACTGCTCACTTTGCTTGGTACCTGGCGTATATGCATAGGCACTCTCATACTGATTCAAAGCCTATTCCAAAGTTGTGCATGAATGTCAATGTAAGCATTGATTCCCAACAGCTGGAGATACTGTATTTTCATGCCCTCTGTTTGCCTAGCAGATACTTGGTCCTGTTGGAAAGGATGTGCTGTCTCCAATTTTTTCAAAATCCTCCTAAAAACTTTGTAGATGAATCCTTATCTATGGATCGATTCCGACAACATCAATCTTTTAAGAGGGATCATCTTCATTGATACCTTTCCAATGTATGGTGGAAGTTTTTTAATGCTAAACTCTTATTTTTGAAGAAGTCATTCAGATGGTTGTATTGTGTATTAGTGTTTGTGTTGTGAGTTCATTTATGTCAAACGAACGTGGTGGTTTCCTATTGGATTTCGTATATGAGCTATGTTTTGGAGATTTGTCAAGATGGGGTCGTGGTTGGAGAGTTGAAGCTGATGCTGATGAAGAAGAAGCAAACTCTTATATCCTTTACAAATTTGTGATGATTTTTAGTTTAATAAGAGGTGTTAATTTCAAAAGTGTTTTCCTTTCTTTGTATTTTTATATCAGAAACAGGTTATAAGATGGGGTCGTGTTGGATGGATTCTTTGTGAAAAGATATTGAAGATCAAAGTTGAGCTTTTCTATGAACTTGTATTCCCTTTTTCCTGGGTCGCGAGGACGCTTACTTATTAAGTGTGGGGATATGTTGAGTGTTGAAATGACTTGTTTTTTGGATGATTTTTGTTGTTTTTGAGAGCTGAATGGTTGATTTTATGAGATGATTGATTGATTTAGAAGTGGTTTGAGAATGTTTTGGATGATATTGATTGTGTTTTGGAAGTTTATAATGTTTGTTGGTGGTTTTGTGATGTTCTGATAGGTTCTGATAGGTTCTGTATACCTTCTGTTTTGTTCTGTTTTGGTCTGTTTTGTTCTGATTGTCTTCTGTAAGGAGGGATGGAGTATTGATTGATGAAGAATGAGATATTGTGAAAGCTTAGTGAATGGTTTGTGAGAGTTTGAAATGGTTTGAGAATGAGTTATGTAGTTTTGATAACCTTCTGTAACCTTCTGTAGGTCTTCTATAAAGCTTCTGCTTCTGTACTGTCTCTGTTCTGGTACTGTTCTGTAGACTGTTCTGTATGCTTCTGTAAGTGTTCTGTGGAATGTATGTGTGACTTTTGGGGAAAGTTTTCTAGCCTTGGAAAGAGGTGAATACAAGTGCAAAAGAGCTGAAAGAAGTGGAAGAAGTAGCTGTTGAAGACTCAAGAGAAGACTAGAGTGAAGTGACAGTAGTGAGCTGTGAAGAGACACTGTAGTGGCTCTGGTGACCCTTCATATCAGACATACCTCTTGGGAGGGGTATCCACGACCTAAGAGTGATTATTGAGAGTAATTGTTGAGAGATTGTAGTGAGGATATGATGTATTATTGATGGAGTGTGTGAGAAAGAGTCAGAGATAGTCAATTCTACTCAAACAGAGTGATTGCATATGAGAAATTGAGAGAGAAGACTATGAAGATATTGAAGATGAATACTATGTGATGTATTTCCATTCAAGATGGTGTATTCCTTTTCTTTCTTTGTTCTATTGATGGATTTTATGAAGATATTGAAAAACATGGGTGATTCTATTAAAAACCGTGGGAGATCTACATGATGCTGCATGAAGATTTGTTGTGCCTGGTGTTCTTTTCTTCATTTTGATTATATGAAACATGATAAACAAGCTTGTTGATGTTACAAGATAGATTTTCTTGCAAGAGAATTCCCTTTTCCTTGGTGTTCCTCTCGGGGCTCCAGAAAGCTATAAGGCATGGCTCATTTTTGGCAAAGGATGTGCACAGAATCATGGTAGTGATTATGAGGAGACCTTTGCTCTAGTGGATAAAATGGCCACTATAAGAGCTATCATAGTAGTGGATGCATTAAAATATTGGATCATGCATCCAATGAATATTAAGAATAGCTTCTTATAGGCAGAGTTGCAAGAGAAAGTTTATGTGGAGTAGCCACCTAGTTATGTGAATGAGAACCATCCAAATTATGTACATAGACTTCATAATGCCTTGTATGGGCTAAAGCAAGCACCTAGCATATGGCATGATAGGATTGTAGAATTTCTTATCTGCATTGGATTGCATAGAGCATAGTCTAATTACTCACTCTATATGTGTGAGAGTGATGCAAGTATTGTGGTTATTACTATATATGTGGATAATTTGATCATTGTGGGTGATACCAAGATAGAGATTGACAATGTGAAGGATCTTCTCAAGGCTGAATTTGAGATGAATAATGTGTAGTTCCTTTCCTGATCACTAACCTTATGGATTGCATAGTAGATCCTTTGATCTAGCTTTGAGGAGATTTTTTAAATATAAAATGGCACCTAACCCTTCTATATATGCATCAGTATGTACATGAAATTCCTTCATCCAATCAGGAGGTTGCAAAATGAATGCTTTAATCAGACACTACTTTGGAGTGTTGAAAGCTTTCTCACAATTAGCAGTCCAAGTGAACCATCTATAATAGCCCATATGGCCAAGACATCCCCTCAATTGTTTGAGGTTGATTGGTGTAGTTTCTTCAATCCTATCAATCTTGGTGGGGCCTATTGCTATCCCTTATGCAAGGACAATGTGACCTAGAAGAACTCCTGAAGAGACTCCAAAGATGCATTTGTTAGGGTTGAGAGAGGTCCCATACTCTTGCTAGGTCTCAGTAATTTGGATTCATGTGCTTGTGTCATTGCCTAATAGGTTTGGCATTACGCTCTAGGTCAATGTGATGTTGGCATACTGTGGGATCAATCCCCTTTATATATTTATACGACCATGCAAACACATCCAACTTCTCCTTTAGTAGGTCATACAAGACCAATAGCTCCTCTTCTAGAAGACTAGTACTATCCACATTTAAGTGACATCTAGAACTATTTGTATCCACAAAAGTTAATTTCTTTTCACCTTTCACTTTGGGGATGAAGATGCTTTTGGCCGACACCTTCAAGGGAGTGGCCTCCTCATGTGATGCTCCACTAGAAGCAACTTCATCTTTCCCACAGGGACTCGATTAGTTCTTTGGGATGTTGAAATTGTATTATGGTTGTCTTGGATTTTATGGGAGAGTTCATTATCTCTTGAGTTGAGGACCCATCTTCCAAGTATACCTCCAAGAATGTCACATAACATGGATCATTTGAGTTTTTCTTGGGCTATAGAACTAGTGTTTGTTGGCAAGGTGCATCATCATCATTCTGCTAAAGGAAGGCTTTTTATGCTTAATCCATTTCCTATAAAGGTTTTGTATATGATGTAATTCATTTACAAATCCAAATGATACTAGAGTCATTCTACCCAATATCATAGGAGCTTCAGCTTCAAAAGCGCTTTTTGGAGTTCCTCCTCATTAATATCCTCTTTATGCTAGATAGATTCCTTCATATCACTTTCGTTATCTTCATCTTGACTTTCATCGTTGTCTTCTTCACAGACTCTAGCTCTACCTCTATAGGGGCTTTGTAGGAGAAAAACAAACTTTCTGTTATATCTTCTACTTCTACTTTTACTTGTGGCTCTACTGTACATGAATAGGGCTATTCTATTACAATCGTCTTGCTTCAGAGCTTTAGCTTCACACCACTCCGTGACATAATCCGTACATACAAGGATGTATCTGTTCTGCTTCCGTCTGGTGGGTGGATCAATGGGACCCATGAAATCAATCCCCCACTTCTCGAACAACTTTAGGGGAAGGATAGGTTTCAGTGGCATGGTACTGGTCTTGGTGGGTTTGCCCATTCGCTGACAAGCATCGCATCTCTTGCAATAGTCATAGGCATCCTTTTGGAGAGTCAGCCAACTAGTATCTTGCATGCAGAGCCTTTCTGACTGTCGCTTCTCCTGCAAATTGTCCACCACATGGTTCTCATGGCATTCTTTCAATATATGCCGATTTTGTCTCCTGCAACACATCTTCGCAACACTTCATCTTTGCCTCTCTTGTACAGTGCACCACCTAACAAGGTGTATGGGGCTGATTCCAAGAGAAGCTTCTTCTTCTCATGGATCGAGATGCCAGGGGGATACTGTTGAGTTGCGAGGAGGTTGGCTATGTCTGCGTACCATGGAGTAACTATCTCGACTAGAAACAAGAAATCATTAGGAAGGTTTGGATCATCATGTTCCTCTTCTGCAGTTTGAGGAATCCATGATAGATGATCGGCTAGGACATGGGAATAGCCACACTTAGTGACCACCTCAAAATCAAAATCTTGGAATAGGAGCAACCATCTCATAAGTCACCCTTTAACATCTGCTTTGTTAATCATGAGGAAGGAAGGACTTCATGGTCCACGTAGAACTTGAAATGCATTGACAGTAGATAGTGTCGAAACTTCTCCAATGCAAACACCATTGCTAGGCACTCAAGCTTTGTCATTGTGTAGTTTTGCTCTAGTTTGGTTACTTTTCAACTTGCATAATAGATTGGTTGATCTAATTTAGAGGGGCCCTTTTGACATAATACAATACCTAGCCCTTCAACTGATGCATCTGTGTGCACATGGAACTCCTTCGTCCAATCAGGAGGCTGCAAGATAGGTGCTTTGATGAGGCAATGTTTCAGGGTATTGAATGCTTCTTTGCAATCATCAGTCCAAAGGAAATCCATATCTTTCCTTTGAAGCTTGTGCTGAGGGGCTGATTGGGTTGCAAAATGTGCAATAAATCTTATGTAGTAGCCCACATGGCCAAGAAATCCTCTCAATTTCTTGTGGTTTGTTGGTGCTGTCAAGGCTGCAATCTTCTCAATCTTCGTGGGGCCTATTGCAATCCCTTGTGTAGAGGAAATATGGCCTAAAAGAACTCCTGATGAGATGCCAAAGACACATTTGTTGGGGTTGAGAGAGGTCCCATACTCTCGGAATCTATCAAAACATTGCTCTAGGTGTCCCCAATGCTTATAGATTAGGCTATAGACACAGAAGTCATTGAGATACACCTCAATAAAATCATGTAGATGGTTCTGGAAGGCAGCCATCATTACTCATTGGAAGATAGCAGGAGCATTAAACAGAGCCCAAATGACATCACTCTCTAAGCATAGGTTCCCCATTCTATGGTGAAGGTTGTTTTGGATTGGTTCTCTTCTGCGATTTTGACTTGGTTGTATCCGTTGAATCCATCCAAGAGAGAATAGAGCTCATGGCCTGCCATTGTATCCAACAATCGATCTGTGAATGGGATAGGGAAATGGTACTTCATCTTGGAATTCAGCTTCCAAAAGTCGACACAAATGCAAAGCTTCCCATTCTTCTCTGATACGACCACAATGGGCGAAACCCATTCACTGTTAGCCACGGGATAAATGAACTCTACTTCAAGAAGCTTCAATAATTTAGCTTTCACTAGAGCAGAATAATTAGGATTCATATGCCTCTGTCTTTGCCTCATAGGTTTGGCATCTGGTTCAAGGTCAATGTGATGTTGACAGATTGTAGAGTCAATCCCCTTCAGGTCTTTGTATGACCAAGAAAACACGTCTAAGTTCTCCTTCAATAGGTCTCGCAAAACCACTAGTTCTGCTATTGGAAGATTTAGATCCACTCTCAGGTGATGTTCAGTACCGTTAGCATCCTGGAATGTTAATTGCCTTTCACCTTCCACTTCACAGATAAATGTCCCATGGATTGCTTCTAGATAGAGGTTCGACTCCTTCAAGGGAGTAGTGTCATCCTCGAATGTTCCAGTAAAACCAGTTTCCTCCTTCTGAACAGATGACTCATTTGTCTATTGGGATTGCTGGAAGAGTATCAGAGCTTTGTTTGCTTCTGTGTGAGTGGTGATTTCTTCTAGACTTAGGGATTGATCTTCAGAGGATGCATCCAAGAATTTCACATAGCACGGACCTTCTCTAAGCCGTGGCTCTGATGGCTCTAGCTTCTGTTGACAAGGGGCATCATCATCATCTTTTCTCCAGAATGAATGGTCAGGGCAATAGGAGCCACTCGTGAACTTAATTTTTATACATTTGATCCATTTCTTAAGCCGATTTTGAAAACTTTGTGGTCCATTGGTCAACCCAAATGGAACCATGGTCATCCCATCCAACACCCCGATATCCTCGGTCTCTGATCTCTCTGTAGGGACATCAACAAGATCGTTCGCTATCAGAGGATCTTCTTCAACTGCGCTTTCATAACCCGCTTCTTTTTCTTCCTCATCATTTTCATTCTCTTCCTTTGGAGGCTTTGTCTCTACTTTTGTAGAGGCTCTGTAGGAGAAGAACAAAACCTCCGTCTCTGTGTGTGCTTCTGCTTCTACCTTTATCTCTGGTTCTGTCTCTGTTGTTGCTAACTCTGCTTCTATCTCTGCGACTGCCATGTAACACGGAGAACAGTACATCCATGCTTCTATTTTGTTTTCAGAGGTGATTTAAGAAGTCAATTCAAGTTGAGGTAGGAGGTATCCTCCCATGGACAAAGACTTTGCTTCTCTTGGTAGTTGGCTTACAGTGCCCACTGTTAGGGACTGTGCCTCTATTTTATTGGGAAAGATCTATTTGATAGCCTCTTCGTCTCTTGACATACCATCTATTAATTCATTGGAGGAGTCAGTTATGACTTTGATGGATGTGGATCCATTGCCTTTTTCCACTCTATACAATTTCAACACACTTTCTTGGGTCCTCTGCCTAGGGTTAGGGTGCCTTTGAGCCATTCCGTCTTGACTCTTGCTTCAAAAAGCCAAGATCTTTCCAATAGCAGAGGATATGAGGTCCCATAAGAATTTGGTTTGACCACCAAATATGTCAGCCAATAGTCTCTTCCTACAAGGGTTATTTTTACGTATGGGAGAATGCCCAACAGTTTGATTCTACTTTGGTCTGCCAGTCTGATAAGACACAATGTAGGTTGAATTCCTTGAAAACCTAGATCCTTCATTGGCATATCCGTCATTATGTTTACTGATGAGCCTCCATCAATCAATGCATCTGAAATAAAGAATCCTTCTATCCATACACTAATCTCTAGGGTCCTACGATCTAGGAAGGCGTTAGCCACATCCGCTTCCTTCACAGTTTTTGAGGCTTTGTTGGATTTTGTTGTTGTTGGGGGAACAATCCTTGGGCCATGTCTTCTTGTCGAAATGCTTTTGAATCTTTTTTGGCAGACAACATCGACAACTGCTGGAAGGTTAGGTCTGGTTTAAAGGTATCTAGGACTTTGACCAAATCATACTCTTTGATAGGATCCACAGGCTTTTCCAATCATCTGGGAAATGGGGCCATGCCTACTTTCATCTTTCCTTTTTCTTCTAGGAGTGGCAACATCTGCGCTTCTTCTTCATGAGGAGGGACTTCTGCATTCTCTATTTTTTGGACCATTAGTCCTGTCTTTGCAATTCTCTCAGTAGGTCTCTGGGGCTCTGTAGTGCTCTGTACTTCCTTACTCTGGATTGCATTGTTTTGCTTTTCTCGAGGGAGGTTGAATTTCACAGTCTTGCTAGAAGGAGCGTTCTCTTTTGGAACTACAGATTCTCCTTTCTTTGCATGCGTTATTGTGACCACTTCCAATTCCACCAAATTGGAAGCAGGTTCTTGGGTCTACTATTGGGAATCAGAAGTAGATTTCACAGGGGATGCAACGACTTGGACTATCTTTTGCAGTATGGCCTTCTCCTTTGCATTGATTGCATAAGAGCTTGTAATCCATAGATATTCTAGGATTTGGAAAATTAGGTGAGATATGACCCTTTTCTCCATATCTGTAGCATTCCACCTTTGATCTCTAACCACCTCTAGACTGTCGTCTCTTGTAACTTTGAGAGGGAAACCTCCTTAGACCAAAATTAGGACCAAAATCACTAGGCTTTGGTCCAGTGTCCTGTGTGGCCATTTTGGATTCTAGCAAGTTGAATCTCACGTATTCATCTTTCTTTCTTCTTTCACGCATCTCTTTCGGAGAGCAAATATCCTCTCTATGGTTCTTCCTCAAATAGTATGAACAAAAGGCTCCAGGAATGGTTGGTTTTCAGGTACATTCAGTAGTTAAATGTCCCACTTGATAGCACTCTCCACACATGTATTAGAAGGCATCACATCTCTCCCATCTCCTGCAGGAGTGGATATATTGGTGGTATTCACCTTCAGTGTCTGTAGCTGCTCTGTAATCACATCCATAAGCTATTTCTTGATACTTTCCATTAAATTGGATAAGTAGTTCTTTAAATTTTCACCTCCTAGAGTACTTGTAGTAGGGTTTTGGGAAACTTTTGGATTTACTGCATACACTAGTTGGGTTGATCCAGGAGGTCCTCTATTTTAGTTTTGATTCAAAGCTCCTCTTGAGACTTGGGGTTGTTGATTCCAATGGGTAGGGTTCCACTGTTGTTAAATCACCATTGGAGGAACTGTTTGAGGCCACTGTTGTTGTGGTTGAACCATCATTTGAGGCATTGTTGTTTGTGGCTAGTGTGGGTTAAGTGCATTGTACTGTGGCACTATTTGCATATGGGGATAGGGGTAGGGAGCTATCCCTGGGATTGTATTTGGTGGGTATACCATTCCTGGCATGGGAGGAGGTAAGACTCCTCTTCTTGGGGTCATTGACAGCCTTGCTTCAACTTCATCATATAGTCTTGCACCTTCCCTTACTGCTTGCAGATTGACTGGTCTTCTCAATTCCACAAACTTGCAAACTTCTGGTTGTAGGCCTCTGAGGAATACTCCTTTTTGGATGCCTCATCCAAGTGATGATTGGCCTATCTCTTCAGGATGGATTCGATTCGCAAGACATAAGCTTCTACTCTTTCTCCAGAGGATCTGACTTAGGTTCATGAACTCCTCTTGCATCCACTCTTCAAAACCTTCACGCCTGAATTTAGTGAGGAAGGCGCGTACCATGTGCCAAAAGTTCATGTTGCTTGTCTCTCATACCATTAAAATGCCATACCCTTGAAAGTGGCAGGGAAGATTTCTAACCAATGCTCAGGGGTAATGGCATTGTTAGCCACACATGCTACCATAAACTCTGCTACATGAAGATCGGGGTCTTCATTGCACTCTCCCTTAAAAATTGGCAATGGGACTACATTTGCTAGCCTATCATCAATATTTCCAACACAAATCTGACTAGGAAGGGGACCTTGAGTCACCATGGGAACTTCTATAAATAGTGCTTTTAGGGTGTCAAAGGAGGCTTTTGCTGCAATCTCATTCTCAGCCTTGATTCTTGCCTTCTCTCTTCTCACGTACCTCTGGACTCGTTCTAGCACTTGCCTCTTGATTGCATCATTCATCAGGGGGTTGGCTCCAACCACTTGGTACTCAACAGAACAGAATCAGAGGGGGCTTCAATCTCTTGAGGATTCTCTGGCCAACATCTCTTCTACTTCCTTCTTTTCAACATCTCTAAATTCAACTTTCAAACCACTACAAAGGGGGAGATATTCCATTCTGAAAGTATTAAAACTCATTCTTCTAAGGATTGTTGTTATGCCATCATTATAATAATGCCAGGTTTTGAGGGTATCAAGAGTGTATGTTGTGAAAAAAACTCTGTCTACCAACTTCTCGTGGGTTTCTAATTGACAAACAAGAGGTTAAGTGTACCAAGCATCCCACGTGTCCTGCTATTGAGCATCCCTGAATAGGTTCCAACTTTTTTCCTTCTTCTTTTCGTGAATCTCCACTAACCACGACTCCTGAAGCTTCTTCACAATCTCCCACTTGATGACGTCTGCAAACTTCTCAATGAATGCCAAATCTTCCATGGATGGTCATTTTCTCTATTTTTGCTCTTTAGTTTGCTCCCAAATAATTTACCACCAAGATGCACGTCTCTGTTTCTTCAACAGGAAGAGGAAAAAGTCCACCGCATAGAGCTTGCATCATGATGGTAATATGCTTCCACCATTGTGGGATGAACTTCTTGTAGAAAGTGGCTTTGGTAATAAGAATCTCCAACTCTTTAGTGGAAGAAGGAACTTGCCAATCATCCATTAAATTCTCATCTTCTTGGTAATGCCATTATCTTCATTTTCAGCCTCTTCTGATGCTTGTTGATGGCAAGTTCCCCCGGCTGTGTACCAAAAACATGGAGCCCCAAGAGATACACCAAGGAAAAGGTGTTTCTACTGCATGAAAATCTATATTGTAACATCACAAGCTTTTATTTCATTCTTTAGAGAACTACAACAAGGAAAAGAACAAATCTTCACATAGCATCATAGTAGATATCTCCCACAAATTTGATAGAATCAACCATAATCTTCAACATCTTCATAGAATCCATAAATGGAACAAGAAACACAAAAGAATACACCATTTTTGAATGTAAATAATCACATAGTATCCATCTTCATTGTTTTCATAGTTTTCTCTCTCAATCTCTTATAAAAGATACATTGTTTTGATAGAATTGACTATCTCTAACTCTCTCTTTCTCTCTCTATCAATAGTACATCATCTCCTTACTACAATGCTCAATAATCACTCATAATAATCCTTCTTAGTTCATGGATGCACCTCCCAAGAGGTATGGGAGATATGAAAGGGCACCAAAGCCACTACAGTATCTCTTCATAGCTCACTACTGTCACTTCATTTCAGTCTTCTCTTTAGTCTTCAGCAGCTACTTCTTCCATTTGTTTTAGCTCTTTTGAACTTAGATTCATCCTTTCCAAAATTTAGAAAACTTTCCCAAAGTATAACCTCATATCACAGAAGATCTATAGAAGATTTACAAAACAGAAACAACAAAGTAGAGACAGAGGCTCTACAGAAGGTCTATAGAAGATCAACAGAGGGATCAGAGAACATCAGATCCTCATAACTCATACTAAAACCATTCCAAACTATAAAAAACTATTCAATAAGCTTTCAAAAGATCTCAACCTTCATCAATCATCAATCCATACTTCATATAGAAGAAAATCAAAACAAAACAGAAGCTAAACAGAAGGTATCAAAACCAATCAGAACCTCAATAGAACCTATCAGAACATCAAAGAGCCTCATATTTCTACTGAGAATAATCGTGAGATTCCAAAAAATAATCAATATCATTCAAAACACTTTCAAACACTTCCAAAACAACCAATCATCACTCAAAATCCATCAATAATCAACCATTCAGGCCTCAAAAAGAACAAAAATCAGTCAAAAAATCCAAGAGTGTATGCATGAAGTGAGAAAGATTGGCCAAGAGCCCAAAAGGAGGGAATGGTGTCCAACTTTAAGTGGATGCCTCAAACACAAACCCTATATATATAAGCCAAAAAGTGAATGGGTAATCTCATTCTTGTTGTGCACAAACGTGAAAGCTCTCTTTTTCTCCTTCTTATTTCTAGTTTATCTTCTTGTGCATCATCTTAAGAATGAGAAATAGTGTGAGGGACTTGGATAAGTGAGGCTCCTATCTTGCTTCATATTCTTCTTTTTTTCCCCTTCTTCTTGGGTGAGAAGTAGAGTGAAGGAAAGGTTGGTTTTCTATTTCTTTTCTCTAGTTTTCCTCTTGAAGATGAAGCACTCATGGATCTAATCGATAGTTGTGGATTAGGTGAGGAAAATTGAGGAGTACTAAAATTATGGAGCCAAGTTTGAGTCTTCGATTCATGGTATCAAAGAAAAGGTAAAGAGGTGAGCTCACTATGCCTTTCATTGGTTTCTGCATTCTTGCTTTCATGGATATTGAGAGAGAAGTGAGTAGATTGGTGCAAGACAAAGATACATTGGTTATGTGAGACATAGCCATAGTTGGTGTGCAATTGAAGCTCTTAAAGAAAATTAGAGCTATATCAAGTCCCACATTGATTGTATAGCATTAGTAAAGACAAGATGGTTTTGCCCTGAAAAAATAGAGACTAAATATGCCAAAGAGAGAGACCGGGGAGAGTGGCCATATCGCCATGATTGCTCATATCACGTATTAAGTTTCCCTTAAAAATAGAGATTACACATGTCAAAAAGAGAGAGGATCTCCAATCTAATCCATGGTCAATGCATACATGCTTATGCAAGCTATGTGCTATAACATTCAAGTATACATCCTAGCACAACAACATAATAGAAGTTTAATGCTACTGCAAGGGTGTGAGATATATATTAATGAATGCATCTGAGACCTTTCTACAAGTGAGTCTACGTGTCTTGGGTATCTATACAAGTACATTCTGTAACTTTTGTTTTCATTCCATATAGAATCTTGACAACTAGACTGTGGCACATAGCTCCATCAATCTATGTGACCATTGGGTTGATAGTCCAATCTTGTGTCTATAACTGCTTGATCTAGTCTTATACAAGTTTGTACACATGATAGTAGTGGTTTCCACTTTGACCACGGCTCTTTTAGATCTCTTAGATTAGTGATCTCATAAAGGCAAGGAGCTAAATGATGATATCTAGCTCTTTTGAGCACATGAAGATTTGTGGCAATACTCCTTTTGCTACATAGCAACAATTGCGAGCATGTGTCTCTAGCAACTCATAGGGGCTTAGTGGAAGAACTCTCTTTGAGGGTGGTGTTTGATAAAGACCAATGGCCTATAGTTGGATCGGCACCCCTTGTATATATATACACTATATAATTATATATAGGAGAAGATAATGAAGAATAAGGATACCATTAATTTTTGTACCCGCATACTTTAGAGTGATAGTCGATGTTTATGGAAGCTTGTACTTGTAGCAAGGAGTATAAGGAGTGAATATTTGTACTTGTAAATGTTAAGGTTTCAAGGGTTATGATATTGATTCTTATTGCTTACACATTGTTGATAGAGGTATAATTCTTATCACGAGAATCTAGATCTAAGTCAACAAGGTGCTTCAACCATTGAAACTCAATTTCGGGATATAATAGCCCATTTTGGTGTTGATTTGATATCTTTCTTTGCATTCTTGGTAAGAAATCTTGGTACATGGTTTCAATGCAAGAAAAGGGTCTATTTAAGAATGGAACAACTTATCTCTCAAATCAAGGGGCTTGCTCTTTTGCAAGCTAAGTGTTTAAGCAAAGGGATCGAGTTGTTGAGGCCTTAAGAAGAGGCTCTAATTGTGTCTATTAGAAAAAAAAAGAAAAGAGAGAGAGACTTGATGATTTATTAATGTGGTGATGTATATGAATTTTATTAATTTGGATGCACGAAGAGGATGTTTATACTAGAAACGACATATTTTGATGCATTTTCATCAACCAAGATTCTAACAATATTTTCCATGTTTTTTTACGTTCTAGAAGCTACAAGAAGGTATCTATTGTGTCAATAAAACCCTTTCTATAAGGTTTAAGAATTACTTGGTAGTGACTAGTTTGCATTAGGAGGCATCCAGATTAATCTTTGCTTTGAACTATACATAGATCTTGAGGGATTTGTCATCTCAAAGAATTTTTCACGTTGGTTTATACTCGTGTTGTAGAGACTATGCACATTGAAATTGTTTTGTGAAGGTGTTTACATATACTTGGTCTTCAATGGTTGCTTGCTATGATCAACAAAAAAATCCTGCAACTCTTGTCATCCAACTCCTCATTTTTTGCTACACTTTATAGTTCATAATAGGAACATCATCAAGAAAGGGCATTGTGAGATGTGGGATATAGTATCTCAAGACCTTATTCATCATGTGGAAATAGAGCTAGTTGGCTCTTGTGGAAGGGCACACATGCACACCAAACCAAGTGGTGCTTTCATAGTAGTGATATTTTAGCTATCTAATGCGAGCTGAAATGGATCATAGTTAGAATATAGATCCCCCATGGAATAAATAGCCTTGCCAAAAAAGACTATTGTAAACTCATCTACAATAGGCCTTGCACTTACATTCCTTATTATGACCTTGTTGATTAGATGCATATCTCATATGAGCCACAATGCCCCATTCTTCTTTGGACTGCAAACTAGCAATTAGAGTATGGAGTTGAAGATGGCTCCAAAATCCTCACCTTGATTTTCTCATTTAATAGCTCTATCAGCTTAGGCAAGTATGTGCAAGACATAGGAATTGGTTTAAGATTCCATGGAACAAGTGCCACTATAAAGATTACCATTGGAGGCAAAACATTTGAATCCACACAACCAATTTCAATAGGTTGAAATGCAAAAGCCTTTCCATGCTTTGCTAACATCTGCATAAAACAATCCCTTTCTACTTTGGCAAGAGAAATTCATTGCATCCAACCTTCAACTCTGTCAATGTTTCTTTGGTAAATTTATGCCCCATACCATTTGAATCAAGAAGACTTGGTTGTTTAGACATTGCCTCATTTAGCCCATCATTATGAGGGGGTTAAGGAAAAGCTACATGCTTTAACCTTTTTATCAACTATTTTATATTTTGTTTATACCAATGCTTAAGTCCTCTTTTGTAAACTTTTACATTCCTATTCACCAAATTCACTTATGACATCAAACATCTCCAAAGTACATACATAAATGACATGCTTTTTAGCCCTATTTTTAGTATTAATTAATGTAATAATTTCAATTAATGTATTCATAAAATTTAGCCTTACTAATAGCCCAAAAATATAGTCATCTGCAAACAACAACCAAAATATTGTGTTTCTTCAACTCTTTTTTAGCTTGATGTACATAACCCATTTCAACCCTGCACATGGCTATAATACTCTTGAATCTACATGCATTGCTTGCTATCTATTCTTGAAAACCAAACATAAATATAGTTTTCCCTTTTCTTAGAGGAAAAAACATCTTCCAAGAAGCATTGACATAGCATCCGTTTACAATAGTCCTATCTAAAAACCCTTGAATTATCTCACATTAGACGAGACCAAATAATCTCTAAGTGTATCTTGATTACAAGGATGATTGACACATATAATTAAAAATTGTGATGCCCTTCTACTATCTTTACTTTGCACACAAGCATAAGAAAAACCATCATCGATCACCTTCGTTTCAATCCGTGATTCTTTTATGTATGCCTGCCACAAGATAACTAGATAACTATATGAATCTTGCACAAAGAAGTGATATGTATCTTAGACATATCTAATAATCACTAGAACACTTAGGCATGCACACCATAGAGATCCCTTGATGAGTTGTTTGCAACTCCCATATGCCTATCATGATCCATATCCATTGGCCATCCACCATCCTCATACAGATTGTATACAGTTATATTAATTTTGGACCCATGGTCCAAGAGAGTGATACATAGTGTCTCTCGCTCACCTATCTTCATTATAGTTTTAGTTGTAGCTCTTGCTCAATGCATATGCAAGGAGTGGTTGTCAAGAATAAAGTAAGCATCCTCTTTCTCATGAACATACTATTGCACAACTCTCTTATGTGTACTACTATCCCCCATAACATTTTCAGCCACCATAACATCATTCTTTCCATAGTTATATAGCCCATTTTTAGTATGGAATTCACACTTAACAATGCTAACCTCACCAAGAAGAAATTCAACCCTACTTCTAAGGATGCATTCATTGAGCACTTTCTTTATGTAAATTTTTGTCTCTATGTCAAACTACAACTTGTAACTAGGGTCCTTGCCTCTCTTTTTTCCCTCTTGCTTATTTTTATGTGAGACATTTTCCATTACATGTTCCAAACTAGCTTTTTTAGTAACCTTTTATTGCTCCATCTTGCTTCATGTCATGTGCTTTATGTAATGAAGGAGACCTAGGAGAGAGACGGAGAGAAGGAAGAGATTGCAGAGAGGAGAGACAAAGGGGAAGCGAATGAGATAAAAAGAGAGAGAAAGACTAGCACAAGAGAGAGAAAGACAAGAAAAGAGAGAGAAAGAGAAGAGAAGCCATGAAAGCTGGAAGGAAGGGTGAAAGAGACTTGATTATTGATAAACGGATGTGCTAATTGGGTCTCTCAACTATTGAGAAACAACAAATGATGTATGCTCCAGGAAGAGATGTCTTGAATCCCATATGCACAGTGAGGAGAGGGAGATAGAGAAGCTAAAAAGCTATAAAGACATGTACTTGGTTCACTTTTCAATGCAATGCTATTTGTACTTTGTACTTCATTTTGTATCTCTGTCATGGTCAGCTCAAGATTGTGTTTATGAGTCCAAGCCTACATCTTGGAACCTAATTCACTTGAGCAATAGTTTGTCTTCTTGTCCATGTCATTATGAGTCTTCTTTACTGACTTCCATCCTCCATAGTCAGTGCTGTCGTGCTGCTATGCACACACCATGTAAACAAATCTAGTGCGTGGCTTTCTTATTGATTTTAGAGAGCCAATGCCATTTTAGACATTAGTGTCAGTGTCCATGGTTCAAAATATTAGATTTTTGGACAAGTTTAGCCGATTTATGATATTTTAGATATTATCTCTTGTAAAAATCCATAAAACTATAGACAACTTCTAGATTAGGATGACATGTAAAAGAAAGCATGTAGCTTTTAGCCAATTTGAGAGGATGCTATGCAAAAAGAGAGATTGAAAAAATCATGGGTAGTGAACACCACTCCGAAGGGGGAGATGAAGAAGGAGTGATTTGGCAGAATTTTGGCCGGGTGTGCTGGAATTTTACCCCCCTTTCAGAGCCAATGGAAGCACTAGATTGGCGATCTGAGCAGCATAGAGGAAGGCATTATTTTATACAGTTTTTGTCCATTAGAGTTATATCTTCTCATAATGATGAAAGAAACTGAAAGGCTTCATCTCTGTAAGTATTCTTCTACATTTTCTAATTCTTTTTGGGAGTTTTCTTCTATATCTTCAATTTCTTCAAATCCCTTCTCTTCCATCTACTCCTCTCCCTGAATCTACCTTCACCGTGCTATCTCTTACCCTCGTGGTGGACTCTTGATACAAAACACACCGACACTATGTTAAGGGAAGTTTATGCTATCGTTAGAGGTGAATTTCAAAAGATATTTGGGCTGATTTGGGACTGATATCTTTATTCATATTCAGATAATTAGGGACAACATTGTTCTTTTGATTCATTTCTTACTCTACAGAAGATATATTGTCAAAATATTCAAGTATTATGTGCCCTTATGGCAGGGCAATGTTTGTAGATAATTCATAGATGCTTTGAGTTGAATTAAGAGGATCGTTTTCTCTTATTTCTTGGCTGTGGTAACTTATCCTTATCAGAAACTCAATTTGAAGCTCTCTTGAAGCAAGTCTCTTTGCCCTACAAGCCTTGTAATTGACTCATAAGCTTTTGTCCCTAACAGACTACATTGAATGTAATCATGCAAAGTTGATTCGTGCTATGGCATCATGTATGAATGATGGGATGCAAAATTGTTTATGATACATGATAGCATACTGTACTTGATTTTATAATTTGTGATTGCTCTTACAGTCAAGAAAACAATCTTGATTTGAGATAATACTCTTGTGATCTTTGCTATGAACATGCAGTTGGAAGCTCTATCAACATCTTCAAGAACTTGGCTTGAAACCTTCAACCCTTTTCTTATCTCTACCATCTCCAGAGTCTAAGCTCATGAACCCCCATACATTCTTCTATCTCAAACCCCTATGATTGCTTCTAAAAATGATGTCATGGATGAACTCATTAAAAGCATGCATGACCTTCATCTGAATCTTACACAAATTAGTTCTAAGGTGAAGAAGCTGGACGTCAAAGTTGAAGAATGAGGATGTTCATCAACTCAAAGACCCATGAGAGAAGGCTTTAAGAGGCGCTGTATTTGGTGTGACAGCCAACAACATGACAAGAGGGAGTGTTATGCCTTCCGTGAGGCTGCAGCATAGAAGCTCGTCTTTTGGAAATATGAAAAAATTCATGCAATTGAAACTGGTCTTCCATTGGAGCCAAATTTTGGCAATGGTGGAATGAAGAAAAGATTAGAAGATTTAGCAGTAAAGAATGCCTATGTAGCAATTGATGCAGCTACCTATGGGCTGCAAATTGAGCCAACTAAATCAAGTTTGAAAGCATGTAAAGATAATATGCAATCTAAAGTATGGATGGAGGTACTAGATCAAATTGAACGTGGCAAAGCAGCCAAAGAAGATTTGGCTAACGCTAATTAGTGCATTCGAGGAATAACTAGTTGGAAAGAACCGGTAGATTCTTTTTCAGCCTTTGCACATTTGGCTGACATCAATCATAAAGAAGTCTTGATTGAAGAAAAGAGAAGAAGAGAATATGAACCGAATCCTTCCTCTTCTGGCCCTCCGAAATGGGTAACTAGAAGAACGCTTGAACAACCAAAGGTTGCTAAAAATATAACCCCAGATCAAGAGTTGGAAGATGCACCACAAAGAAAGAAGACCGAAGGAAAGAAAAAAAGGCAAGCAGCCACGCTACAAATTGCAATCTGAGATAGAATCTGCAACCGATCTCAAACGAGTCCTAGAAGAACAAATTATGAGAAGCCGCAATTGAATTCACCTTAGGCAAAATTCCATGATGTAATTATTAATGTAATCAAAAGGAAAAGACAATATGTTGGTGATGAAGCTGAAGAAACCGTTCATGCTTTTTTGCAAGCTCTTCGAGTTTTTGTGAAGGATGAAGAGAAGCTGACTTCAGAAGGAATTCATCTTGAAGTAGTTAAAGAATTAATTGTAGTAATTGAAGCTGAAGATAAAGAAAGCATAAAGCAACAATCAAAGAAGTGAAAGCTGAAAATGCAATGGTGGACTGGTCCAAACCAATTGGATAGCCCACCTCTCAAAAAGAAGGCCGTCTATAGCACATGCATGAGGAGGAAGAGGCTCAGCTCATTCCAAGCAGTCACTACTCCCGTATGCATTGGGCAAGAGCAACAACGGAGACAATCATCAAAATTGGAGAAAAAGAAACACCACGTATTGCACTCTTAGACCATGGCTCAGAGATAAACATCATGGCAAGGAGTCTCTATGAAAGTGGTAGATGGCCCATAGATGTTGATCCAGGTTGGCGAATGAGAGCTGTAAATAACTCTTCTGGAGAGTTATATGCTGCATGTCCTAATTTGTAGGTAGCTATCGGAGACATAAAAGACAATTTTCACTTTTTTGTTCAAGGATCTTGTAGTTACCCTATCATTCTTGGGAAACCTTACATTTCTAAAGCCCGCCTGGAAACAAAAGCTCTTGATGATGGTTCTTCCTATGCTTGCATCCAAAGTAAGGATAATGAATGAGCTATCCAATTTCTTACTCTGTGTGTTAACCATCATGGAAAAAAAGATTGATTACATAATTATCCTCTGCCTCCTAATGCCCAAGAATTCAAGGGTTTTCGGCCTGCACTGCTATAAAAGGAGGCTATGGCAGTGCGTCATGTAAAAAGATTGAACCTTCTGAAAGAAAATATTTATGTCATGTAAAAAGGGAGTTGAAAACTTCTGACATGATGGCTAAAAATGAAGATATTTCAGGCATTTTTTGGATTGATTACTATCGACACATTGGCTGAAATATATACAGCTCCTCATATAGAAACTCATTTTGAAAATAGGTCCATAGAAGTATGTACATTGGATTTTTATCAAACAATTCAAGAATTTTTTGAGCAAGAAGACATTGGTTTACTCAACAAGGCTAAGCACAAGTGGAGACAAAATACAAGATGATGGATAAGAAAGGCAAGCATGTGGTAGTCCCACTGCCTCCTGAAAGTGAAGGGCTAGCTGATAAGGCAACAAATTAGCCAAGTCTTCATGATCCTTCCAACATTGGTCACAAATTCACATCTGAAAGTATAAAAGAGCTCAAAATAGGTGAAAATTGTTTCCTTTCACCGGCTGAAAAACACTCTTTTATGCAAATGCTAATGAAACTTTTGCATTTCAGCCAAGTGAAATAGGGTGTGTGGATCTAAATATTGTGGTTCTGATGGTCATTTTTACAGTCCCACATGTGCCTTGGAACCTCAATCCCATTCCCATTCCAAGGGCGCGTTTGCCCAAATTATTGGAACTTCTAAATGAGAAGATCAGAATGAAGATTTTAGAACCTTCTTCAGCACCTTACTCAAACTGATGGTTTACAGTGCCCAAGAAAAATGGATATTTACAATTCATTCAAGATCTGTAGCATGTCAATTGTGTCACAATCTGAAATGTTGGTTTGGGTCCAATTGTTAAAAAATTTGCTGAAGCTTTTGCAGGTAGAGCAATTTATTTTATGGGTGACCTATATTCAAGATATGACCAATTTCAGCTTTCATTAGAAAGCAAAGACATTACCACAATGAAGACACCTCTTGGATTGGTCTGCATGTGCACTCTACCGCAAGGTGCAACAAACTCCCTAGCTCATATGATGAATGCCATGCACAAAGTCTTAAGGGACTTTATTCCACAACTTACTCCTCCATTTCTTGATGATGTACCTATCAGAGGATGTGAAGTCAATGAAAAGAATGAGGAGCTTGACGAAGATGGCTGTAGGATATTTGTAGTTAACCATATTCATGATTGTGACAGGATTTTGACAAGGCTAGAAGAGGTACATCTTACCCTTTCTGGAGCTAAGTCGATTTTTTGAGTAGAAGAAGTCCTAGTGGTCAGACATCTGTGTGGCTCCTATGGACGTAAACCTTCACCAATCAAGATAGATGCCATCAACAGAATGCAAGAAAAAAGAACACAATATTAGTGAGTTTGGGAATCTTCCAATTCCCATTTTTTGAATACTAAAAAGGCGGCACTCGGATAACATGGCCATAAGTTTCTCAAAACCATATGATGTGACCTATCATTGGAAAGCACTTGAAAAATAGAATCTATTGAGCTATAGAGTGCTCGATTTAGAGTTATAGTGTTCAAATTATGACAAATCCAAAGATTTGACCACGTGTCCCAAACTTATGGAAAATTTTCATATTCTCCAATATGGTGTTAAAGCACAAATATTTTAGAGGTGAGAAGATTTCTTAGTGCATGTGTACTCTATCTCATATGGATATCACATTTTGCTCATGTGGCTGAAAATATCTATCGATTATTAAGAAAAGGCCAAAGATTCTCTTAGGGAAAAGAGCATACTCTCACTGTATGTAAAGTAAAGAAGTTAATTTCAACCCCCGCTCTCAAAAGGGCTAATTATTCAAACGGTCAACCCATCATCCTTACTATGAATACAAGTCCCATTGGGATAGGATGGGCTATTGGCCAAGAAGACCTTGAAGGTAACAAGTATGCATTTCATTTTAGAGCAAAGGTTCTCAATGAACATCGAAGAAGGTATGCACAAGTAAAAAGGGAATTGTGGGGAGTTGTAACAACATTAAAGTGTGATCGTGAATACTTTATAGGTGCTTCGGTAGTGGTAGAAACTGATTGTCTTCCACTCTTGGGCATGATTGCCAACTGCTGTACACCTGACATTGCTATGCTAAGATGGATTGCATATATTAAATCTCTCAACCTTGAATTAAAGCATATTGCAGGAAATGAAAATTCAGTTGTTGAAATGCTATCACATGCAAGATATGACAATGAAGAAGAGCTGATGGAAGAATATGAAACTGAAGAATCTATACTTGCTGAATTTCATTCCATGGCTATTGAAAGTACCTTTTCAGTTGCTGCATATACAAACCCAAAGCTCAATCTTGCATGTGAAGCTGACCTTTTTAATGATATAGCATCAAGTACAGTAAGAACAGGAAAAGGTACTACTGTAAATCATCATACAGGAACAAAGATCAAAGATTTATCTCTGGAAGAAGGGTGGTCAACTAGAAGCCAGTATGCTCATTGCATTGCTCAAGTTCTAGTTCATTTCCTTGAAGAAGATTGGCTGAAGATCGGCCAATATTTAAGCACAATGAAGAAGGAGGAGTCTTAGACTGATGAAGAGTTCAAGCATATTAAGAGGAAAGCTTATGGATTTTTTTCTTAAAGAATGGCATCTATGGAAGCACGCAAAGAAGAAGAAAGAAGTGCCTATCTGAGTTTTAGGTAACAAAAGATTGCAACAACAGGTAATGAAGGAATTTCATGAAAGCCTATGGGCTAGCCATAGAGGCATATGGGGAACCTTTAGCAAAGTCAAAGAAAAATATTGGTGGTAAAACATGTATAGGGACATAGCACATTTTGTTGAAACTTGTTGTGTGTGTCAGATGTATTCTATGATCAAGCATCAAGATGGGTTACAACCGACTTATCCCTTGTCTATACATTATAGATGGGTTATTGATCTTGTAACCATGCCTACAGGAATATGGAATATGCGATATTTAGTGCTTGCAAGAGAGGATCTAACCAATCAAGTTGAAGGCGAAGCCTTAACAACCAAGACCACTCAAGTTGTTTGTCATTTTTTGCTTGAAGAAGTGTTTTGTAGATATGGTTGTGTGGGTAAAGTAACTGAAGATAGAGGAGAGTTGGGTGTTGATGAGGCATGCAACTTCTTTGCTCAATTGAGTATTAAGTTGGCTTTAACATCAGCCTACAACCCTGAAGGAAATGGGACAAGTGAGAGAGGGCACCAGCCTATTCTCAAAGCTCTAGCAAAGTCTTTTAGCGGAAAGATCAAATAATGGCCTAAAATGATACCTTTTGCATTATGGGTTGACCGGACTACTCACAGTACAGTGACTGGCTATATGCCAACTGAACTTATGCATAGGCAACAACCAATTATACCAATTGAATAATCTATTCTCACATGGAGTCTTATAACTTGGGAGGAAGGCATCAATAGAGAAGAGTTGCTGACTTTGTGCATATGGTAGCTAGAAGGAAGGCCTGAAGATGTTCAAGCTGCTATTGAGAAGCTAAAGACAACAAGAATAAAGAACAAAAGAAGACTTGATAAGCGACATCGTCTTCGGCCAAGAGCAGTTCAAGAAAATGACTAGGTGCTTGTCTATGACAATAGCCTAGACAATCAATACAGTGCTTCTAGGAAGATGGTAAAGCATTGGTTTGGCTTGTATGTGGTAAAGGTCATTCATGACAATGCCACATATTTATTGGTTGAATTGGATAGGACAAGCATGAAGATATCCATAGCTGGAAAAAACATCAATCTCTTCAAATGAAGAGAAAATTCAACATATGAGTTAGAAGACTTGGATGTAGTTCAAGAGCATGAAGACATAGAGGAAGAAGAGGAGGCAGAAGATGAATATATTGACATGGCAGAAGATACTTCTTCAAATATTGAAAATCCGTAAGACTTTGACACATGCTAGAGGATGTGTAGGTTAGGAGGGGGTGGATGTCATGCCGCTGCGTGCACACTGTGTAAAAAAATCTAAAGTGTTGCTTTCTTATTGATTCAGAGAGCCAATGCCATTTTAGACATTAGTGTTAGTGTCCATGGTTCAAAATATTAGATTTTTGGACAAGTTTAGCTCATTTATGATATTTTAGATATTATCTCTTGTAAAAATCTATAAAACTATAGACAACTTCTAGATTAGGATGGCATGTAAAAGAAAGCATGTAGCTTTCAGCCAATTTGAGAGGATTTTATATAAAAAGAGAGATTGACGAAATCGCACGACGTGCAATCACTATTTTCATTAGTGTTAGTGTCCATGGTTCAAAATATTAGATTTTTGGACAAGTTTAGCCAATTTATGATATTTTAGATATTATCTCTTGTAAAAATCCATAAAAATATAGACAACTTCTAGATTAGGATGGCATGTAAAAGAAAGCATGTAGCTTTTAGCCAATTTGAGAGGATTTTATGTAAAAAGAGACAATGACAAAATCGCACGACGCACAATCGCTATTTTCAAGCAGTGAATAGCACTCCGAAGGAGGAGATAAAGAAGGAGTGATCTGGCAGAATTCTGGGTAGGTGTGCTAGGATTTTGCCCCCCTTTCAGAGCCGATGGAAGCTTCAGATTGGCAATCTGAGCAGCATAATGGAAGATATTATTTTATACACGTTTTTGTCTATTAGAGTTATATCTTCTCATAATGCTGAAAGAAACTGACATGCTTCATCTTTGTTAGTATTCTTCTACATTTTCTAATTCTTTTTTGGAGTATTTTTCTATGTCTTTAATTTCTTCGAACCCCTCCTCTTCCGTCTACTCCTCTCCCTAAATCTACCTTCACCCTCTGCTATCTCTTACCCTCGTGGTGGACTCTCGACACCAAACACACCAACACCGTGTTAAGGGAAGTTTATGCTATCATCAGAGGTGAATTTTGAAAGATATTTGGGCTGATATCTTCAGTCATATTCAGAGAATTAGCTACATCATTGTTCTTTTAATTCATTTCTTACTCTACAAAAGACATCTTGTCAAAATATTCAAGTATTATGTGCCCCTATGGTAGGGCAATGTTTGTAGATCATTCATAGATGCTTTGAGTTGAATTAAGAGGATCTTTTTCTCTTATTTCTTGGCTATGGTAAATTATCCTTATCAGTAACTTAATTTGAAGCTCTCTTGAAGCAAATCTCTTTGCCCTACAAGCTTTGTAATTGACTCATAAGATTTTGTCCCTAACAGACGACAATGAATGTAATCATGCAAAGTTGATTCATGCTATGGCATCATGTATGAATGATGGGATGCAGAGTTTTTTCTGATACATGACAACATACTGTACTTGATTTTATAATTTGTGATTTCTATTACAGTCAAGAAAACAAGCTTGATTTGAGATAATACTCTTGTGATCTTTACTAAGAACATGCAGCTGGAAGCTCTATCAATATCTTCAAGAACTTGGCTTGAAACCTTCAACCCTTCTCTTATATCTACCATCTCTTGAGTCTAAGCTCTTGAACCCCATACATTCTTCTCTCTCAAACCCCTGTGATTGACCGTGAAGTACCTCTTGAACCTTTAAATATTCACTATAATCTACTTATCTCTTGAAGACACATCTCCATCTATCTTGTCCAATTTTCTTGCCAAGCCCATGTGATGACCTTCAACCCTACATGCTGCGACAGTGCTATGCTCTAGATCCATGTTTTTTCACATGGTATCAGAGGTAGTCGTTCATGCCTTAGCTTCCATATCCAATCTTTTGGCTTCTTCTCATATACCCCTAGCTTCGTTCAAGTGCTTGACCCCATTTCTTCACTTGAGCTTCATACTCACTTTTTGGCAGCCATAGCCAAACAACACATACCTCTGTTGAAGATCTTCAATCTCCTCATATAAGCCATATCTCCATAAGATCCCTCCTATATCTTGCTTGAATTCTTGCGCTCCCCTCTGGCACCTTGGTGCTCCTAGCGTCAGCATTCTCAAAATTCATCATTGCTGCCTGAAGTGCATCGACCTTTGTTCGTATCGTTGTTGCTGCTGCATGCATAGACCACAATTCTCCCTATGAACATAGGGTTTTGTAGCTCACTATGCAAGCCTACTTCCTATCAAATCTTAGCTCAAATCATCAATAGGGTGCGTTATTAGAAGGAAAAAACTAGTCGTGGGCTGAGAACCCTAATCAGAGTCCACCATAGAGCCAAAAGTGACTAAACTTCATTTCTCACTTTATTTGCTTATCTTTGCTAGTTTGAAGGCTCAAGGGACACCTTGCAAACTCAATGCCACTAATTAATCAACAAGGAGTACAAGCCTTTGAGGATTTTTGGAGAGTTGGAGGAATCAAGTCAATAACAGCTAGCTCAACAAGGAGACTCAACATCAATAGTATCTCTTGATACTCAATCAGTGTCTCTTGACACTTGTGTATTTAACTCACTCATGAATTCACTAATTTTACCTTAGTTACTCAAAATTTCATTCTCATTTGTAATGATTTAAATCCCTATTGATCAAATCCATTTGTAAGTCACAATTTCTTTGTAAAAGGTTAGACACTACCCGAGTGTCCTCATGGTCAACCCAGACCTCCTTCTAAGATAACTGAAGTGGAACATATAGCAAAGTTTAATGGTGAAGGCTTTCATGCCTGGAAGTAGAAGACCATGTACCATCTCATGAGAAAAGACCCATGGGATCTCTTTGAAAAAGATGATGAAAATGACAATACTAAATAGGAAGATGCTGTAGAAGATCAGCCTAAAACAAAGGCATGGAAGAAGATGAACAACAAAGCTCTAGATATTATTTCTTGGGGTCTATCCGATGATGTGTTACATCATATTTCTGGAATTAGGGATGAAAAGAAAGCATGGGAAGAACTTAACAAGATCTTTGGTACACAAGAAAAGAACTCAAAGGTAAATTTTTTAATGCTTTTTTATAAGTTAGATGCAAAAGACAGTTCATCTATGATTGTACACATCAATAAGTTCAAGAGCCTTAAAACTCAGCTAGCGACTCTTGTAATATTTCAGATATTATATTCTTTGTTTCTTCAGCAGCATGTTGTGCTAGAAGGAGGGAAGGTGATAGAGGAGCCAGCAAGCTCCTCGTTGGAGCTTGCTCGGCTCCACGAGCATACATAGGGATATGCATGAGGGGAGGATTCCCTCCCCTCCCCTATATAAAAGAGGGAGTGCCGACAGTATATTCCAGTTAAATCTTGAAGGAATAAAAACTACATCTTGCACCATTAACCCCTATTCCTTTTTGCAACGAATCATCATAGAAGGTGAAATTCATGAGAGGTTTCTTACGTTGCTTAACTCTAGGAAGTTATCATTGCTAACTGCATATCTTAGCAAGGAAAATATTGTTTATTTGGCATGAGTTTTGTTCGCAAGGAAAAAGGAAGTTTAATTGAATTTACCTAACCTCAAAGCAATTAAGTTTAGGACTGAAAAATCAATTGTCACATAGATAACAAATCGTGCCGAGGTGATCTCGATATTACCTTCTAAAAGTTAACTGAATTAATATAAACTTAGAAATACCTATGCTGCAAAATATGCATTGGGAATGATTTAAAAATCCAAGAAACGTTTATACCTTAAATACTTGCCTACCTTCCCTGATTCTAGAGTCAATAATTCATAAACGTATAAGAACTGAGGTTTTTCCCTGAGGTTCTTAAAGAAAATAATAAAAGCTAAGAAACCCTAGGACTGACAAACATCAGTTTAAAGAAACTGAAACAGATTGTTTTGTAACTCCATTATCGCATAGTACGATGCAGGACTTGCGCGGTAAGCACGAAGCCATATGGTCTTGTGATTGATTCACAAGAAAAAAGGTTGAATACCCTAAAAAAGGATAGCGGATCCTTACGCAAGTTATCTTGCAAAAGGATGTATTCTTTCATATCCTTCTAAGTAAGGAAGGTTAAAAACCGGAAACTAAAATATCCAATGAACTTCAAGGTTGACCAAGTTGGGTTAATAGGGTACGCCCTAACCCAGAATATAAGGGATCTTGCCAAGTTGCAAGACACCCTGGAATGAGTGCTAATGCATTCAAAAGGAAAGAATCATTTCTTAGCAGTTTGCCAACAATAAGATCGATTAATGGAAATGTTTGTGCTTGCTAGAGATTTTAGAGCATTGTTTGATTTATGAATTACAAATTAAATGAATATCTATACTTCAGGTTGAAGGCCTGAAGGGAGAGGTAGCTTCAGTTACCCCCGACTGCCTACCTGACCCTAACCAAGGGGGTTGTTGACCGCCCCGAGAACGTGGACCAAACCCGCCGCGAGAGGACTTTCCATTGAGCACCACTTGGAGCAGGAGGACGCTTGGGTGCCAGAGGGAGCTCTGGCCGTAAATCCTCGCCTTCCGGGTCCTGCACAAGAGGCTAACGTGACTCGGGATTGGATCTCAAGGCCCACATACTAGTCTACGGGCGGAAGCTTGGAATAGTGATCCCTGTGGATTACTGGATAGCCTTTGGGCGGATTATGGACAAGCATACGGGCCGATCTCCTTGTATTTCAAAGATAAATATGATGATATGTTAATAAAGAACTTGTTTGATATTGTTTTTCTATGTCACGTGATAAGATTACGTGAAGGAACCAGTGCTTAATGGATTAATTAAAGAAGCTGATTGTTACATGTCCAATTAATGTGTTAGATAATTACATAACTAAAACAAACCGAGGAAAGTGCGGAGGATGGGCCATGGGTCCGTCCTACGGTTGGGTGGTCCTGGTTGGCCAGGAACTTTTCTCAAATCTCGAAGAACAGCAGGATGATCATCAAAGGACACGAATAACGAAAGCGATGACCTAGAGTTATGTCTTACCCAATTTACGCTGTTTTAGGGGAACGGAATGGGACTATGCCTTATGGCAGAGAGGTTGAGCTTTGCATCCCTCTTGTTTCCCATTCTCCTTAAACTAAGTGCAGCGTGAATTCTCTTCGGACCTGGCGTTTCTGCGTAAAGTAGTTCGCTTGGGTCCGACGCTAGTTGCTGTTAGGAAATGACCAATCAGGAAACCCGAATTCCAGTTGATTTTAAGTGGGAACGGCCAAAATACTTCCGCTACATGGCAGATGTGGGAAGCCCTAGATTGCAAACCCTGTAACATTCCATGGGAGTGCCGAGCAGAGCTTTCTAGACATCCTTTTCGATGGACTGCTAAGACGTGTCTTGGACCATGCTAGGGGACACATTACAATTGGTATCAGAGCCAACCAACAACGAAATTGTTTTTATGAGATCTCAATGAAATGAAGTAAAGAAATTGTTGCTGTTCAAACATTTCCTTACCTTCAATGATGTCTTGCAGAATTACGAAGCGTGGAACAAGTTTTTGGTATTTCGAGTCATGTTTATGACTGCAATGCATTCTCCGCTCTAGAGAAAAAGAATTGGGATGATGAACATCCTGGAGCAGATTTATAACCCATCACCTTTATACATGGAACAAAGATGGACGGGTGCTTTAGGAATCTACTATATAGCCGCCCACCGGTTTGCTTATCTACAAACCAACCTAAAAAGGATCAAGTGGTTAGAAGACCTGAAAGTCGTGAAGCTGTTCGTTTTTGTGGAAGCTCATGTAAATTCAACTTTACATATTCGAGGTTGGAGGGTTGAAATAAACTCATATGTATATGAGGAAGTATCCCGTGTAATCCCCGCCGACAGGATTAAAGTGTTGGGCCGCCATGAGAAGTATGGATTCCAACGGAAAGGATATCCTAAACTTCCAATGACTTATCGATTCCTAAAGATCCATGACCCAAAACCCTATTATTACACAATTCTTGTAGATAAATGCAATACAACGTTGTTCTCCCCAAACTAAATGTAAAAATTGGCTTATCATCACATGAAACGTTGTATTCGGAAGGGCTATATCCATGTAAATACAAATAAAGACTTCTTTTTATCAATGTCTGGCTGCGCATAAGTGTTGATAAAAAGTTAAGTAGCTACATTGTTTACGAGATAGCTGAATTAAAGATAAGCTAACGTCGATTATCGTATAATACCATTAAGAAAACCTTCAGTTACAAGTTCCCAATTCACCTCCTACATCAAGTACTGCTGTGATCCAGGAGAAGAAGTTCCTTCTCAAGCAGATTAAGCCACCCAAGTTTGATGGGAGAGGCAGATTAGTTCAGGCTGATGTTGAAATTTGGATTGAATCCATGGAGGATTACTTCGAAGCAGCCGGTACTGCACCCGCCAATCAAGCAATGCTCGCCAAGTTAAAACTCACCGGCGAAGCTAGACTTTGGTGGAAGCAATGGTGCAGGGATCAAGGGATCGCAGAGGGATCCGTTACCTGGGAGAAGCTAAAGAAAGCCATGCATGGTATATACTTACCACCTACATATCGCACACAGAAAATGAACGAGTTCTACGAGCTAAAACAGCTAGGATTCACTCTTGACGCATACTACTCTAAATTCGTCTCACTTTTAAAGTATGCGCCACAGATGGACATGACACAGCAGGTGTCCAAATTTTGTGCGGGCTTAAATCCACCAGTAAATACCTGTCTCGAATCTATGCGTCCATCAGATCCTTAGGATGCACTCATTCGAGCAGCGCCTACAATTCAGGAGGTGCAAGCTAGACCAAGGGGTAACAAAACTTGGTCTTATAATGACCTGAACAGAGGAGCATTCAGACCTCAAATGAAGAGAGTTCAAGGTCATAATTAGGGACAAAGAAAGAAAGCTAGGATGAATAACGTCAACAACTTTGTTCCTGCTCAAAGTAATGGCCGAAACCTCCGTTGTTTCCACTGCAACGAACCTGGCCACTTCAAGAGGCAATGTCCCAAGCTTGGTGGAGGACATTGCCAAGCGCCTTTCCAAGGAACAGGCCGTGGTCAAGGAGCTTCTACCCGAGGAAGAGGAAGAACCGCCTGCATTGCCAATAGGCAAGGATGCAAATAAGAAAAAGAAGAAGATCCGACCATGGAAGCAGAATTCGAAAGAGCGACAGTCCATGCTTCTTTACACAAGAAAGGGCCGAATCGCCAATTCTCGGTGATTCAGACACCGTCGGACTATCAAGGTAAAGGTTTCAAAACCTTGATTGATTGTGGCAGTACACATTCCTTTATCTCACCAGCATGTGCAAAAAGATTAGGAATAGCCACAGTAGAAGCACCTACCCTGCTTGTGGAATTGGCAAATGGTCGTGAGGTAACTTGTACCAGGCAAACTACTAAGGTGGAATTCTTTCTGGGAGGAAAGAAGACTTCGGTTAAATTCAAAGTCATGAATTTAGGTATCCATGATTGTCTACTCGGAATGGATTGGCTTAAGCCCAATGGCGCCCACATTCACTGTGGAAAGGGTCAAGTTTCCTTTCAAAACTCTGAAAGGGAATTAGTCACAACTCAAGGTGAGGCAGGAGTGCCAAGAATCCAATTGGCCAAAGTATCTCGGATCATAAAAGGAGTCAGAAAAGGATTACCCGTTTACCCGATCAAACTCAACAAGTTAGATCAAAAGCAAGAGTCTCATGAAGGACCTTCTTGGCTAAAGGAATACACGGACGTATTCCCTGAAGAGTTGACTGAGCTTCCGCCTCAAAGAGAACTGGATCATGAGATTAGGTTAGTGCCTGGAGCTGCACCAATTGCCAAGAGACCTTATAGAATGTCCATACCAGAAGCAATTGAGCTGAAGGAGCAACTCAAGCAACTGTTAGATCAGGGCTACATCTGGCCTAGCAATTCACCGTGGGGAGCTCCAGTACTATTCTAGAAAAAGAAAGATGGGACACTTCGACTATGTATTGATTACCGAGGGTTGAATCAATCAATAGTCAAGAACAAGTATCCTATTCCTAGAATAGATGAGCTTCTTGATCGTCTTCAGGGTGCAAAGATCTTCTCCAAGATTGATCTCAGGTCCGGTTACTATCAGATAAGGATCAAGGAAGAAGATATCCCAAAGATAGCCTTTAATACAAGATATGGGCACTTTGAGTTCCTGGTTATGTCATTCGGGCTTACGAATGCACCTGCCACCTTCAATAGATTAATGCATGATATTTTTAGGCCATATCTTGATGATTTTGTGCTTGTCTTCTTCGATGACACTTTAGTCTATTCTAAATAGGAAGAAGATCATGAACCTCAACTTCGGATTGTCCTCGAGACAATGAGGTCACATAAGCTATATGAAAAAATGAAGAAGTGTGCATTCTTCAAGCGTCAAATTGAATATCTGGGATTCATAGTATCATCAGAAGGAATATCAGTGGACCCAGCCAAGGTCAAAGATGCGCTTGAATGGCCAACACCAGTATCTGTCAAAGAAATACGCAGCTTTCTTGGATTGACAGGATGGTATAGGGTCTTCATAAAAAACTATGCTTTGATTGCAGCACCTCTGACGGACTTACTGAAGAAGCAGACTTCCATTACATCGTCGATTCCCGAACAAAATAGCTTTGATAGATTGAAGCAAAGTTTGGTATCAGCACCTATTCTAAAACTCCAGACCTCAATAAGGAATTCGAGGTAGTAACTGATGCTAGCATTCTTGCCTTGGGGTGTGTACTTATGCAGGAAGGTCATCCAGTAGCATACTCTTCAAGGAAATTGAAGAGCCATGAAAAGAATTATGCTACGCATGATTTGGAATTACTAGCTGTCATCCATGCTCTAAAGCTTTGGAGACACTACTTGTTGGGTAACAAGTTTACTCTAGTAACCGATCATAAGAGTCTCAAATGGATCTTTACCCAGAACGAGCTCAACATGAGGCAACGTCGGTGGATTGAAGTGTTGGAGGAATATGACTTTGAAATCAAGTACCGACTAGGGAAAGAGAATGTAGTTGCCGATGCACTTAGTCGCAAGGCATTCCTAAATTCCCTAATCTTGCAGAATCCATCAACGGCCAGATCTCTAGCTATAAAAGTATCTATGCCAAACAACCCTATACTTGAGTTAGCTAGAGAGGAAGCATGCCATGATTTGGCCTACCAATTAATGCTAAATGAGATCTCTACCAAGGAGCAGAATCAAAAGTTGCAAGCTAAGTATCAGGAATTCTCCATTGATAATGGACTTGTCTACTACAGAACAAGGCTGTGTATACTAGCAAGCCAGTCACTTAAGCAGAAGATAATGTGGGAAGATCATGATTCTCCTTTCGCAGGACATCCTGGCTATGCTAAGACTCTTAATGCAGTTAGAAAAAGCTACCATTGGGAGAGGCTCAAAGGTGACGTTCTCAAATATGTCACTGAGTGTTTGTCTTCCCAACGTATCAAAGCTAAACATGTCATGATGCCAGGGAAACTGAAACCGCTTGACATCCCCCAAATGAAATGGGAATTCATTAGTATGGATTTTGTTGTAGGCTTACCCCAAGTCCAGGGAGGATACAACTCCATCATGGTTGTGGTTGACGTGCTTACCAAGGTTGCACACCTTATTCCAGTAAAGACAAACTATAAAGCCTCCGACATTGCAAGATTGTTTATCAAGGAGATATTCAAGCTACATGGGTTACCCAGAAGAATCATTAGTGATCGAGATTATCTCTTCACATCACACTTCTAGAGAGCTATCTTTGAAGCTATTGGGACTCAACTCTGCTTTAGCACCACCTACCATCCCCAAACGGATGGCCAAACAGAGCAAGTAAATCAAATCATCGAGGATATGCTTAGCACATGCTGCTGTCGAGAGCCGAAGAGGTGGATTCAATACTGGCCACTAGTTGAATTTGCCTACAATGCTTCTTACCAGCAGAGCATTCAGATGACCCCTTTTCAAGCATTATATGGTCATGATTGCAGAAGTCCCCTAAACTTCTCAGATCCAACCTTAATGGTTTAAGTTTCAAGACAGATGTTGGAAGACATGGATGATCAAATAAAGTCAATAAGACAAGACATACAAGCGGCCAAGGATAGACAAAAGGCATATGCGGATTTGAAGCATCAAGAAAGAGTCTTCGAAGAAGAAGACATGGTCTTCATTCGCATACGCCCTAAAAAGAGTTCTCTATCCCTAGGAGATTGCAAGAAGCTAAGTCCAAGGTATTGTGGGCCGTACAAAATCCTCAAATTCCTAGGACCCAATGCTTATAGATTGCAACTCCTTGAGAACCTAAAGGTTCACAATGTATTCCATATCAGCCTATTCAAAAAAATATATGCCCAACCCTAACCATGTACTTGATGACCAACAAATTGTAATGCCTAGTCAAGGAGTCCCTGAACTAAGGCCTGATAGGATCTTAGATGTAAGGGAGAGACAATTAAGATCCAGAACCTTGAGAGAATGCCTCGTCCAATGGAAAGATTATCCTGAAGAAGATGCCACTTGGATAGAAGAAGGCACTCTCAACCATCAATATCCCCAGTTTATCTCAAGATGAGGACATCTTGATTCCTCTAAGGGGGAGAGAATGTAATATTTTAGATATTATATTCTCTTTTTCTTCAGCGGCGCAGCGTGCTGGAAGGAGAGAAGGCGATAGAGGAGCCAGCAAGCTACAGCTCGCGCTTCCTCTAGATCTTGCCTTGCAATCTAGTACTTGGCGAGCCACGTCTCTATGGAGGCATGGTGCAACATACAAAAGCAATTCACCTTCTCTTCCATTGAGGCATCCATTCTTTTTTCTACCCCATTTCCAACCACCACATCTCCAGTCAGTCTATTATCGTTCTTCAGTGTCCATAGCATTTCATTGTCTGGTTCCACCGTTGGTAGCCATTGTGAAATATGCACTACCGCCTCTGACACCAACCAACCTTTGGCCATGCTACCTTCTGGCCGAGCTTGTTGTCGCACAAAGCCTTTCAGGGTTTTCATGAAGCGCTCCAGGAAGAACATCCATCGCGTATGGACAGGTCCAGCAATCTCCACTTCGTCCACAAGATGCACAAGAAGAGGAATCTATATCGTGAGCATGCTAGTGGGCAGGTATTTCTCAAAAAGACAAACCGTCTCCACTGCTCCCCGCCTCGCGAATTCAATAGAGGATGTCTTAATCTCTTTCTGTGAGATCCATTGCACCAAAGTCGATAACTTGTAAATGGCCCCGCGAATTTCTGGAGTAAGGCATCCTGCGATCACAATCGGTAGGACAAACTGCCACAAATGAGAAAGCATTATGAATAATGGCCACTTTCCAAATTGCAAAATGCCCACGCTAATTACAATCCATTCATAGCACAAACCTGACATATCTTATGCCAATCATGGGATTTTAGCCCCGAGAATTGGTCATCTTTAGAAAATGCAGACCTGAGAGAACGCATTATACCTGTCGGAGTGCGGATAGACTTGATTACTTGCTTCACAATGCGCTCTTCTTTAGTGGACAAAACCCAAGGAGCGCGAAGAAGCTGCACGTGACCATCAGCACTTGACTGCGGCCAAAGCGCCTCCATCTTACCTACCTCCTTCAAATCCATTGTGCCCCTATAGTGTCTCTCTTTCCTGTGATGTGGTCCCATAGCAAGCTGCCCACATTCTTGAAAATATGCATGGGATCTAACAAGTGGTTGACCTATAAGTGGGTCCAATATGGCAACTCGTAGAAAAATGAGAACCGTCGCATTCCATTTGGATGTGATTTCGGGTTGACCATTTTCAGCTTATACCAGCTTGCGGCATTCATACGTGTTGGAGGTCTTCCAAGGAAACCCTCCCTGAGTTCATGATCCTTCGGAGAGAAAGCGGCATGTCCTTGATATACCATCTTCTTCATGGTTCGTGACCTTCGGGAGTCTAATTGTGGCCCACACAATGGACATGCATGATAACCTGAGGTAACCAGACATGTTCCGATACCACGACCTAGTGAATACTTGATTGAATGATATAAAATATAGATATTACTAGCGAGAACGGAGGCCTGCTCACCTGAGCACTCTCCCATTCCCAGAAAGTCATGCATCGTCCACATGAGAATGGCTCAAATGTTGGCTGACCGCCGACCATCGCGCTTGCTCATATCTTGCATAGTGACCCGCTCCTCCCACAAAATCTTAAGCTCATCGACTAATGGACGGAGATACACATCCATATTTTTTACTTTGTAGCGGCTTGGGACGAGCAAGCTAAGGATGAGATGTCCTTTCTTCGTAGAAAGCCATGGAGGGATGTTGTAGTTGACAAGGACTATAGGCCACACACTATAAGAAGTTGAGCATAGACCAAATGGGTTCACACCATCCATTGCGAGACCAAGCCGAAGATTCCTTGGCTCTCGCATAAAGCCTAGGAAGGTAGAGTCAATGTGGCTCCATGCGCGCGAATCCGTTGATATTTGTTGAACTCCATCTGTGGACCTATTCTGCACATGCCACGTTGTCAAGCTTGCCATGCCGGACATACGAAACATGTAGTTTATGCGGGGGATGAGCGGAAAGTGTCTGAGAACTTTTTGAGGGATGGTTTGCCCTTGCAAGTCATGTCAATACCTGTGAGTGCCACACTTTGAACATGTCTCCATAGTCTCATACTCTTCTCGAAACAGTATGCAATCGTTGATACATGCATGGATGTTATTGTAGTCCGTGCCAAGCTTTCGTAAAACATGTCGTGCATCATCAGGAGACTCAGGCATGGTATTTGTAGGTGATAATATATGATATTTCAATAACCTGAAAAAAATCATAAAACACCTTGAAAAATCACAAATTTTTGTAATAATAGTGTCAAAAAAAAAATCAATGAAGCCTCTCGTATTTTACTTGCACACTTAAGAGTGCAAGCAATGTCTTCAACCGAGATACTCAGCACCCATCATATAATGGTATGGATGCTTCCTCTCTAAGCGGATCATATGTCTCGACATCCATGGGAATCAATGCATCGATCATTGCCTTCATCTCAGGCTCCAAGATTGTAGGTAGGTTTGGAAGGTTGTCTGTCTCCCCTGGCATTGATGGTATAGATTGGCCTTGCGAGTGGTGGATTGGCTCCTACACTCCATCCATCGCACGCCCACAAACTCTTCTAATTGACCGCAAAGGGTGCACTCCCCCTTGGGACGAGATATCACCTCCCTGGATAGAAAATTTGCCAACAAGACCCAATCTTATTGTGTATGGTTTTCAATTAGCTTGCGAGTACAATGCACGATTAATATTAACTTCAAATTACCATTTGCTGAAAATCCGCAATCGCCTGATCAACGATCTTAGATTGAAACTCACCAAATCATCGTGTGTGTTCTATAGACAATTGGCGTTTTCGTCTAATTGCCAACTTGCATTGAGAGCAAGGACATGGGACATGCTGATTAAGATACGCCTCTCGATCTTGAACAATAAGACCTTCTTCGTTTTCCATCTTATCTACATTACAACAAACGAGGCTCAAATGGATAGCTTTATGCAGATGCATGTCAAGTTGCAAGTTGACCATAAGCTCTTGCTTAAGAGGTTTTAGCCTCTGCAAGAGCTTGAGAAGCAAATTTTGTAAAACATTGAGGTTGATATTGATGCATCCATGGTGTTGAAATCTAAACTTCAAGATATAAGAAATGCTTTACTGATTGATGTAAAGAATGCATTGGACATAGTAGTTGAGAGATTTATTGATGTTATATCTCGGCCATATACCATGCTCAAGGATTTGTTTGTCCCGGTAGATAATTATTCATTATTGTTTTTTAAAAAAAAGCATTGGTTCATAAGGTTCATGAGTCGAAGACTAAATGTTTGGACTTGACTAAAAGATTGGATAATGCCTTAGATGCTAAAAGAAAAAGTGATGAATATGTTACTTCATCATTGTAACAAAAAGATTGGTGACAAGGATGCTATGATTAATGAAGTTCTTCACGAGGTGAATACAGAGTTGAAGGGGATGGATCACGATTCTTCTTTTTGGATTTAATGGTGATCAGTCAATTATTGAGGTGTCTTCTTGTACAACCATTATACCTTATATACCTAGCTACGGTCTCTAGGTTATGTACTTTGAGTATCTTAGAGGGGCTCTACTAGGATTACTTATACAACTGCACTAGAGGGCTTTGAGTATAAGTAATCCATTTATGAGCATCATTGAGGATCTCTTAGTCTAATAATAAATCAGTCTCAACAAAAAACATCTTAGAAATGTGGTTTTTTTGTCCTAGGTCTATGTATTAAAATTAATGCCATCTATGAAATTTATCAACTATAGTAATAAAATTTGTTTCAATCAATTCTACTCATAGTCATAACATTTGAAGAAAATATCCTATGCTCAATTTAAGGGATTCTTCTTCGATAGCAATACTTTTGGGTTCATTTTTATGAAGTACCATAATGACCATTAGCTAGGGTATCATTTTCTTTTAGTCCTTCCGTTGACTAGTTGGCATGATTTCTAATTTGTTATGCCTATAAAGTTAATACAAAAACAATGAATTATGCATATCACAATTAGATCCCCTACTTGGACATTATGAAGGATATGACCAATTTTAAGCCATCTTAAAGAGTCACAAATGTACGTGGCCCATGGCAAAGCACATTGCATACCATTATCGATAAGTCTATTATCGTGCATCTTAAATCTCCTAATTAGACTTTATAAAGTGTATGACTAATTTTTAGCCCTCTTAAGGAGTCGATGTAATGGTACCCATAAAAAAAGCAAAGTGCATACCATTACCATAATCATGGATATGTTATCGTTCCAATATATGTTATCTTTCTCTTTCTCTCCCTCTCCCTCTCTTTCTCTCGCATTTCCTCTCCCTCTCACAATATATCCTAACTTTCTCCAAAAGCAAAAGGGAGAGGGAGAGAGAGAATGCACTCTCCCTTCCTCTCCCTCTCCCTCTCTTTCTCTTTCTCTCCCTCTCTCATTTCCTCCCCCTCCCTCTCCCTCTCCCTCTCCCTCTCCCTCTCCCTCTCCCTCTCCCTCCCCCTCTCCCTCTCCCTCTCTTTCTCTCTTTCTCTCTCATTTCCTCTCCTAAACAAGCAAAAAAGAAAGTGATTTAAACATTAAACAAGCAAAAGGGAGAGGGAGATAGAGAATGCACTCTCCCTCCCTCTCCCTCTCCCTCTCTTTCTCTTTCTCTCCCTCTCTCTCCCTCTCCCTCTCTTTCTCTCTTTCTCTCTTTCTCTCTTTCTCTCTCATTTCCTCTCCTAAACAAGCAAAAAAGAAAGTGATTTAAACCTTAAACAAGAAAAAGGGAGAGGGAGAGAGAGAATGCACTCTCCCTCCCTCTCCCTCTCTCTCTCTCTTATTTCCTCTCCTAAATAAGGAAAAGAGAAAGTGATTTAAACCTTAAACAAGCAAAAGGGAGAGGGAGAGAGAGAATGCACTCCCCTCCCTCTCCCTCTCCCTCTCACTCTCCCTCTCCCTCTCTCATTTCCTCCCCCTTCCTCTCCCTCTCCCTCTCTTTCTCTTTCTCTCCCTCTCTCTCCCTCTCCCTCTCTTTCTCTCTCATTTCCTCTCCTAAACAAGCAAAAGAGAAAGTGATTTAAACCTTAAACAAGCAAAAGAAGGAGAGAGGGAGACTCACCGATGAGATATGGCGAGTGTGGGGTGGCTCCTCTTTGCGATGAAGGCTCCACCTCTTCTTCGCGAACAACCGTGGCGGCGGCGGCGGCAAGTCTTCTTCCTCTCCTTCTGTCATGATGGTCGCTCTCTCCCTTGCTCTCGCTCTCAAAACACAAAATGTGAAAACGCGAAATAAAGTCGCGCTTGGTTTCGGCCCGCTTTTTTCCCTGTGGACCGCCGCTATTTGCGTGGCTATTTGTGTCAGTTTTGTGATGCAAATAGCGGCGCCGATACCGGCCCTCGCTAATCGCCGTTGCTACCAGCTCAAATCCTTGTAGTGAGGTGCCATCTTTTTAGTATTCAAAAAATGCGAATCGGGAGATTCCCAAACTCACTAATATTATGTTGGTTATTTGTAAAAGGTGACTCGCAGTTACTTATCAACCAATTGAATGGGACTTATAGTGTGAGGGATCCCATTCAGAGATTTACCATCGTGCAACCTTGGGCACCCTTGAGATCTTTGAGATAGTGGCTTGCCAATCGATTCCCCGATAATGGAATCACTTTTCAAACTCCCTCGCTAATTATGCCTTTGTTGAAGATAGTTTTCTTAACTATGTTCCTAAGGAGTTTTTACAATTTTCTCTTGATATTAGTCTAGGCTTATTGTGAGGACTGCTTACTAACATGTCTTATTTTAGCCACCAATGATTAGTATGGATTATGACTCATGTAGTGATTGACCATCTTTCTATTCTATCATGGATGCATAGGATCATTCAATGATATATTCATAGTACACTCCTTGCTATTTATGTAGGGGGATTAGCTAATAATTCGATGCATTGAGTGTAGGGCCTAAGCAGCCCACTCTCTTAGCCTAGTTTTGTACTTCAATGTGATTTATTTGGAGATCAAGGATTTGTTTTCTTTATGAGTTCTTTTGCTTTATGCTATATGTGTATATGTATATGGGGCCTTTGTCTTTTGTGGTGGATTGGCATTGAAGGCATGAAGTCCTAGGATTAGGCTAGGTATGTCTAGGGCAGTTTGAGCAATTGTTTGCCTCTCCTATAAAGACATTGTCGATACTATATCCACTATTTTTGTGAGTACTCCTAGTGATCCTATTCTACTAGTCAGCTAGGCAGCTACGCGACTTTTTCTAGGAATCCCTGTTAGTTGTGAGGTAGATAGAGAAGCTTTCTAATTTTTTTTAAAAAAGATACAATGAATATAATTGGAAAAACATGCATAAATATGGAGGCATGTAAAAAGATGTTTCAATCCCTGAAATAAAAAAATAAAGGATTAAAAATTCCAAGAGTAGCTGTTTATCGCCTTGCGAAGGCCTGATAGGTTCCTAGGGACAAGTCAAACCGATGCCTTGTCTTCTTAGGAGTGGTATCTAGCCAAAAAATAGATAAGGATGGTTGGAGTGAAAACAAAAGTGAGTGAAAGAAAATGAATTTAGCATTGCCTTGCAAGAGCTTGGTAGGTTTTTGGGTACTGAGACAATATCTAAGGCCAATGTGCTATTCTTCTTGGGTCACAACATGCTTAGCTCCCTCCTTTTTACATGCTGGAGTTTAAAATATTAAAGGAAAATGTGGTCAAATGGAAAAATATATATTCCAAGCTATAGGAGTTCTCACCTTCCTAGTCTAGTTGTCCTAGATCAGGTAGGCAAGTCAGACTACTACTTAGGATGACTCCTTTCATGGTTCTTTTTCACCATTCAATGTTGTAGCAATTGATTAATGACTAGATCCTGATCCCATCCCTCATGGAATATGCTTTAATTTTGTCAGGGATGGGGTGAGATAAATATCTGTGCTCTATTGTATATTTTCTTTGTAGCAGCTTGATGCTCTTTATGGTTTCTATTCATGAAGCTCAATTCATGGATTCGACAAGCTAAGTCACCCTATCCCATAGTTGCTAGTGATGAGAGAAAATATTAAAGTCGAGCTTTGAGTGCAAAAGAAGCCAAAGACTTGTAAAAGAGGCATTTTTGGTGCAATATGAAACGGTTCTTATAGATTAAGGAGCTAGAGTTTTCCTGGATGCATTTCAACACCAAGAATGCAACACAAGTGTCTGTTTCTCAATCAGACTACCATTCACATGTAATTTCATCTATTGCTCTATGATCAAAAGGTATAAGAAAGCTATTGTGCTTTAATTACAATGGCAATTGAACAATGCCTCAAAGATGAGTGACATGGCTCATCTCCCATAAATAATTCTCTCTACGAGTCTCATTTGAGTGGACAGTGTTATCCTTGCCATGGGTAGCTACAATAACTTTGACTTGCATGCTCTTATATGTGATGAGAAAATGTGGGAAAGGGTATCCAATTATTTGGCATTCCCTCGAGTTATGATATGCATCCAAAATCGATACAAAATCATTAGTGGTACCATGAAGACCATAATTTGAGGGAAAACCAAATAATGATTTTCTATCAATTGTGAATGTGATATTCAAAGGAAAGTTTGTTGTTTTGAGGGCTCTTCATGGTACTATTGAAGTATATGATTTTCATGTCTAGTTTTCAAATTGCCCTTCTAAGATTGATATGGTTAATTATGTTAAAGAATAAGAGAAAATTTTAAAGCCAAAATTCAAGTGCAAAAGAAACCCAAGACTTGTAAAAGAGGCATTTTTGGTGGAAAATGAAACGGTTACATATCAAGGAGCTAGAGTTTTTCTAGATGCATTTCCTTTCTAGGAATCCAAGGAAAGTATGCGTTCGTCAATCAGAGTCCATTTGACACCCCATTTAATGCCCCAAGATTTGGCATTATGAAGTAGCTACTCTATTCTGAAGCCGGAAAGCATGTAATAAAGGCCAAACTGATAGCTTTCAATACCAAAAAGCCACACGTCACGTCGGATCGTGACTCTAAGGCCGTTTTACCCTACAATTAGGTTGAAACCACTTTGCATCAAGTGTGAAATGCCAAAGGTTGAACTAGTTAGTTGGGGGGTTATTGATTAAGCATGATCAAGAAGAAAAAAACTCAAAAAACACACAAGGATAAGGCGCGTTTTCTTCGACGACCCTTCCTCCCATTAAAAATTTGGTCTTTTGAAACTGTGAGAATATCCTTCATCCTCTTAGACCTGAGTTCAATCAATTCTTTGCTAGCCATCACTATAGAAATCATGCAAAATAATATAATAAACAAAGAGATCCATTTTTAGTCTTTTCACTCTCCTCTTTATTCTTTGTTCATATGGTTACGTATATGAGGGAGAGAGAGAGAGGGGACTAATTTGATGAATCGATGATGAATGGTGATTTGAAAGCATAATGGCATGTAGATCGGGTGATTTGGATGCATTAGCAGCTCAAAAATAGCTTCAATGACTCCATTTTCTCGAAATACGAGATGTACATATGTGGATTTTTGGATAAGCAATCTTTATTTATTTTTTATGATGACTCGTTTGTGCATATGATGGAAAGATTATTAGATCAAATGTGAGCAATGGATTTTGCCCATGAAACATGCTCAAAATTTGCCAATTTCAAGGAAAAAATAGACTTCGTCGAAGGTGGCACCTGCAATCAGTACGATTTTAAGTAGCAATCAACCAGACGAGCTCCAAAAGTACTTTAAAGACCCACTGGGTGACGGTTGGGGAATTTTCATGATGTCAGATTGGATCTCGAGAGATGCCAAGCAATGGGGGACTTCGAGACACATGTGTCGAAATTTTCAGATTGTAATTCCAATGCCGAACAATTGAATGGGGGTGCACGGGGTCCAAAAACCAAAGAGATTAAGTGTAAAAGGGCTTGGGGGGAAGGGGGGTGACCCTTGGGGTCTGCCACCCCCCGCAATTTTACAAATGGGGGAACATATATTTTTTTTGAACGGAAAAAAAAGGTTCCTCCATGGCGACAGACGACGATTTGGGAAGAGGAGGCTATGGTGGTTGAAGAATAACCCCCCTTCTGATGGCAGCCTTGATCTACATCTTTCCTATGCTCTCCATCGATGTCTCTCGCATGAGCAATGGCTACTTCGGTGAGAAGAGCGAGATCTAGTATTTCTCTCTCCTCCCTCTCTCTCCCCTCTATGGGTTGTTCATGGTGCGCAAATCGGACGCTGTATGCTCGCGTAGTGAATGCCGGAAGGTCCCCAAGAACAAAAGAACTCTACTTTTTGCACAAAACTCAAGGTAGAAAGCATGCACAACATGAACAAGAGACCAATTGGGTGCAATCTCCCCCCATGACTTGTGTGAGCGCTCCACAAAGCATGTATTTTATGTATTAATCATCTTCAAGCTCAAATAATAGCCCAAATTACAAAATAGCACGCTTTTGGCTTTTGAGTTTGCTTTAGCACAAAATAGAAATAAAGCTAATGGGCGGGCACCCAAAGAGTCAGGCATACCCAATACAATGTCCAAATACAAATATCATAATCGTGCTCCTATGCGCATACAAAATAATAAATAAATATCCAACGCCTCAATAAATAGGCGCGACAAAATATAGGCGCCATGCCTAAGCTATGCGCCCATCAAAATATAAATGATAACTCGAATACACGCTATCCTCCAATTCTTTCCTCTGCCACTGCTGCTATCTCTACACATCAACTGAAGCATTCACAATCGTTAGTAAAATAATACAATTAAACCAACAAAAGTGAATACCTAGCAGTCTTTAGCTATATAAATAAATCAACTGGTTAGAAATCAATCCTAACCTTAATTTATTACGAGTGTGCACTCTATACTCATAAACATTTATTAATTTAATATGTATTTTGCGGAATCACCCGCTATGGAATCACCCATGTACACACTAAATTAATGAAACACCCGAAAAGGATAGGCGTCCCCATCAACTTCTCGCACAAAGAATCCACTTTGTGTATGAGCCCCGGTCAACAAAGTTTACGGAATCCACCGTAAAACCTCACGGAATCCACCGTGGCACGGAATCCACCATGAAATTTGCCTCCTGGCATCAGTTCATGCACATTATCTTGAAGGAGGAGTCGGGAAGGAGATTGGAGCAAACGATGATGGAAATTAATGGAGATGCTGAAGATTGATGTGCAGCATGGAATTGAGAGCAATGGAGGCTCCATTCGCTGGTCACACAATCATTTAATGCGTCTCAAGTTTCATAAAGACACGATATGACTATTTTTTATTAAGGAAATGAAGCTTTTTTGGCATTTTATGATGGAAATGATGTTCTTATGCGATGAAAATTTGTGTGATTGCTATTTTCATTATGTTTAATTATTTTATATTAGAAAATTATTATTTCATAATTATTTACATGCGCTATTTAAATCCCAAAGACCTGAAATGTAGTTTTTAAGAGTAAAATGATGGTTTTGTCGTTTCGGGTGAGTGAAATGTGTTCCTATGAGGAAAAATGGAAAATAAAATTGAATTTTAATATGAAAAAATGATTGGTATAAGGAAAATTAAAAAATAGTGATTATTGACAAATAAATGCTAAAAAATAAGAAAAAATAAGAAAAAAATAGAAATATGGTTCATAAAAATAAGAAAAAAAATATAATGAGTGCTTGTGAATGTATGCTAGTGACATATCATGAGGTATAGCCTCATTTTTCCCTGTCTCTTTGTAAAAGTTCGTGATTTATCGCTTTTCATACATTAAAACATGACAAAATGAACCCCTACACCTATGCAAAGGAAGCAATACCTAAACGTAGGGGTGGGATGTTTAAATGATGCGACTTGAGTACTATTTATTGCTAATTTTTCTACTGCATAGCATGATATAGGCTTCGGTGTATCTTAATTAAGAGGATAGTAGGATGAGCGTTGTCTTAGTGCTATCCTTACATTACCCTGCAACGAGTTAGTGAATGGGCATTGGAAAGCTTGGTTGTGCACAACATGTTTCTGCTTGAAAATTATATTTGAGCACATTAGGATCATCCATTTTTGCATGTGCATATCAACCATGGTATCAGAATATGAAGAGCTAGATGCATAGCACCTGTTTTCCGTTATGATGACCTAAGCTTAAGTGTGTGAGATGACCTAATCCGTAGGCTAGTAAATCGGTTTTTAGGAATTATTTGGTAAGGACACATGGTATCTCACGGAATACGTTCAAGATGAAAGAGTGGAGCTTGTCTCGTATGTACTTTATGTTGAAGCGATGCATCTTGGGGCCAATCCCTAAGGTGTAGGAGAGTTGTAGTGAAGCCACGACAGTCAGCCGAGGGGTACTTCCTTATGTTTGTGTTACGAGGCACTATGCCTATATATTATGGGGTCTCCCTCTGAGGCAAAGAGATGGAGAACATTGGACTATGACTCAATACAAACACAGAATCGATTAGTGTAGAGTGAGTCTCAGATGCTCCTGACCCGCGAGGCCCTGTGGTGGGGTTGTCTGTTGTGTGTATGAGGTCGGGCTAGTGCCATAGCCAGTGTTGGCCTATTTTAGGTCCCATCAAAATGATTAAAATATATTTATTAATATCTAAAATATTAAAAATCCAAATACGAGATACATGTGAGATAAAGCATGGTTTTATGAGTAAGTGATAAATTTTATCGTTTTATGATAGATCTGGATTACAAATGGTTTAAAATGTTTGTCTTGATTTTCAATGATCTATTTTATGAGAAAAATTAAGAAAATGAGCAAGAATTAGTGGTCTGTTGAGTTTTTCATAAACATGCAAAATCTGTAGAATTGTGACTTTTAGGTAAATCATGGATTTTGGGGGTTTTGATGTGTCAATGGTATTCTCATTGGATAAAATGAGGGATGAAAATAATTCTTAGCAAGTCTAATCAAGTCACATTAGAAAATTTAAAAATATCAATATTATGTAGACATTTTCTAAGCACTATGTTATTATCATTCTTTGTATCTTCCCATGATTCCATGAGCTTTCATTTAGGGATCTTGTATTTATTCTATGTATCACTCTTGTCACGGGTTCAAGTACATTTTACCTTCATTTTGACAACTATTGTATACTTTACATGTAAATTTTTTTCCCTCTTTAACTGTCAATATTAGCATCACAAATTTACCCTACACATGTCGCTATTATCGTCACAATGTGGTCTACACTAAGGATGTCTAATGACTATCCTGATACTCCCTTTTTTATTAGGACCCCAAGACGCTCCATCAAAATACAATGTATAGTTCTATAAAGGGTTTACATAGCCCACCATTGACAATGTCTCTATTCATAACTGTGATAATCAAAGTTCAGCATATTCAGAGGGTGAACAAAAGGCTCCATTCCACCTTCTTCATTGAAACCTACAAGGATACTTGTTAGGATACTTAAGTAGTGATGGAAGAAGGCCTTAATTTTCCAAAAAAATATCCTCATTCTTTCTTGGGAAAGTTATTATGTGTATATCCTCTACTTCATGCGCGTTCAAGGTCTATTTATAAATATCCTTATTTGTGAATTTTCCTTGAATAAGACATAACCCTTTTTTATTCAATCTGTAAATAACCCCTTTATATTACACCCTTTTGTATGCAAAAAAATATAAAAATAGTATTTTAAAAATACCCTATTTTGAACCCACGTGATGCACACATATATTTATAAGTAACTTACCTGAGCATTTTTTCTCCATCACCTTACATCCTTTTCTCCACCAAACAAGCCTTCCCCGATAATATCTTTGTTCTAGGTCTAGATACTCCAAATAGGGGATTAGATACCCCATCAAACCGAATTGTCCTCTTTTGCAAGGTTCAAATCAACACAACATAAATTGATAAGAGCATAGATCTCATTAGTATGCTTATAGATAATTTGAACAAGGTGTAGCTAGTAGCTCATTTAAAGGTCATGTTGTATGCCATAGAAGCACGTATAATTTCATGTCCCAATCTCACTTATTTTCATGTTATGTATTTTATTTGAAGTAGCTTGATGCTCACTAGGTAATTGTGTTCTATAGACTGATTTGAATGATCCATAGACTAATTTGAACATGACTCCTCTCCATAGACTAATTTTAATGGGATGTAGCTAGTAGCTTGTTTAAGGTTGTGTTGTACACCCATATAGCCACGCATCTAGTTTTTTCTTCTTCTTTCACCGAAAATACAATGTACAAAAAGTATAGATAAGATACAACATAAATAAAAGTGGCCTACTAAGTCAAATAGTGTATAATTGCCTACACTAGCTAATCAATTGGTGCTATAACTACAACAACTGTAGATAGGTGTAACAACCAAATATAATAAGTGATAAGTGAGTGGTTATGTGAGGATCATAATGACCCTTGATGTGCTAAGTGTAGATGTGTGGACCCATCGCACCAGGCGGTCCACTATCAATGTTTGCAGGTATTGAGCTTTCCATCTCAACACTACTTGCAACATCCCGTCCTTGCATGGGATATTCATTTTCCCTCTTAGATCTCCACCATTATTATATTCTTGATCATTCTCTTCTCCTAGCCAAAACACTCATTTGTCTTACTGGATTCTAAGTTCTTCATTGTCATAACGTGTCCATCTGTTCGCTTCAGAACATGTCTTAGCAGTCCATCAGAAAGGAGGTCTAGAAAGCTTTGCCCGACACTCCCATTAAAAGTTACGGGGTTTGCGATCTAGGACTTTCCGCGTCTGCCACATAGCGGAAGTATTCTCACCATTCCCACTTAGGACCAACCTGAATTAGGGTTTCCCCTAATGGTCATTTCCTAATAAGCAACAACTAGCATCGAACCCCAGTGAACTACTTTACTCAAAAACGCTAGGGCCGAAGCGAATGCACTTGGTTCAAGGAGAATGGGAAACGAGAGGGATGCAAGGCTCGTCCTCTTTGCCATAAGGCATAGTCCCATTCCATTCCCCTAAAACAACATAAATCAGGATTATTATAACCTAGAATCTAGGTCAGGTCCCTTGCTATTCATTTCCTTTGAGAAGATCTCCTTGCTGTCCATTATGATTGAGAAAAGTTCCCGACCGACCGGGACCACCCATCCGTAGGACGGACCCATGGCCACATCCACTGCACTTTCCTCAAGGTTGCTTTAGTTGTGTAATTACCTACCACATTTAGTTGGACATGCATCAAGAAGCTTCCTTAATTAGCCCATTAGACACTGGTTCCTTCACATAATCTTAGCACTTGACATAGGAAAGGAGTGTTAAATAAGTTCCTTTTCAACAGGTTAATGCAGGATATCTTTAGGCCATATCTTGATGACTTCGTACTTGTCTTCTTCGACGACACCTTAGTCTATTCCAAATAAGAAGAAGTTCATAAGCCTCATTTTTCCCACCAATCACCACAAGCCATTCCTAGGCCAGGATTTAAAGTCCCCATTCCCGCAAGCCCCACAAAACCATTCCTAACCCCGGAATTTCAAGGAAAAGAATAGCTCTCAAGCCTCCGTTGCCGCAAGGACCGTTCACAAGGACCCTTTCGTGAACCTCTCGTCTCTCGCAAAAAGGCCCAAGCTCCGAACCCTAAGGCCTTCCATGAGCCAAATTTTGCAAGTCGGTACTTCTGTGAAGGAGCCATACTTCAAAGGGAATTTTCGTGTACGAGAGAGACAGGAAAAATTCATAAGACTGTGAACCAAGCCAAGTAATTCGAATCCACGAAGCCAAACTAGAAGCTGAAATCACGATGGCCCCTAAAAAGTCACAAGGCGCACCTGCAAGAGGATCATCTCCTAATATTCATGTGGATATTTCACCGAGCCCACAAGTCCAGGTTTTCTTCCTATTTTTGATTTAGGTAGAAGTATTGCAATTATGCATGGTTATTTCATGGAACTGGGACGCACTTATGCTTGTCAAATCCACCTAGCTAAATGCGATTGAAATATATTGGCTAGTTGAAATTTACTTAAAGTAATTCACGATACGAAGTTGATCGTTTGTATTTTCAATGGAATGAATGAAAAAGAATATAAGGTGTCTATGCATTGCAAAGAGACGAGTCTAGATTAACTAATGACTAGCATTACAAATTCGAAATTATTATAGTACACCCTTGATTATACATGAAAAGATTAAATCGCATGTTGCATTTTTAGACAAATCTTCTTTGTAATGATTCATTAAGTAAGTCGTTATCAACCGTAGGAAACTGCAAAGCATGGAAAAGATTCTAAGGGCTGCATGAAATAGGTTAACTCTAGCTTCAATTAGCATGAATCTCATCTAACTATGTAGTAATAGTTAGGAAAGGTTGCATAATGCACATTCATTGTACGAATAATTTCATCCATCAAGGGTACACTTAGGGAAAGGCTGCATGGTTCATTTAAGTGTAAAATCTTAAAAGTTTAGTGGCATGAATCGTGAATGCATGTCCTAGTAGGATCAATGAAAATTATGCCGAAATTTAACATGCGCTTTGGTCTTAACAAGAAAAGTTAGGGTTTGTGAATCTAATCATACCCAGAGGCAATGAATCATGTACTTACAAGAATTGTATCATAATGCAACTATTTTTTCCCTTTTTGATCAAGAAAACATCTTTAGGAATGGTCCGTCCTTGTCGTAAGACAAGTGAATTGGATTACCCAAAATGCCTAAACCGCAAAGGATTTGCATAGGATGGTTAAATCGATACAATATACTCCAAGTGCTAACCAAGGTTTACCACGTTAAGGACTTGACCTAGTCACACTTGTTGCCAAGTCAAAACCCTCATACCCAAAGGTCCTGCTCACATTCACGAAATGTAGGGACAATTGGACACACTTGCAAGAAACGATCTAGGGTTTCTACCCTAAGGATTTCTCGTTCAAAAGATGAAACTCGGATTGAGTTCGAACCCCTAGGACCGAACGTTGTCGGCCTAGTGCAATTGGGAATGGATTGGATAAGAAGACACCCTAAACCGTGCTTCTTGTCTAATCATGATCCCGTGACCAGAAGACACCGTTCGATGGGTAAAATGATCCCATGGAATAGATGCGACACTTGTGCAACAAGTTGCAATGTCGCATGATCTTGTGGTTTGATCATAAGAGAGTTGCCAATTCCTTGGAATGAGATTGGAAAATTCTTGCGCAAGTTTAACTTACAAGAGGATGAGTAGCCGTCCTACTACAACACCTTTCTTGGGGGAGAAAGTTGCCAAGATAAGGGAATTAGGTATTTGCTTGGAAGCAAAGTGACTAATCAATAATTTGGAGTGACATGGTCGCCCTGATTTGCTGCTAATAAAACCTAAGGTATTGGTTAAGTTGGGTTAATAGGGTACGGCCTTAACCCAAGGACAAAAGGGAGAACAGACAAACACTTGGGGATCTTGCCAAGTCACAATTGATCCCGGATCGAATGCTAGATGCATTCGGAGAGAAGGATTCACTCCTTAGTAGTTGGCCAAATAACGACCACTGAAAATGATTGTGCTTGTAACAGTTTAGAGAGCATTGTTTGCTTTGTTTGCTCAAGGAACTAAAGGATGAAAAGATATCTAACGCTTCAGGTTGAAGACCTAAAGGGAGAGGCAGCTTCAGTTACCCCCGACTGTCTGCGTGACCCTAACCAAGGGGGTTGTTAGCTGCACTGGAATGTGGACCGAACCCACCGCATGAGGTCTCTCCGTTGGGCACTACTTGGAGTAGGAGGACGCTTGGGTGCCAGGGGGGATCTGGCCTTCGGGGCCCTACACAAGAGGCCATCATGACTTGGGATTGGATCTCGAGGCCTGCATACTAGTCTACGAGCAGAATCTTGGATTAGTAATCCCTATGGATTGCTGGATAGCCTTTGGGCGGATTATGGATAAGCCTGCAGGATGGACTTTATGAATATATTCCAAAGATAAATATGATAACCTCTTGAAAAGGAACTTGTTTGACATTGCTTTTCTATGTCAAGTGCTAAGATTATGTGAAGGAACCAGCTTGATGCCTGTCCAACTAAATGTGGTAGGTAAATAGACAACTAAAGCAACATTGAGGAAAGTGTGGTGGATGTGGCCATGGGTCGGTCCTACGGATGGGTGGTCCCGGTTGGTCGGGAACTTTTCTCAATCATAATGGACAGCAAGGAGATTTTCTCAAAGAAAATGTATAGCAAGGGCGCTGACTATAATATTTCCGCACACTGCGTACCGTAAATATTGACTTCCCGCACGTCGTGTAAATCCTGTGCAAGGTTATCCCCTACATCGTATTATTGGTAGCTTAATCCATACCATGCACGCTCAAAAAATGAGGCCTCCGCATTGTAAATAAGAGGCTGAGGTTGAAGACCGTAAAAGCCGCGAGGGAACACCCTTTTTGAAGGGGCAATTTGGAGATTTTTAGGCAAAAATTTTTTAAATTATTATCCCTTTCCCCAGCCGATGCATGGCTGGAGGAGAGGGAGTGTGGGGAGGAATGGCCAAGGAGGAGTGAGTCGGATTGCATGAGGAGGAGTCCTCCACGTGTGTGGAGGCCCTCTTTCCCCCCCCAAGGCCTATAAACCCCCCCCCCCCCCAGGGAGTCAGGGGGAAAGGGAAAGCGTGGGAGGAGGCCGCCGTGTAGGAAGTCGCCAGCCGCCTTAGGCCGCCACCACATTTCGCCAGACCGCCACAGTCCGCCGCCGTGCAGGAAGCCGCCAGGCCACCTCAGTCCGCCGCCAACCCCGCCCTCTTCACGACGAACCCCCCCCCCCCTAGACGTTGCTGCAGGACAGAAGCTTCTTAGAAGCTTTCTAAGAAGCTTCTTAGAAGCTTCTAAGGATTAAGGCCATAGGCCTTGATCCTACGCGACTTCGCGATTTTGAATCCGGTTAGGGAAATACCTATTCCCACGCAAGGAGAAGATAGCGATCCTCTAGCCGTCTCAAAAAGCGAGAGTAAAGGAGTCCGTAACCACGACTACAATGGCTCCCAAGAAGTTGCAAGGCGCGACCGCGGGAGGTTCATCTCCGAGCATACAAGTGGATATCTCCCCGAGCCCACAAGTCCAGGTTTTTTCGAGTTTAGTCTCGCATAAAGAAATGTTTAGGCACACTTAATTCCATAAGGGAGAATGAATTTTACGCTTATTTTAATGCATGTGGCAGCGTTAAAAATACATTTGATAAATTATCTCTTTAAACATTAGACAAGGTTGATGCATGTCATGAAATTGAAATGGTTGCATTTCCGGAGTTGTCCGCCTTAAAGGACTAGCTGCATGTTGCTATTTTGGACATTATCAAAGTAATGAGTCTAAACATATAGGACAAAGAAATGAAATTGATAAGTGCATTTGGTTACTAGACATGGTAGGAATAAGCGTGTGCCGCATTTTGGGTAATATCTTCCTTGTAATGATTTATGGGGAAAAGTTAACACCCATAAGATATTATCCGGAAAGAAATAGAAGAGTACGAAAATGATCTTATGAACTTGCAAGTAGCATGTCACATGGAATAAGTTAACACTAGTTTTAGTTGGTATGAACTTCATTAACTACATTGTAGCTAGGGAAAAGTTGCGTGTTGCATAGTCATCATGCAGAAATTCCATTCATCAGGAGCCGTATTTAGGAAAGGTCGCATGGGTTATCAAAGCATGTGATTCTAAAGTGTAGACAACAAGGTTGTAAGCATGATTATTTGATGTAAGTCCCAATAGGTCCTAGGAAAGTTAGTATCCAGATTATCATGCATTTTTACTATACCAAGGAAAGATAGAGTTATTGTGAACCATGTGATGCGTAGGAGCAATGAATCACATGTTTACATGTATTGTGTTAGTTGCAACTATTCTTTCTCTTTTAGATCTAGTTTATTGTCTCTAGGAAGGATTCATCCTTGTCGCGAGACAAGCATAATGAATTACCCAAATCACCTAGCCACAAAGGAATCATATGGTACGATAGACACCCCGAACACTAACTAGGTTAAGGATTCGGCCAAGTTTTCCAACTGTCGCTAAGTCGAAACCTTCAAGCCAATAGTCCTAACCACATTCCCAAAATGTTGGGCTAATTGGATGCTCATGTAAACAATAATCTAGGATTCCTACCTTATGGACCAAGCATTCAAGATGATGAAACTCGATTTGAGTTGGACTAAACACTGTCGATTTAGTGAAATTAAGGATGGGTGGGTAAAAAGACACCCTAAACCCTCCTTCTCGTCTAAAGTTAATTCCGTGACCTGAATACGCCATTCATTAGGAGAAATGATCTCTTAGAATGGAGGCGTCACTTGTGCAATAAACTGCAACGTCACTTAGCCTTGCGGGTTGATCGTAAGAAGTTTTGCCATTCCGTGGATTAAGGTTGGCAGGTTCTTGCGCCAGTTTAAACTCGCAAGGGGAAAAGGGTAGTCGTCCTTTTACTCTATCCTCATTAGGGAAACTTTGTCAAGTTAAGGGAAGCTAGGCATTTGCTTGGACGAAAATGATTAATCAATAAACTAAAGCGACATGGTCGCCGGAATTTACCATAAACCAAACCTAAAGTATTGACAGGGTATGACCCTAGCCCAAGGACGATAGGAATCTTGCCAAGTTGCAATTGATTCCGGATCGAATGCGGGTTGCATTCGGAGAAAAGGAGTCACTCCTTAGCAGTTTGCCAGCTAAAACGACCACTGGAATTGATTGTGCTTGTAACAGTTTAGAAAGCACTGTTTGCATTGTTTGCTCAATGAACTAAAGGATGAAACGATATCTAAATACTTCAGGTTGAAGGCCTGAAGGGAGAGGCAGCTTCAGTTACCCCCGACTGCCTGCCTGACCCTAACCAAGGGGGTTGTTAACCGCGCCGGGGACGTGGACCAAACCCGCCGTGAGAGGTCTCTCCGTTGAGTTCTACTTGGAGCAGGAGGACGCTTGGGTGCCAGAGGGGGCTCTGGCCGTAAATCCCTCGCCTTCCGGGCCCTGCACAAGAGGCTAACGTGACTCGGGATTGGATCTCGAGGCCCGCATACTAGTCTACGGGCAGAAGCTTGGATTAGTGATCCCTGGTGGATTACTGGATAGCCTTCGGGCGGATTATGAACAAGCCTACGGGCGGAACTCCTTGTATTTCAAAGATAAAAGGATAAAATGATAATAAAGAAGTTGTTTGACATTGTTTTCTTTATGTCCTGTGATAAGATTACGTGAAGGAACCAGTGCTTAACAGGGCTAATCAAGGAAGCTGTTTGTTATATGTCAAATTAATGTGGTACGTAATTACATAACTAAAACAAACCGAGGAAAGTGCGGAGGATGGACCATGGGTCCGTCCTATGGATGGGTGGTCCCGGTCAGCCGGGAACTTTTCTCAAAAATCTTCAACGAACAGAGGGATGATCATCATCGCCGAGCAAATAACGAGAAGGATGACTTAGATTTACCTGTTACCCGATTCACGCTGTTTTAGGGGAACGGAATGGGACTATGCCTTATGGCAGAGAGGTTGAGCATGGCATCCCTCTCGTTTCCCATTCTCCTTGAACCAAGTGCAGCGTGAATCCGCTTCGAACCTGGCGTTTCTGCGTAAAGTAGTTCGCTCGGGTCTGACGCTAGTTGCTGCTAGCTAATGACCAAACTAGAAAACCTTAATTCCGGTCGATCCTAAGTGGGAAACGGCCAGGACCCTTCCGCTACGTGGCAGACGCGGAAAGACCTAGATTACAAAACCCGTAACATTCCATGGGAGTGCCGGGCGGAGTTCTCTAGACAGCCTTCCGATGGACTGCCAAGACGTGTCCTAGAGGATTCTAGTGGACACGTTACAGTTGGTATCAGAGCCGACCAACAATGGAATTGTTTTCATGAGATTTCATTAAAAATGAAGTAAAGAAATTGTTCCTGTCCAAACATTTCCTCATCTTCAATACTGTCTTGCAGAATTACGAAGCATGGAACAAGTTCTTAGTGTTCCGAGTCATGTTTATGACCGCGATGCATTCCATGGATTATCGACAAAGGGTTGAGATGATGAACATCCTAGACTGCATTTACAATCCACCACCTGTGTACGTGGAATGGAGATGGAAGGGTGCTACAGGGATCTATTACATAACTGCCTATCAACCTGCGTACCTTCAAATTAACTTGAAGAGAATCAAGTGGATGGAGGATTTGAAGATCGTAAAGCTGTTCGTCTTTGTTGAGGCTCATGCAAACGCGACCCTACAGGTTGGAGGTTGAAGGGTTAACCAGAATAAGTATGTGTACGGGGAAGTGATTCAAAGAATCCCTGCCGACCGAATCAAGGTTTTGGGACGTCATGTGAAGAAGGGATATCAAAGGAAAAGATACCCTAATCTTCCAATGAACTATCGATTCCTGAAAATCGATGACCCCAATCCGTACTACTACTCAGTTCCTGTAGCTGAATGCAATAATATCTTATTCTCCTCGAATTAATGTATCAACTTGTTCCATCGCCCCAAGAAATAATTGTACCTCGAAAGGGCTATGCTGACATGAATGGAATAAAACCTTTTTTTTAAATCAACGATTGTCTCGACTATGAATATTGATAAAGAAGTAAAGTGATTTGGTCACTTGGCTAAAGGAATATGCGGACGTAGTTTTTGAAGAGTTAACAAAACGTCCACTTCAAAGAGAAGTAGATCATGAGATCAAGCCAGTGATAGGAGCTGCGCCATTTGCGAAGAGACCATATAGAATGTCTATATCGGAAGCAATCGAGTTGAAGGAACAACTCAAGCAACTACTAGATTAGGGCTACATCCGGCCTAGCAACTCACCATGGGGAGCTCCTGTCCTATTCCAGAAAAAGAAAGATGGGACACTTCGACTATGTATTGATTACCGTGGGTTGAATCAATCAACAGTCAAGAACAAGTATTCTATTCCTAGAATAGATGAGCTTCTCGATCGCCTTCAAGGTGCAAAGATCTTCTCCAAAATTGATCTCAGGTCAGGTTATTATCAAATCAGGATCAAGGATGAAGATATTCCAAAAACGGCCTTCAATACAATATATGGGCACTTTGAATTCTTGGTTATGTCATTCGGGCTTACAAATGCACCTGCCACCTTCAATAGATTAATGCAGGATATTTTTAGACCATATCTTGATGATTTCGTGCTTGTCTTCTTCGATGACATTTTAGTCTATTCTAGACAGGAAGAAGATCATGAACCTCATCTACGGATTGTTTTGGAGACAATGAGGTCTCATAAGCTGTATGCAAAAATGAAGAAGTGTGCATTCTTCAAACGTCAGATTGAATATCTAGGATTCATAGTATCATCAGAAGGAATATCAGTAGACCCAGCCAAAGTCAGAGATGTGCTTGAATGGCCAATACCAGTATCCGTCAAAGAAATACGCAGTCTTCTTGGCTTGACAGGATGGTATAGGGTCTTTATCCAAAACTATGCTTTGATTGCAGCACCTCTTACCGACTTACCAAAGAAGCAGACTTCTATTACATGGTAAACTCCCGAGCAAAATAGCTTCGACCAATTGAAGCAATGTTTGGTATCAGCACCTATTCTGAAACTTCCCGACCTCAATAAGGAGTTCGAGGTAGTAACTGATGCCAGCATTCTTGCCTTGGGGTGTGTTCTTATGCAGGAAGGTCATCCAGTAGCATACTCTTCAAGGAAATTGAAGAGTCATGAAAAGAATTATGCCACGCATGATCTGGAGTTATTAGCTGTCATCCATGCTCTAAAGCTTTGGAGACACTACCTGTTGGGTAACAAGTTTACTCTAGTAACATATCATAAGAGTCTCAAATGGATTTTTACCCAGAACGAGCTCAACATGAGGCAACGTCGATGGATCGAAGTATTGGAAGAGTATGATTTTGAAATCAAGTATCAACCAGGGAAAGAGAATGTAGTTGCCGATGCACTCAGTCGCAAGGCATTCCTAAATTCCCTAATCTTGCAGAATCCATCAACGGCCAGATCTCTGGCTACAAAGGTATCTATGCCAAGCAACCCTATACTCGAACTAGCTAGAGAGGAGGCATGCCATGATTTGGCCTACCAAACCATGATAAAAGAAATAGCTACCAAAGAGCAGAATCTGAAGTCACAAGCTAAGTATCGGGAATTTTCCACTGATAGTGGACTTGTTTATTACAGAACAAGGTTATGTATACCAACAAGCCAGTCACTTAAGCAAAAGATATTATGGGAAGCTCATGACTCCCCTTTCGCAGGACATCCTGGCTATGCAAAAACTCTTAATGCAGTTAGGAAAAGCTACCACTGGAGAGGCTCAAAGGTGACGTCCTCAAATATGTCACCGAATGTTTGTCTTGCCAACGTATCAAGGCTGAACATGTCATGATGCCAGGAAAATTGCAACCACTTGACATTCCCCAAATGAAATGGGAATTCATCAGTATGGATTTTGTGGTGGGCTTACCCCAAGTCCAAGGAGGATACAACTCCATTATGGTTGTAGTTGACATGCTTACTAAGGTTCCACACCTGATTCCAGTAAAGACAAACTATAAAGCCTCCGACATTGCTAGAGTGTTTATCAAAGAAATATTCAAGCTACATGGGTTACCTAGAAGGATCATTAGCGATCGAGATTCTCTTTTCACTTCACACTTTTGGAGAGCTATCTTTGAAGCTATTGGAACTCAACTCTGTTTTAGCACTGCCTACCATCCCCAAACAGATGGACAAACAGAACGAGTAAATCAAATCATTGAGGATATGCTTAGGGCTTACTGCTGTCGGGAGCCGAAGAGGTGGATTCAATACTTGCCGTTAGTAGAATTTGCTTACAATGCTTCTTACCAGCAGAGCATTCAAATGACGCCTTTCCAGGCATTGTATGGTCATGATTGTCGAAGTCCCCTAAAATTTTCTGATCCTACCCTAAGGGTGGAAGCTTCAAGACAAATGTTGGAGGACATGGATGACCAAATAAGGTCAATAAGACAAGATATACAAGCAGCCAAAGATAGACAAAAGGCATATGCGGATTTGAAACGCCAAGAGAGGGTCTTCGGGGAAGGAGACATGGTCTTCATTCGTGTACGGCCGAAAAAGAGTTCTCTATCTCTAGGTGAATGCAAGAAGCTAAGTCCAAGGTATTGTGGTCCGTATAAAATCCTCAAATGCCTAGGACCCAATGCTTATAAATTGCAACTTCCTGATAACCTAAAAGTTCACAATGTATTCCATATTAGTCTCTTAAAAAAATATGTACCCAACCCAAATCATGTACTTGATGACCAACAAGTTGTAATGCCTAGTCAAGGAGTCCTTGAACTAAGACCGGAAAAGATTTTAGATGTCAGAGAGAGACAGTTAAGATCTAGAATCTTGAAAGAATGCCTCGTCCAGTGGAAAGATTATCCTGAAGAGGATGCTACCTGGATGGATGAAAGCTCTCTCAATCTTCAATATCCCCAGTTTATCTCGAGATGAGGACATCTCGATTCTTCCAAGGGGGAGAGAATGTAATATTTCCGCACACTGCGTACCGTAAATATTGACTTCCTGCACGTCGTGTAAATCCTGTGCAAGGTTATCCCCTACATCGTATTATTGGTAGCTTAATCCATACCATGCACGCTCAAAAAATGAGGCCTCCGCATTGTAAATAAGAGGCTGAGGTTGAAGACCGTAAAAGCCGCGAGGGAACACCCTTTTTGAAGGGGCAATTTGGAGATTTTTAGGCATTTTTTTTTAAATTATTATCCCTTTCCCCCAGCCGATGCATGGCTGGAGGAGAGGGAGTGTGGGGAGGAATGGCCAAGGAGGAGTGAGTCGGATTGCATGAGGAGGAGTCCTCCACGTGTGTGGAGGCCCTCTTTCCCCCCCCAAGGCCTATAAAAACCCCCCCCAGGGAGTCAGGGGGGAAAGGGAAAGCGTGGGAGGAGGCCGCCATGTAGGAAGTCGCCAGCCGCCTTAGGCCGCCACCACATTCCGCCAGACCGCCACAGTCCGCCGCCGTGCAGGAAGCCGCCAGGCCACCTCAGTCTGCCGCCATCCCCGCCCTCTTCACGACGAACCCCCCCCCTCGACGTTGCTGCAGGACAGAAGCTTCTTAGAAGCTTCCTAAGAAGCTTCTAAGGATTAAGGCCATAGGCCTTGATCCTACGCGACTTCGCGATTTTGAATCCGGTTAGGGAAATACCTATTCCCACGCAAGGAGAAGATAGCGATCCTCTAGCCGTCTTGAAAAGCGAGAGTAAAGGAGTCCGTAACCACGACTACAATGGCTCCCAAGAAGTTGCAAGGCGCGACCGCGGGAGGTTCATCTCCGAGCATACAAGTGGATATCTCCCCGAGCCCACAAGTCCAGGTTTTTTCGAGTTTAGTCTCGCATAAAGAAATGTTTAGGCACGCTTAATTCCATAAGGGAGAATGAATTTTACGCTTATTTTAATGCATGTGGCAGCGTTAAAAATACATTTGATAAATTATCTCTTTAAAAATTAGACAAGGTTGATGCATGTCATGAAATTGAAACGGTTGCATTTCCGGAGTTGTCCGCCTTAAAGGACTAGCTGCATGTTGCTATTTTGGACATTATCAAAGTAATGAGTCTAAACATATAAGACAAAGAAATGAAATTGATAAGTGCATTTGGTTACTAGACATGGTAGGAATAAGCGTGTGCCGCATTTTGGGTAATATCTTCCTTGTAATGATTTGTGGGGAAAAGTTAACACCCATAAGATATTATCCGGAAAGAAATAGAAGAGTACGAAAATGATCTTATGAACTTGCAAGTAGCATGTCACATGGAATAAGTTAACACTAGTTTTAGTTGGTATGAACTTCATTAACTCCATTGTAGCTAGGGAAAAGTTGTGTGTTGCATAGTCATCATGCAGAAATTCCATTCATCAGGAGCCGTATTTAGGAAAGGTCGCATGGGTTATCAAAGCATGTGATTCTAAAGTGTAGACAACAAGGTTGTAAGCATGATTATTTGATGTAAGTCCCAATAGGTCCTAGGAAAGTTAGTATCCAGATTATCATGCATTTTTACTATACCAAGGAAAGATAGAGTTATTGTGAACCATGTGATGCGTAGGAGCAATGAATCACATGTTTACATGTATTGTGTTAGTTGCAACTATTCTTTCTCTTTTAGATCTAGTTTATTGTCTCTAGGAAGGATTCATCCTTGTCGCGAGACAAGCATAATGAATTACCCAAATCACCTAGCCACAAAGGAATCATATGGTACGATAGACACCCCGAACACTAACTAGGTTAAGGATTCGGCCAAGTTTTCCAACTGTCGCTAAGTCGAAACCTTCAAGCCAATAGTCCTAACCACATTCCCAAAATGTTGGGCTAATTGGATGCTCATGTAAACAATAATCTAGGATTCCTACCTTATGGACCAAGCATTCAAGATGATGAAACTCGATTTGAGTTGGACTAAACGCTGTCGATTTAGTGAAATTAAGGATGGGTGGGTAAAAAGACACCCTAAACCCTCCTTCTCGTCTAAAGTTAATTCCGTGACCTGAATACGCCATTCATTAGGAGAAATGATCTCTTAGAATGGAGGCGTCACTTGTGCAATAAACTGCAACGTCACTTAGCCTTGCGGGTTGATCGTAAGAAGTTTTGCCATTCCGTGGATTAAGGTTGGCAGGTTCTTGCGCCAGTTTAAACTCGCAAGGGGAAAAGGGTAGTCGTCCTTTTACTCTATCCTCATTAGGGAAACTTTGTCAAGTTAAGGGAAGCTAGGCATTTGCTTGGACGAAAATGATTAATCAATAAACTAAAGCGACATGGTCGCCGAAATTTACCATAAACCAAACCTAAAGTATTGACAGGGTATGACCCTAGCCCAAGGACGATAGGAATCTTGCCAAGTTGCAATTGATTCCGGATCGAATGCGGGTTGCATTCGGAGAAAAGGAGTCACTCCTTAACAGTTTGCCAGCTAAAACGACCACTGGAATTGATTGTACTTGTAACAGTTTAGAAAGCACTGTTTGCATTGTTTGCTCAATGAACTAAAGGATGAAACGATATCTAAATACTTCAGGTTGAAGGCCTGAAGGGAGAGGCAGCTTCAGTTACCCCCGACTGCCTGCCTGACCCTAACCAAGGGGGTTGTTAACCGCGCCGGGGACGTGGACCGAACCCGCCGTGAGAGGTCTCTCCGTTGAGTTCTACTTGGAGCAGGAGGACGCTTGGGTGCCAGAGGGGGCTCTGGCCGTAAATCCCTCGCCTTTCGGGCCCTGCACAAGAGGCTAACGTGACTCGGGATTGGATCTCGAGGCCCGCATACTAGTCTACGGGCAGAAGCTTGGATTAGTGATCCCTGGTGGATTACTGGATAGCCTTCGGGCGGATTATGAACAAGCCTACGGGCGGAACTCCTTGTATTTCAAAGATAAAAGGATAAAATGATAATAAAGAAGTTGTTTGACATTGTTTTCTTTATGTCCTGTGATAAGATTACGTGAAGGAACCAGTGCTTAACAGGGCTAATCAAGGAAGCTGTTTGTTATATGTCAAATTAATGTGGTACGTAATTACATAACTAAAACAAACCGAGGAAAGTGCGGAGGATGGACCATGGGTCCGTCCTATGGATGGGTGGTCCCGGTCAGCCGGGAACTTTTCTCAAAAATCTTCAACGAACAGAGGGATGATCATCATTGCCGAGCAAATAACGAGAAGGATGACTTAGATTTACCTGTTACCCGATTCACGCTGTTTTAGGGGAACGGAATGGGACTATGCCTTATGGCAGAGAGGTTGAGCATGGCATCCCTCTCGTTTCCCATTCTCCTTGAACCAAGTGCAGCGTGAATCCGCTTCGAACCTGGCGTTTCTGCGTAAAGTAGTTCGCTCGGGTCTGATGCTAGTTGCTGCTAGCTAATGACCAAACTAGAAAACCTTAATTCCGGTCGATCCTAAGTGGGAAACGGCCAGGACCCTTCCGCTACGTGGCAGACGCGGAAAGACCTAGATTACAAAACCCGTAACATTCCATGGGAGTGCCGGGCGGAGTTCTCTAGACAGCCTTCCGATGGACTGCCAAGACGTGTCCTAGAGGATTCTAGTGGACACGTTACACTGACCTAGAGTTTAGGTTATAATAATCCCGATTTATGTTGTTTTAGGGGAACGGAATGGGACTATGCCTTATGGCAGAGATTTCGAGCCTTGCATCCCTCTCGTTTACCATTCTCCTTGGACCAAGTGCAACATGAATCTGCTTCGGCCCTGCCGTTTCTGCATAAAGTAGTTTGCTCGGGGTTCGACGCTAGTTGTTGTTTAGGAAATGACCACTAGGAGAAACCCTGATTTAGGTCGGTCCTAAGTGGGAACGGCCAAAATACTTTCGCTATGTGGCAGACACGGAAAGTCCTAGATCGCAAACCCCGTAACATTCCATGGGAGTGCCGAGCAGAGCTTTCTAGACCTCCTTTCCGATGGACTCCTAAGACGTGTCTTGAAGGGAACAGGTGGACACGTTACAATTGGTATCAGAGAGAACCAATGAAGGATTTATTTTTTATAAGAAATCTTAATAAGAAGAAGTAAAGAAAATGCTGCTGTTAAGAACATTTCCTTACTTTCGATGCTGTCCTGCAGAATTATGAAGCATGGAACAGGTGCTTAGTGTTTTGAGTTATGTTTATGACCATGATGCATCCCCCTGATTATCGACAAAGGATCAATATGATGAACATCCTAGACCGTATTTATAATCCATCGCCTTTGTACATGGAACGGAGGTGGATGGGTAACTCAGGAATCTACTACATAGCTGCCCACCGGTTTGTGTACCTTCGAACCAACCTAAAGAGGATCAAGTGGTTCGAGGACCTGAAGATCGTGAAGCTGTTCATTTTTGTGGAGGCTCACGTAAACTCAACTTTACATATGGAAGGTCGAAGGGTTGAGCTGAACTCATATGTATACAAGGAAGTGACCCGCATAATCCCCGCTGACAGGATCAAGGTGTTGGGACGCTACGAGAAGAATGGGTACCAAAGGAAAGGATACGCTCATCTTCCGATGACTTACCGATTCCTGAAGATCCATGACTCGAAACCATACTATTATCCAATTCCCGTAGCTAAATGCAACACAACATTATTTTTCCGAAACTAATGAAATAGTTGCTCTATCATCGCAGGAATTATTGTACTCCAAAAGGGTTATGCCCATATAAATAAAATAAGACTTCTTTTTATCAATGCCTATCTTGTCTATGAGAATTGATAAAAAGTTAAGTGGCTAGGGTTCTTGGTTAATAGCTGAATTGGGTATGAAATATAAATCATAACGATTAGCGAGTTATAATGTTAAGAATCCTCTATCCAAGCACAACCCCAGGTACAGGTTTCCAGTTCGCCCTCTACATCAAGTATTGTCATGATCTAGGAGAAGAAGTTTCTTCTCTAGTCATTAGTTAATCTAGACTCGTCTCTTTGCAATGCATGAAAGGAAACTTGTTAATAAGGTAATAAAATGCATAGACACCTTATGTTCTTTTTTGTTCATTCCATTGAAAATACAAACGACCGTGAATTACTTTAAGTTTCAACTAGCCAATTTATTTCAATCGCATTTAGCTAGGTGGATTTAACAAGCATAAGTGTGTCCTAGTTCCATGAAATAACCATGCATAATTGCAATACTTCTATGTAAATAAAAAATAGGAAGAAAACCTGGACTTGTAGGCTCGGTGAAATATCCACATGAATATTAGGAGATGATCCTCCTGCAGGTGCGCCTTGTGACTTTTTAGGGGCCATCGTGATTTCGGCTTCTGGTTGGCCTTCGTGGATTCGAATTACTTGCCTTGGTGTGCAGTCTTATGATCTTTGCCCCTCTCCCTCGTACGCTGAAATTCCCTTTGAAGTACAGCTCCTTGACACAAGTACTGACTTGTGGAATTTGGCTTATGGAAGGCCTTAGGGTTCTGAGCTTGGGCCTTTTTGCGGGAGAGGAGGGTTTCATGAAAGGGTCCTTGTGAACGGCCCTTGCGGCAACGGAGGCTTGAGAGCTATTCTTCTCCTTGAAATTCTACGGTTATGAATGGTTTTGTGGGGCTTGCGGGAATAGGGACTTTAAATCTCGGCCTAGGAATGGCTTGTGGTGATTGGTGGGAAAAAGGAGGCTTATGAACTTCTTCTTTCTCTCATAAAAATCCCGGGGTAAAAGATCTTGTGGAAAGGGGGTTTAAGGAAACCATCTTCTTCTCTACAAAGACCCGGGGGGGGGGGGGGGGGGATAGGGATGGGCTTATGGGAAAATCTAGAAGGAAGGGGGCTTTAAATCTCGGGCTAAGGATGATTGGTGGGAGGGCCCTTATAGGCTTCCCCTTCTTCTATTCAACTCTTGAGGGGCAAAATGGACTTATGGAGGATCTAATGGGAAGGGGGGCTTAGAGAGCCCCTTAGAAGCTTTTCAATGAAGCTTCTAAGAAGCTTCTGGGGTGTGTGGAATGGGAGAAATGATACTGACGTGGTAAAGGGAGGGATGGTACTGACGTCTGATTGTCAGAAGATGGCGACAGCTGTTAGCCAGCCTGGCAACACTTCACGATTGGCGGCGGCTCTTCTACAGCAAGCGGTAGCCACACAACTTCTCTCTCCTCCTACGCAGATTCTCAGCACCACCTCCTCTATCACGATGGTCTCCAACGCCTTACGCAGCCTCCTTCCTTCTTTTATGTCGACGACAGCAAGTAGCCTCCCTCTCCCTTTCTACCAGCCCCCCCTCCACTATGGGGGTTCTTAAAGTCCAGGGGGGAGAGGGGTCCTCCCCCCATGTCGGCTGTGCATGCAGCCCACGTCTCCCCCTTGTCACTACTTCCCCCACTTAGCCATCCCCTTCCCTCAGCCACGCATCGGCTGAGGAAAATTTAAAAAAATTTGCAATAATTCCACCTTTATCCACTTAACCTCCTTGAAGAGGGAGTTTTCCCGTGGATGATGTGGTTTTGAACCTCGATCCCGGTTTACCAATGCGGAGTTCTCCATTTCGTGCATGCGGTTATAGATTAACCGCCGGCACTGGTGTTAATCTTTGCTTGAGTTTACAGTGAGAGCGGGAGGTAGGTTTAGTAATATTTTCTTAAACGGGAATATTACATTCTCTCCCCCTTGGAGGAATCGAGATGTCCTCATCTTGAGATGAATTGGGGATATTGTTGGTTAAGAGTGCTTTCATCCATCCAAGTGGCATCCTCCTCGCGATAATCTTTCCACTAGACGAGGCATTCTCTCAAGGTAATGGATCTCAGTTGTCTCTCCCTAACATCTAAGATCCTGTCAGGTCGTAGCTCAAGGACTCCTTGGCTAGGTATTACAACTTGTTGGTCATCAAGTACATGGTTAGGATTAGGTACATACTTCTTTAGTAGGCTGATATGGAATATAGTATGAATCTTTAGGTTCTCAGGGAGTTGTAGTCTATAAGCATTGGGTCCTAGGCACTTGAGGATCTTGTATGGTCCACAATACCTTGGACTTAGCTTCTTGCAATCCCCTAAGGATATGGAACTCTTTTTTGGGCATACACGAATGAAGACCATGTCTCCTTCCTCGAAAGTTCTACCTTGATGCTTCAAATCCGTGTATGCCTTCTGTCTATCCTTGGTGGCTTGGATGTCCTATCTTATTGACTTTATTTGGCCATCCATCTCTTCCAGCATCTGGCTTGAAGCTTCAACCCTCAAGGCTGGATCTAAGAAGTTTAGGGGACTTCGACAATCATGCCCATACAATGCTTGGAAAGGGATCATCTGAATGCTTTGTTTGTAAGAAGCATTGGAGGCAAATTCAACCAAAGGCAAGTTTTGAATCCACCTTTTTGGTTCACGGCAGCAGTGTGACCTTAGCATATCCTCGATGACTTGATTGACTCGCTCCGTTTGACCATCGGTTTGGGGATGCTAGGCTATACGAAAATAGAGTTGAGTCCCAATGGCTTCAAAGATAGCTCTCCAGAAGTGTGATGTGAAGAGAGAATCACGATCACTAATGATTCTTCTGGGTAACCCATGTAGCTTGAATATCTCCTTGATAAACAACCTTCCAATGCAGATCTGAGATAGTTTGTCCTAACAAGAATAAGGTGTGCAACCCTAGTAAGCATGTCAACCACGACCATGACGGAGTTGTATCCTCCCTCAACTTGGGGTAGGCCAACAACAAAGTCCACTGATGAATTCCCATTTCATTTGGGGAATGTCAAGTGGTTGCAGCTTTCCTGGCATTTTGACATGTTCGGCTTTGATATGTTGAGAAGACAAATACTCAGTGACATATTTGAGAATGTCACCTTTAAGCCTCTCCCAATAGTAGCTCTTCCTAACTACATTGAGAGTCTTGGCATAGCCAAGATGTCGTGAGAAAGGGGAATCATGAGCTTCCCACAGTATCTTTTGCTTGAGTGACTAGCTTGCCGGTATACATAATCTCATTCTATAGTAGAAAAGTCCACTATTGACAGAGAATTCATGACAGTTAGCCTATAGCTTTTGGTCATGTTCCTTGATAGGGATCTCCCTTTGCATCTTTTGATAGGATGGATCATGGCATGCTTCTTCTCTAGCTAGCTCAAGTATTGGGTTGTTTGGCATGGATACCTTTGTAGCTAGAGATCTAGCTCTTGATGGATTTTGCAAGATTAGAGAATTGAGGAATGCCTTACAACTGAGTGCGTCGGCAACTACATTCTCCTTTCTCGGTCGGTATTTGATTTCAAAATCATACTCCTCCAGCACTTCAATCCACTAACGTTGCCTCATGTTGAGCTCGTTCTGGGTAAAGATCCACTTGAGACTTTTATGATCCGTTACTAGAGTAAACTTGTTACCCAACAGGTAGTGTCTCCAAAGCTTTAGAGCATGGATGACAGCTAACAATTCTAGATCATGGGTAGCATAAGTCCTCTCATGACTCTTCAGTTTCCTTGAAGAGTATGCTATAGGATGACCTTCTTGCATGAGCACGCATCCTAAGGCAAGTGTGCTAGCATCAGTTACTACTTCAAACTCCTTATACTGAGGTCTGAAAGTTTCAGTATGGGTGCTGATACCAAAATTTGCTTTAATCTATCAAAGCTAGTTTGTTCAGCAGCAGTTGACCATGCAATGGATGTTCTCTATTCTGGTCATTATAAGTCCAAGTTTTGCTACTTCTTGGCCTAGCCTACACCTCCTGAAGTATGGGTGCAGCTCGAATGAGTGCGTCCTGTAGATCTATTGGGCGCATAGATTTGACGCAAGTATTCACTAGTGGGTTTAAACCAGCACAAAATTTTGACACCTGCTGTGTCATGTCCATCTGTGGCACATACTTTAGAAGTGAGACGAATTTTGAGTAGTATGTGTCAAGAGTGAGACCCAACTGTTTCAGATCGTAGAGCTCATTCATTTTTTGCATGCGATACGTAGGTGGTAAGTATCTTCCTTGCACAGCTTTCTTCAGCTTTTCCCAGGTAACGGATCCTTCCGAGATCCCTTGATCTCTGCACCATTTCTTCCACCAAAGCCTGGCTTCGCTGGTGAGATTCAGCTTGGTGAGCATAGCCTGGTTGGCGAGTGCAGTACCGACTACTTCAAAGTAATCTTCCATGGACTCTATCCAAATCTCAACATCCGCTTGGACAGTCCTACCTTTCCCGTCAAATTTTAGGAGCTTGATCTGCTTGAGAAGAAACTTCTTCTCCTGGATCAGAGCAGTACTTGATGTAGGGGGCAAACTGGGAACCTGTACTTGGGGTTGTGCCTAGATAGAGGATTCTTAACGTTATAACTCGCTAATCATTATGATTTATATTTCATACCCAATTCAGCTATTAACCAAGAACCCTAGCCACTTAACTTTTTATCAATTCTCATAAACAAGATAGGCATTGACAAAAAGAAGTCTTATTTTATTTATATGGGCATAACCCTTTTGGAGTACAATAATTCATGTGATGATAGAGCAACTGTTACATTAATTTAGGGAGAATAATGTTGTGTTACATTTAGCTACGGGAACTGGATAATAGTATGGTTTCGGGTCATGGATCTTCAGGAATCGGTAAGTCATCAGAAGATTAGGATATCCTTTCCTCTGGTACCCATTCTTCTCGTAGCGTCCCAACACCTTGATCCTATCGGTACAGATTATGCAGGTCACTTCCTCGTATACATATGAGCTCAGCTCAACCCTCTGACCTTTGATATGTAAAGTTGAGTTTACGTGAGCCTCCACAAAAATGAATAGCTTCACGATCTTCAAATCCTCCAACCACTCGATCCTCTTTAGGTTGGTTTGAAGGTACGCAAACCGGTGGGCAGCTATGTAGTAGATTCCTGAGTCACCTGTCCACCTCTGTTCCACGTATAAAGGTGATGGATAATAAATACGGTCTAGGATGTTCATCATATTGATCCTTTGTCGATAATCCAGGGAATGCATCACGGTCATAAACATGACTCGGAACACAAAGAACCTGTTCCATGCTTCATAATTCTGCAAGACAACATCGAAAGTAAGCAAATGTCAACAACAACATTTGCTTTACGTCTTCTTATGAAGATTTCTTATAAAAAAACAAATCCTTTGTTGGTTCTCTTTGATACCAACTGTAACGTGTCCACCTATTCCCTTCAGGACACGTCTTAGCAGTCCATCGAAAAGGAGGTCTAGAAAGCTCTACTCGACACTCCCATGGAGTGTTACGGGGTTTGCGATCTAGGACTTTTCGCGTCTACCATATAGCGGAAGTATTCTGGCCGTTCCCACTTAGGACCAACCTGAATTGGGGTTTCCCCTAATGGTCATTTCCTAAACGGCAACTAGCGTCGAACCCCGAGCAAACTACTTTACGTAGAAACACCAGGGCCGAAGCGGATTCACCCTGCACTTGGTTCAAAGAGAATGGGAAACGAGAGGGATGCAAGGCTCGACCTCTCTGCCATAAGACATAGTCCCATTCCGTTCCCCTAAAACAGCATAAACCGAGATTATTATAACCTAGACTCTAGGTCAGCGCCCTTGCTATTCATTTCCTTTGAGAAGATCTCCTTGCTATCCATTATGATTGAGAAAAGTTCCCGGCCAACCGGGACCACCCATCCATAGGATGGACCCATGGCCACATCCATCGCACTTTCCTCAAGGTTTCTTTAGTTGTCTAATTACCTACCACATTTAGTTGGACAGGCATCAAGCAGCTTCCTTAATTAGCCTGTTAGACACTGGTTTCTTCACATAATCTTAGCACTTGACATAGAAAAGCAGTGTCAAACAAGTTCCTTTTCAACAAGTTATCATATTTATCTTTGGAATACATTCATAAAGTCCACCCCGCAGGCTTATCCATAATTCGCCCAAAGACTATCCAGCAATCCACAGGGATTACTAATCCAAGATTCCGCCCGTAGACTAGTATGCCGGCCTCGAGATCCAATCCCGAGTCACGTTGGCCTCTTGTGCAGGGACCGGAAGGTGAGGGATTTACAGCTAGAGCCCCCCTGGCACCCAAGCGTCTTCCTGCTCCAAGTAGTGCCCAACGGAGAGACCTCACGCGGTGGGTTCGGTACACATTCCCAATGCGGCTAACAACCCCCTTGGTTAGGGTCAGGCAAACAGTCGAGGGTAGCTGAGGCTACCTCTCCCTTCAAGCCTTCAACTTGAACCATTAGATATCTTTTCATCCTTTAGTTCCTTGAGCAAACAAAGCAAACAATGCTCTCTAAACTGTTACAAGCACAATCATTTCCAGTGGTCGTTATTTGGCCAACTACTAAGGAGTAAGTCCTTCTCTCCGAATGCATCCAGCATTCGATCCGGGATCAATTGCAACTTGGTAAGATCCCCAAGTGTTTGTCTATTCTCCCTTTTGTCCTTGGGTTAAGGCCGTACCCTATTAACCCAACTTAACTAATACCTTAGGTTTTATTAGCAGTAAATCATGGTGACCATGTTGCTCCAAATTATTGATTGGTCCCTTTTCCTCCAAGCAAATACCTAATTCCCTTATCTTGGCAACTTTTCCCCCCAAGAAAGGTGTTGTAGCCGGACGACTATTCATCCTCTTGCAAGTTAAACTTGCGCAAGAATCTGCCAATCTCATTCCAAGGAATTGACAACTCTCTTGTGATCAAACCACAAGATCATGCGACGTTGCAACTTGTTGCACAAGTGTTGCATCTATTTCGTGGGATCATTTCACCCATCGAACGGCATCTTCTAGTCACGGAATCATGATTAGACAAGAAGCAAGGTTTAGGGCGTCTTCTTATCCAACCCATTCCCAATTGCACTAGGCCGACAAGGTCCTAGGGTTTCCAACTCAATCCAAGTTTCATTGTTTGAACGAGCGATCCTTAGGGTAGAAACCCTAGATCGTTTCTTGCAAGTGCGTCCAATTGTCCCTACATTCCATGAATGTGGATAGGACATTTGGGTATGAGGGTTTTGACTTGGTAACAAGTGCGACTAGGTGAAGTCCTTAACGTGCTAAACCCTGGTTAGCACTTGGAGTATATCATATCTATTTAACCATCCTATGCGAATCCTTTGCGGTTTAGGTGTTTTGGGTAATCCAATTTACTTGTCTTACGACAAGGATGGACCATTCCTAAAGATGTTTTCTTGATCAAAAAGGGGAAAACTTGTTGCATTATGATAGAGTTCTTGTAAGCACACGATTCATTGCCTCTGCGTATGATTAGATTCACAAACCCTAACTTTTCTTGTTAAGACCAAAGCGCATGTTAAATTTCGGCATAACTTCCATTGATCCTACTAGGACATGCATCTACGATTCATGCCACTAAACTTTTAAGATTTTATCCTTAAATGAACCATGCAGCCTTTCCCTAAGTGTACCCTTGATGGATGAAATTATTCGTATGATGAATGTGCATTATGAAACCTTTCCTAACTATTATGTAGTTAGATGAGATTCATGCTAATTGAAGCTAGAGTTAACCTATTTCATGCAGCCCTTAGAATCTTTTCCATGCTTTGCACTTTCCTACGATTGATTATGACTTACTTAATGAATCATTACGAAGAAGATTTGTCTAAAAATGCGACATGCTATTTAATCTTTCCATGCATAATCAAGGATGTACTATAATAATTTTGACTTTGTAATGCTAGTCATTAGTTAATCTAGACTCCTCTCTTTGCAACACACGAAATGCAACTTGTTAATAAGGTACTAAAATGCATAGACACCTTATGTTCTTTTTCGTTCATTCCATTGAAAATACAAACGACCAACTTTTTATCGTGAATTACTTTAAGTAAAATTCAACTAGCCAATTTATTTCAATCGAATTTAGCTAGGTGGATTTGACAAGCATAAGTGCATCCTAGTTCCATGAAATAACCATGCATAATTGCAATACTTCTACATAAATTAAAAATAGGAAGAAAACCTGGACTTGTGGGCTCAGTGAAATATCAACATGAATATTAGGAGATGATCCTCCTGCAGGTGCGCCTTGTGACTTTTTAGGGGCCATCATGATTTCGGCTTCTGGTTTGCCTTTGTGGATTCAAATTACTTGCCTTGGTTCGCAGTCTTATGATCTTTGCCCATCTCCCTCGTACGTGGAAATTCCCTTTGAAGTACGGCTCCTTGATAGAAGTACCGACTTGCGGAATTTGGATTATGGAAGGCCTTAGGGTTCGGAGCTTGGGCCTTTTTGCGGTAGAGGAGGGGTTCACGAAAGGGTCCTTGTGAACAGCCCTTGCGGCAATGGAGGATTGAGAGCTATTCTTCTCCTTGAAATTCCAGGGTTAGGATTAGTTTTCTGGGGCTTGCGGGAATGGGGACTTTAAATCCCGGCCTAGGAATGGCTTGTGGTGATTGGTGGGAAAAATAAGGCTTATGAACTTCTTCTTTCTCTCATAAAAATCCCGGGGTAAAAGATCTTGTGGAAAGGGGGTTTAAGGAAACCCTCTTCTTCTCTACAAAGACCCCGGGGGGGAAATAGGGATGGGCTTATGGGGAAATCTAGTGGGAAGGGGGCTTTAAATCCCAGGCTAAGGATTATTGGTGGAGGGCCCTTATAGGCTTCCCCTTCTTCTATTCAAATCCCGAGGGGGAAAATGGACTTATGGAGGATCTAATGGGAAGGGGGGCTTAGAGAGCCCCTTAGAAGCTTTTTAATGAAGCTTCTGGGGTGCGTGGAAGGGAGAAGATGATACTGACATGGAAAAGGGAGGGTGGTACTGACGTTTGATTGTCAGGAGATGGCCGCGACTATCAGCCAACCCGGCGGCACTTCATGACTGGCGGCGGCTCTTCTACAGCAAGCGGCAGCCACACAGCTTCTCTCTCCTTCTACGCAAATTCTTTGCAATGCCTCCTCTCTCACGACGGTCTCCAGCGCCTTATGCAGCATCCTTCCCTCTTCTATGGTGATGAATAGCAGGTAGCCTCCCTCTCCCTTTCTAACAGCCCCCCATCCACTATAGGGGTTCTTATAGTCTAGGGGGGAGAGGGGTCCTCCCCCCATGTGGGCTTTGCATGCAGCCCACGTCTCCCCCTTGTCACCACTTCCCCCACTTAGCCATCCCCTTCCCTCAACCACGCATTGGCTGAGGGAAATTTTTTAAAAAAATTTGCAATAATTCCACCTTTATCCACTTAACCTCCTCCCAAGAGGGAGTTTTCCCACGGATGATGTGGTTTTGAACCTCAGTTCCCGTTTACCAATGCAGAGCTCTCCATTTCTCATGTGCAGTTATAGATTAACTATCGGCACTGGTGATAATCTTTGCACAAGTTTATGGTGAGAGTGGGAGGTCGGTTTAGTAATATTTTCTTAAACAGGAATATTACATTCTCTTCCCCTTAGAGGAATCGAGATGTCCTCATCTCGAGATGAATTGGGGATATTGTTGGTTAAGAGTGCTTTCATCCATCCAAGTGGCATCCTCCTCGCGATAATCTTTCCATTGGATGAGGCATTCTCTCAAGGTAATGGATCTCAGTTGTCTCTCCCTAACATCTAAGATCCTGTCAGGCCGTAGCTCAAGGACTCCTTGACTACGCATTACAACTTGTTGGTCATCAAGTACATGGTTAGGCTTAGGTACATACTTCTTTAGTAGGCTAATATGGAATACATTATGAATCTTTAGGTTCTCAGGGAGTTATAGTCTATAAGCATTGGGTCCTAGGCACTTGAGGATCTTGTATGGTCCACAATACATTGGACTTAGCTTCTTGCAATCCCCTAAGGATAGGGAACTCTTCTTTAGGCGTACATGAATGAAGACCATGTCTCCTTCCTCGAAGGTTCTATCTTGACGCTTCAAATCCACGTATGCCTTCTGTCTATCCTTGGTGGCTTGGATGTCCTGTCTTATTGACTTTATTTGGTCATCCATCTCTTCCAGCATCTGCCTTGAAGCTTCAACCCTCAAGGTTGGATCTGAGAAGTTTAGGGGACTTCGATAGTCATTCCCATACAATGCTTGGAAAGGGGTCATCTGAATGCTTTGTTCGTAAGAAGCATTGCAGGCAAATTCAACCAAAGGCAAGTATTGAATCCACCTTTTTGGTTCATGAAACAGTGTGCGCTTAGCATATCCTCGATGACTTGATTGACTCGCTCTGTTTGACCATCAGTTTGGGGATGGTAGGCTATACTAAAATAGAGTTAAGTCCCAATGGCTTCAAAGATAGCTCTCCAGAAGTGTGATGTGAAGAGAGAATCACGATCACTAATGATTCTTCTGGGTAACCCATGTAGCTTGAATATCTCCTTGATAAACAATCTTGCAATGTCTGAGGATTTATAGTTTGTCCTAACAAGAATAAGGTGTGCAACCCTAGTAAGCATGTCAACCACAACCATGATGGAGTTTTATCCTCCCTGAACTTGGGGTAGGCCAACAACAAAGTCCACTGATGAATTCCCATTTCATTTAGGGAATGTCAAGTGGTTGCAACTTTCCTAGCATTTTGACATGTTCGGCTTTGATATGTTGACAAGACAAACACTCAGTGACATATTTGAGAACATCACCTTTAAGCCTCTCCCAATAGTAGCTCTTCCTAACTGCATTGAGAGTCTTGGCATAGCGAGGATGTCCTGAGAAAGGGAAATCATGAGCCTCCCAAAGTATCTTCTACTTGAGTGACTGGCTTGCCGGTAAACATAATCTTGTTCTATAGTAGACAAGTGCACTATTGAGAGAGAATTCATGATGCTTAGCCTGTAGCTTTTGTTCCTGTTCCTGGATAGGGATCTCCCTTAGCATCTTTTGATAGGCTAGATCATGGCATGCTTCTTCTCTAGCTAGCTCAAGTATTGGGTTGTTTGGCATGGATACCTTTCTAGCTAGAGATCTAGCTCTTGATGGATTTTGCAAGGTTAGAGAATTGAGGAATGCGTTGTGGACTGAGTGCCTCGGCAGCTACATTCTCCTTTCCCGATCGGTATTTGATTTCAAAATCCTACTTTTCCAGCACTTCAATCCAGCGATGTTGCCTCATGTTGAGCTCCTTCTAGGTAAAGATCCACTTGAGACTTTTATGATCCGTTACTAGAGTAAACTTGTTAGCCAACATGTACTGTCTCCAAAGCTTTAGAGCATGGATGACATCTAATAGTTCTAGATTATGGGTAGCATAATTCCTCCTATGACTCTTCAGTTTCCTTGAAGAGTATGCTACAGGGTGACCTTCTTGCATGAGCATACATCCTAAGGTAAGCGTGCTAGCATCAGTTACTACTTCGAACTCCTTACTAAGGTCTGGAAGTTTCAGTTTCGGTGCTGATACCAAACTTTGCTTTAATCTATCAAAGTTGGTTTGTTCGGTAGTTGACCATGCAATGGATGTTTGCTTCTTCAGTAGATCCATCTCAGAGGTGTTGCCATCAAAGTATAGTTTTTGATAAAGACCCTATACCATCCTGTCAATCCTAGAAAATTGTTTATTTCTTTGACAGTTGTTGGTATTGGACATTCTAGAATATCTTTGACTTTGGCCAGATCCATTGAGATTCCTTCCGTTGATACGATGAATCCCAGATATTCAATCTGACGTTTGAAGAATGCACACTTCTTCATCTTAGTGTAGAGCTTGTGTGCCCTCATTGTCTCAAGGACAATGCGAAGCTGGGGTTCATGATCTTCTTCTTGTTTGGAATAGACTAAGGTATCATCAAAGAAGATGAGTACGAAGTCATCAAGATATGGCCTAAATATATTCTGCATTAACCTGTTGAAGGTGGCAGGTGCATTCGTGCGCCCGAATGACATAACTAGGAACTCAAAGTGTCCATATCTTGTGTTGAAGGCTGTTTTTGGGATATCTTATTCCTTGATCCTTATCTGATAGTAACCAGACCTAAGATCAATCTTGGAGAAGATCTTCGCATCCTGAAGACGATGAAGAACCTCATCTATTCTAGGAATAGGGTACTTGTTCCTAACAGTTGATTGATTCAGCCCTCTGTAATCAATACATAAGTCGAAGCGTTCCATCTTTCTTTTTCTGGAATAGCATTGGAGCTCCCCATGGTGAACTGCTAGGATGGATGTAGCCCTGATCTAGCAGTTGCTTGAGTTGCTCCTTCAACTCAATTGCTTTCGGGATGGGCATCCTATAAGGTCTCTTTGCAATTGGCGCAGCTCCTGGCACTAGCTTGATCTCATTATCCACTTCTCTTTGAGGCGGGAGTTCTGTCAACTCTTCAGGAAATACATTCGCATACTCCTTTAGCCATGAAGGTTCTCCACTAGACACAAGCTTCTGATCTAACATATTGAGCTTAATCAAGTAGACAGGTAGTCCCTTTCTAACTCCCTTTATAATCTGAGATGCCTTGGCCAATTGAATTTTCAGCTTCCTAGCCTCTCCTTGAGTTGTTACCAATTCCCCTTCAGAGTTTCAAAAGGAAACTTGGCCCTTTCCACAATGAATGTGGGCATCCTTAGGTTAAAGCCAATCCATTCCGAGTAAACACTCATGGATGCCTAGGTTCATGACCCTGAATTTTACCAAAGTCATCTTTCATCCCAGAAAGAATTCCACCTTAGCAGTTTGCCTGGTACAAGTGACCTCACGACGATTTACTAATTCCACAAGCAGGGTAGGTGCTTCTACTGTGGCTATTCCTAATCTATTTGCACAAGCTGGTGAGATAAAGGAATGTGTACTGCCACAATCAATCAAGGTTTTGAAACCTTTACCTTGATAGTCCGATGGTGTCTGAATCATCGAAAACTGGCGATTTGGGCCTTTCTTGTGAAGGGCGGCATGGACTCTGGCCTTTTCAAACTCTGCTTCCATGGTCGGATCTTCTTCTTCGCACATTTCCTTGTTGGAAACATAGGCAGTTCTCCCTCTGCCTCGGGTGGCAGCTCCCTAGATACGGCCAGTTCCTTGGAAAGGTGCTTGACGATGTCCTCTGCCAAGCTTGGGACATTGCCTTTTGAAATGACCTAGCTCATTGCAGTGGAAACAACGGAGATTTCGGCCATTGCTTTGGGTAGGGACAAAGTTGTTGACATTATTGGTCCTTGCTTTCTTTCTTTGTCCCTGGTTTCGACCTTGAACTCTCTTCACTTGGGATCTATATGATCCACTATTCTGGTCATTATAAGTCCAAGTTTTGTTACTTCTTGGCCTAGCCTGCACCTCCTGAATTATGGGCACAGCTTGAATGAGTGCGTCCTGTAGATCTGTTGGGGGCATAGATTCAAGGTGAGTATTCACTAGTGGGTTTAAACCAGCACAAAATTTCGACACCTGTTGTGTCATGTCCATCTGTGGCGCATACTTCAAAAGTGAGACGAATTTTGAGTAGTATGCGTCAAGAGTGAGACCCAGTTGTTTCATCTCGTAGAACTCATTCATTTTCTACGTGCGATATGCAGGTGATAAGACTTCCTTACACAGTTTTCTTCAGCTTTTCCCAGGTTACAGATCCTTTCGAGATCCCTTGATCTCTGCACCATTGCTTCCAAACAAGCCTGGCTTCGCCGGTGAGCTTCAGCTTGGCGAGCATAGCCTGGTTGGCGAGTGCAGTATCCTCTGTTTCAATGTAATAATCCCGTTTAAAAAAATATTACTAAACTGACCTCTTGCTCTCATCATAAACTCATGCAAACATTATCACCAGTGCCGGCAGTTAATCTATAACCGCATGCGAGAAATGTAGAACTCCGCATTGGTAAACCAGGACCGAGGTTCAAAACCGCATCATCAGCGGGAAAACTCCCTCTTGGGAGGAGGTTAAGTGGATAAAGGTGGAATTATTGCAAATTTTTTTTAAACATTTCCCTCAGCCGATGCGTGGTTGAGGGAAGGGGATGGCTAAGTGGGGGAAGTGGTGATAAGGGGGGCGTGGGCTGCATGCACAGCCCACGTGGGGGGAGGACCCCTCTCCCCCCTAGACTATAAGAACCCCCATAGTGGATGGGGGGACTAGTAGAAAGGGAGAGGGAGGCTACTTGCTATCGTCGCCATAGAAGAGGGAAGGAGGCTGCGTAAGGTGCTGGAGACCATCGTGAGAGAGGAGGCGGTGCTGAGAATCTGCGTAGGAGGAGAGAGAAGCTATGTGGCCACCGCTCGCTACAGAAGAGCCGCCGCCAGTCGTGAAGTGCCGCCGGGCTGGCTGACAGCCGCCGCCATCTCCTGACAATCAGACATCAGTACCACCCCTCCCTTTTCCATGTCAGTATCATCTCCCCCCTTCCATGCACCCCAGAAGCTTCTAAGAAGCTTCATTAAAAAGCTTCTAAGGGGCTTTCTAAGCCCCCCTTCCCATTAGATCCTCCATAAGTCCATTTTCCCCCTCAGGATTTGAATAGAAGAACGGGAAGCCTATAAGGGCCCTCCCACCAATCATCCTTAGCGCGAGATTTGAAGCCCCCTTCCCACTAGATTTCCCCATAAGCCCATCCCTATTTCCCCCCCTCGGGTCTTTGTAGAGAAGAAGAGGGTTTCCTTAAACCCCCTTTCCACAAGATCTTTTACCCCGGGATTTTTATGAGAGAAAGAAGAAGTTCATAAGCCTCCTTTTTCCCACTAATCACCACAAGCCATTCCTAGGCTAGGATTACAAGTCCCCATTCGCGCAAGACCCACAAAACCATTCCTAACCCCGAAATTTCAAGGAGAAGAATAGCTCTCAAGCCTCCGTTGCCACAAGGGCCGTTCACAAGGACCTTTTCGTGAACCCCTCCTCTCCCACAAAAAGGCCCAAGCTCTGAACCCTAAGGCCTTCCATAAGCCAAAATCCGCAAGTCGGTACTTTTGTCAAGGAGCCGTACTTCAAAGGGAATTTCCGCGTACGGGTGAGATGGGCAAAGATCATAAGACTACGAACCAAGGCAAGTAATTCGAATCCATGAAGGCAAACCAGAAGCCAAAATCATGATGGCCCCAAAAAAGTCACAAGGTGCACCTGCACGAGGATCATCTCCTAATATTCATGTGGATATTTGACCGAGCCCACAAATCCAGGTTTTCTCCCTATTTTTGATTTACGTACAAGTATTGTAATTATGCATTGTTATTTCATGGAACTAGGACGCACTTATGCTTGTCAAATCCACCTAGCTAAATGCGATTGAAATAAATTGGCTAGTTGAAATTTACTTAAACTAATTCACGATACGAAGTTGGTCGTTTGTTCAATGGAATGAACGAAAAAGAACATAAGGTGTTTATGCATTTTAGTACCTTATAAACAAGTTTCCTTTCATGCATTGCAAAGAGACGAGTCTAGATTAACTAATGACTAGCATTACAAAGTCGAAAATATTATAGTACACCCTTGATTATTCATGGAAAGATTAAATCGCATGTTGCATTTTTAGACAAATCTTCTTTGTAATGATTCATTAAGTAATTCGTTATCAACCGTAGGAAAGTGCAAAGCATGGAAAAGATTCTAAGGGCTACATGAAATAGGTTAACTCTAGCTTCAATTAGCATGAATCTCATCTAACTACGTAATAGTTAGGAAAGGTTGCATAATGCACATTCATCGTACGAATAATTTCATTCATCAAGGGTACACTTAGGGAGAGGTTTCATGGTTCATTTAAGCGTAAAATCTTAAAAGTTTAGTGGCATGAATCGTGAATGCATGTCCTAGTAGGATCAATGGAAGTTATGCCAAAATTTAACATGCGCTTTGCTCTTAACAAGAAAAGTTAGGGTTTGTGAATCTAATCATACGCAGAGGAAATGAATCATGTGCTGTGCTAACCAAGGTTTAGCAAGTTAAGGACTTGACCTAGTCGCACTTGTTGCCAAGTCAAAACCCTCATACCCAAAGGTCCTGCCCACATTCACGGAATGTAGGGACAATTGGACGCACTTGCAAGAAACGATCTTGGGTTTCTACCCTGAGGATCGCTCGTTCAAAAGATGAAACTCGGATTGAGTTGTAACCCCTAGGACTGAACATTATCGGCCTAGTGCAATTGGGAATGGGTTGGATAAGAAGAAACCCTAAGCCCTGCTTCTTATCTAATCATGATTCTGTGACCAGAAGACGTCGTTCGATGGGTGAAATGGTCCCATGGAATAGATGAGACACCTGTGCAACAAGTTTCAACATCGCATGATCTTGTGGTTTGATCACAAGGGAGTTTCTAATTCCTTGGAATGAGATTGGCAGATTCTTGCGCAAGTTTAACTTGCAAGAGGATGAGTAGCCGTCCTACTATAGCACCTTTCTTGGGGGGAAAAGTTGCCAAGATAAGGGAATTAGGTATTTGCTTGGAAGCAAAGGCACCAATCAATAATGTGGAGCGACATGGTCACCATGATTTACTGCTAATAAAACATAAGGTCTTGGTTAAGTTGGGTTAATAGGGTACGACCTTAACCCAAGGACAGAAGGGAGAACAGACAAACCCTTGGGGATCTTTCCAAGTCGCAATTGATCCCGGATCGAATGTTGGATGCATTCGGAGAGAAGGATTCACTCCTTAGTAGTTGGCCAAATAATGACCACTGGAAATGATTGTGCTTGTAACAGTTTAGAGAGTACTGTTTGTTTTGTTTGCTCAAGGAACTAAAGGATGAAAAGATATCTAATGCTTTAGGTTGAAGTCCTGAAGGGAGTGGTAGCCTCAGTTACCCCCGACTGTCTGCCTCACCCTAACCAAGGGGGTTGTTACCTGCGCCGGGAACGTGGACTGAACCCACCGCGTGAGGTCTCTCCGTTGGGCACTACTTGTAGCAGGAGGACGCTTGGGTGCCAAGGGGGGCTCTGGCCATAAATCCCTCACCTTTCGGGCCTTGCACAAGAGGCCAACGTGACTCGGGATTGGATCTCGAGGCCCGCATACTAGTCTACAGGTGGAATCTTGGATTAGTAATCCCTGTGGATTCCTGGATAGCCTTCGAGCAAATTATGGATAAGCCTACGGGCTGGACTTTATGAATGTATTCCAAAGATAAATATGATAACCTGTTGAAAAGGAACTTGTTTGACACTGCTTCTCTATATCAAGTGCTAAGATTATGTGAAGGATCGGGCTAATTAAGGAAGCTGCTTGATGCCTGTCCAACTAAATGTGGTAGATAATTAGACAACTAAAGCAACCTTGAGGAAAGTGCGGTGGATGTGGCCATGGGTCCGTCCTCACAAGGGCGCTGACCTAGAGTCTAGGTTATAATAATCCCGGTTTATGTTGTTTTAGGGGAACGGAATGGGACTATGCCTTATGACAGAGATGTCGAGCCCTGCATCCCTCTCATTTTCCATTCTCCTTGAACCAAGTGCAGCGTGAATCCGATTCGGCCTTGGCGTTTCTGCATAAAGTAGTTCATCACTCGAGGTTCGATGCTAGTTGCCGTTTAGGAAATGACCATTAGGGAAAACGCTGATTCAGGTCGATCCTAAGTGGGAACGGCCAGAATACTTCCGCTATATGTGGCAGATGTGGAATGTCCTAGATCGCAAACCCCGTAACATTCCATGGGAGTGCAAGGTGGAGCTTTCTAGACCTCCTTTCCAATGAACTGCTAAGACGTGTCCTGAAGGGAACAGGTGGACACGTTATAGTTGGCCGGGAACTTTTCTCAATCATAATGGACAGCAAGGAGATCTTTTCAAAGGAAATGAATAGCAGGGGCGTTGACCTAGAGTCTAGGCTATAATAATCCCAGTTTATGCTGCTTTAGGGGAACGGAATGGGACTATGCCTTATGGTAGAGAGGTCGAGCCTTGCATCCCTCTAGTTTCCCAATCTCCTTGAACCAAGTGCAACGTGAATCCGCTTCAGCCCTGGAGTTTTTGCGTAAAGTAGTTCACTCGAGGCTCGATGCTAGTTGCAGTTTATGAAATGACCATTAGTAGGGGAAACCCTGATTCAGGTCGGTCCTAAGTGGAAACGGCCAGAATACTTTTGCTACGTGGTAGACGTGGAAAGTCCTAGATTGCAAACCCTGTAACATTCCATGGGAGTGCCGAGCAGAGCTTTCTAGACCTCCTTTCCAATGGATTGCTAAGAGGTGTCCTGAAGGGAACAGGTGGACACATTACAGTTGGTTTGAAAATATCTCCTTGCTGTCCATTATGATTGAGAAAAGTTCCCAGCCAACCGGGACCACCCATCCGTAGGACGGACCCATGGCCACATCCACCGCACTTTCCTCAAGGTTGCTATAGTTGTCTAATTAGCTACCACATTTAGTTGAACACGCATCAAGCAGCTTCCTTAATTAGCCCGTTAGACACTGGTTCCTTCACATAATCTTAGCACTTGACATAGATAAGCAGTGTCAAACAAGTTCCTTTTCAAGAGGTTAATGCAGGATATCTTTAGGCCATACCTTGATGACTTCGTACTCATCTTCTTCGATGTCATCTTAGTCTATTCCAAATAGAAAGAAGATCATGAACCCCAGCTTCGCATTGTCCTTGAGATAATGAGGGCACACAAGCTCTACGCTAAGATGAAGAAGTGTGCATTCTTCAAACGTCAGATTGAATATCTGGGATTCATCGTATCAGCGGAAGGAATCTTAGTGGATCCGGCCAAAGTTAGAGATGTTCTAGAATGTCCAATACCAACAACTATCAAATAAATACATAGTTTTCTGGGATTGACAGGATGGTATATGGTCTTCATCAAAAACTATACTTTGATTGCAGCACCTCTGACAGATCTACTAAAGAAGCAAACATCCATTGCATGGTCAACTGCCGAACAAACAAACTTTGATAGATTAAAGCAAAATTTGGTATCAGCACCCATATTGAAACTTTCGGACCTCAGTAAGAAGTTTGAAGTAGTAACTGATGCTAGCACGCTTGCCTTAGGATGTGTGCTCATGCAAGAAGGTCATACTGTAGCATACTCTTCAAGGAAACTGAAGAGTCATGAGAGGAATTATGCTACCCATGATCTAGAACTGTGAACGGTCATCCATGCTCTAAAGCTTTGTAGACACTATCTATTGGGTAAAAAGTTTACTCTAGTAACGGATCATGAAAGTCTCAAGTGGATCCTTACCCAGAACGAGCTCAACATGAGGTAACATTGGTGGATTGAAGTGCTGGAGGAGTATGATTTTGAAATCAAATACCGACTGGGAAAGGAGAATGTTGTTGCCGATGCATTCAGTCGCAAGGCATTCCTCAATTCTCTAATCTTGCAAAATCCATCAACAGCTAGATCTCTAGCTACAAAGGTATCTATGCCAAAAAACCCAATACTTGAGCTAGCTGGAGAATAAGTATGCCATGATCTAGCCTATCAAAAGATGCTAAGGGAGATCTCTATCCAGGAACAGGACCAAAAGCTACAGGCTAAGTATCATGAATTCTCTGTCAATAGTGGACTTGTCTACTATAGCACGAGATTATGTATACCGGCAAGCCAGTCACTCAAGTAGAAGATACTGTGGGAAGCTCATGATTCCCCTTTCTCAGGACATCCTAGCTATGCCAAGACTCTCGATGTAGTTAGGAAGAGCTACTATTGGGAGAGGCTTAAAGGTGACGTTCTCAAATATGTCACTGAGTGTTTGTCTTGTCAATGTATCAAAGTCGAACATGTCAAAATGCCCGGAAAGTTGCAACCACTTGACATTCCCCAAATGAAATGGGAATTTATCAGTATGGACTTTGTTGTTGGCCTACCCCAAGTTCAAAGAGGATACAACTCCATCATGGTTGTGGTTGATATGCTTACTAAGGTTGCACACCTTAGGCCTATTAAGACAAACTATAAAGCCTCAGATATTGCAAGGTTGTTTATCAAGGAGATATTCAAGCTACATGGGTTACCCAGAAGAATTATTAATGATCGTGATTCTCTCTTCACATCACACTTATGGAGAGCTATCTTTGAAGCCATTGGGATTCAACTCTATTTTAGTACAACCTACCATCCCCAAACTGATGGTCAAACGGAGTGAGTCAATCAAGTCATCGAGGATATGCTAAGGGCACACTGCTGCCGTAAACCAAAAAGGTGGATTCAATACTTGCCTTTGGTTGAATTTGCCTACAATGCTTCTTAGCAACAAAGCATTCAGATGACCCCTTTCCAAGCATTGTATGGGCATGACTGTCGAAGTCCCCTAAACTTCTCAGATCCAACCTTGAGGGTTGAAGCTTCAAGGCAGATGCTGGAAGAGATGGATAACCAAATAAAGTCAATAAGACAGGACATCCAAGCCACCAAGGATAGACAGAAGGCATACGCGGATTTGAAGCGTCAAGATAGAACCTTCGAGGAAGGAGACATGGTCTTGATTCGCGTACACCCAAAGAAGAGTTCCCTATCCTTAAGGGATTGCAAGAAGCTAAGTCCAAGGTATTGTGGACCATACAAGATCCTCAAGTGCCTAGGACCCAATGCTTATAAACACTGCAACTCCCTGAGAACCTAAAGATTCATAATGTATTCTATATCAGCCTACTGAAGAAGTATGTACCTAATCCTATCCATGTACTTGATGACCAACAAGTTGTAATGCCTAGCCAAGGAGTCCTTGAGCTACGTCATGACAGGATCTTAGATGTTAGGGAGAGACAACTGAGATCTAGAACCTTGAGAGAATGCCTGGTCCAGTGGAAAGATTATCCCGAGGAGGATGCCATTTGGATGGATGAAAGCACTCTCAACCAACAATATCCCCTGTTCATCTCGAGATGAGGACATCTCGATTCCTCCAAGGGGGAGAGAATGTAATATTCCCGTTTAAAAAAATATTACTAAACTGGCCTCCCGCTCTCACCGTAAACTCTTACAAAGATTATCACCAAGGCCGACAGTTAATCTATAACTGCACGCGAGAAATGGAGAACTCCGCATTGGTAAACCGGGACCGAGGTTCAAAACCGCATCATCCGCGGGAAAACTCCCTCTTGGGAGGAGGTTAAGTGGATAAAGGTGGAATTATTGCTTTTTTTTTTAAATTTCCCTCAGCCGATGCATGGCTGAGGGAAGGGGATGGCTAAGTGGGGGAAGTGGTGACAAGGGGGAGACGTGGGCTGCATGCACAGCCTAGGTGGGGGGGGGAGGACCCCTCTCCCCCCTAGACTATAAGAGCCCCCATAGTGGAGGGGCAGCTGGTAGAAAGGGAGAGGGAGGCTACTTGCTGTCGTCACCATAGAAGAGGGAAGGAGGTTGCGTAAGGCGCTGGAGATTGTCGTGAGAGAGGAGGCGGTGATGTGAATCTGTGTAGAAGGAGAGAGAAGCTGTGTGGCCGCCGCTCACTGTAGAAGAGCCACCGCCAGTCGTGAAGTGCCGCCGGGCTGGTTGACAGCCGCTGCCATCTCTTGACGATCAGACGTCAGTACCACCCCTCCCTTTCTACCAGCCCCCCCTCCACTATGGGGGTTCTTATAGTCCAAGGAGGAGAGGGGTCCTCCCCCCACGTGGGCTGTGCATGCAGCCCACGTCTCCCCCTTGTCACCACTTCCCCCACTTAGCCATCCCCTTCCCTCAGCCACACATCGGCTGAGGGAATTTTTTAAAAAAAAATGCAATAATTCCACCTTTATCCACTTAACCTCCTCCCAAGAGGGAGTTTTCCTGCGGATGATGCGGTTTTGAACCTCGGTCCCGGTTTACCAATGCGGAGTTCTCCATTTCTCGTGTGTGCGGTTATAGATTATTTGCTGGCACTAGTGATAAACTTTGCAAGAGTTTACGGTGAGAGCGAGAGGTCAGTTTAGTAATATTTTTTAAAACGGTAATATTACAATTGTATCTTGCCAAGCTTTATCTGCACTTGCTAAGATGGCCCCAAAGCAATAGAGAGCTAGAGTGGGATAAGAGATTGATGCACATGTGAATCATGTCCCATGTATACCAAGTTCTATTTAGGTGCCTTGGATAGATATAAAGAAAATTTTCTTAAGTCAAATGATTGATTGATTAGTTATTGTTGTTACATGCATCAATGAAGGGAAAACGATAATTTATATTCATGTAGGTAGGAATCTTGAATATCCTTAAATTGTCATGCATTTAGGAGAAAACTGCAACTTATAACAACCTTAAGATATGGAAATAAATTGTTAGTTAAAGGAACTAGTCATGATTATCCCTTAAAGGACCAAACTACTAGAAGTTAAGATAGATGGTTTGCTCAATCATGTTAAAGTATTGCATGCTAATACATTATATCATCTAGGAGAAGAACTTATGATATTCAAAAAGTATGAAGATATTTGTGATTTATCTCACCCGAAACACTACAAGAACTTTTATACATCACTCTATATGATTGCACTTTAAGATAAACAAGTAACTAATTGTATCTTCTATAGTGGTATATTCAAAGGAAAATATTTTTTTTTATTGAAATGTTTTAAGATAATCTTATTGTGTGGAAAATACATATTTTCCTAGTTGGAAATACGATAATTTCCTTTATTGTGGATTTTTGAAAAATATATTGTGCTCTCATGAGTAGATTCTTGGATACACCCTAGGTCTTCTTTAAGATTAGTAGTGGAGACATTCACAAAGGGACTGGATTTGTCCACAAAAAGTGCTAGGGCTAGTTATGAATGTGAGAGATCTCTTTGTAGGGAGGACAATAGGCTAGGAGGTGACAAGGGTGTCATGGAGGCTATGGCTATAAATTCATTGGGCATTGAGGACCGGTCTAATCCTTGCATGCCTAGATGGTCATTCTAGAAGACCTTCATGCTAGATAAGGGCTGATTGGTTGATTGTGCCTATGGATAGGTATCCAAGTACTTTGGATATGAATCCCACTACAAAGGATGAAATGGGAGCACGGCATTGCCCCTTGGAGAAGGTGTGGATAAATATACCTATTGTAACCACTTACAAAGGACTATTTGAAATTGTATTTATATGTATGCCTAATTTACATGAAGGAGCATCTTTTTAAAAGGGTTAATTAAGGAAACTCATTGCTATATGTCAAAGTAAATCATGCTAAGGCTAATTGCCAAACTAAGTAAAACCATGCAGAAAAGCGGATGGTGAGATCGGAGATGGGTCTTACCAAAAGGCAAGGTTGTCTCAATTCAATAAGAGGATTTCATCACAATCTAAGCATTACATTAAGTAGGTTTAGGAAGAGCCATACATTGACTATCCTAGTCATCATTATAGCCCAATCAGTGTTATTTTAGGATGCTAGAGTTGAGACTTTACCCTACCAATAGAGGGGTTAATCCAAATCACTCCCCCTTATTTCTCACTCTCTTTGAACCAAGTGTGGAAATGGTTTTCTTTGGTGTGAGGGATGATAGCAAAGCCCTCACCCAAGAAGCTAACACTAGATGTTTGATAAGAAACCTTACCGTTTAAAATAGATTCTTGTTCTTAGGTTGATTCTTGTGGGATTGAGGTGGAGTTTCCCCTATGAGGTAGACTCTAGGAGCTCAATATTACAAATGTATGGTTATTGTAATGAGTTCTGGGGATAGTAGTAGTCTTAATTACTCGTTGATGGGATAGTGAATTATGTGTTATTGAATTCATTAGGTAGGGACATTACAAAATATATGGAGAGAGAAAGAGAGGTAGGAGGTACTTCTCTCCCCTTAGCCTATATAAGGCTATGGCCACCTATCTTTTACGCAATAAGAAAAAATATGGAACGCTACTCCAAATGATAGAGTAGATAAACCTTGTATTTGCTTCCTATCAAGCACCTTAGAACTTACAGATTTGAAATCTATAACATGTGCACCTACTTTTGATCGACACAGCCAAAATCATAGTATACCTTAAAATTGCTATCCACAATCTTTTAGGTCTAAAATGGGTTCTGAAACATCCTCAGGTGGTGAAAAATTCAATGAAAAAGCCCTAAAGGGCCAATCTATAGAATATATAGTGCTTTTCTTGCACACCAAATCTCATAGCATTCTGACATTTTCGCTCTACCCTATTTTCAGTGCCTCTATGGACACTATCCAAGAGAAGGAGTGGAAGAATGGGATAGCTTCTTACCTATTGCTTGCTTGCTTGCTCAAATGCTTGCTTCTTCTCCTTCATTGCCTCTCTCAATAGTCCCACTTTGATACCATGTCATGAATCGTGTAGTGGGGGGTATCTTGTAAAGATGGGGCATTGAGCATATCTAACATGCCATACATGTGTGTAGCTTATGCATGCATGTAGCTTGTGGCTAGTCTATGCCATATGTAGGCTAGTGATAGGCTAAGTTAAGCATAGTTCTATACCTAGCATATTTATGTCTATGCCATGGGTAACTTGTACCTACCTCGTGCTTGTCCAATGCTTTTCCTTAAGCTATACCTAGCCTACACAATGCATATGCATGGCTTGTACTTGTGCCTAGTCTATGCCATGTGTAGGCTAGGTATCAGATAGGCATACCTAAGGCTAGACATCATATAGGCAAAGGGAAAGTGCACATTGTTGAAAGAATAGAGAGAGAGAAAGGGAAAGACTCCATATCCATGAGCCTTCAGGCTCTCAAGCTCATTCCTTCATTTCCACACACTATACTGAAAAGCACGCACACACTACAAGATAAAGTGACCTAGTGTAAATGTAGACTAGACTGACTAACTCTAGTCAGGTCACTAACTAACTACTAACCCGACTTATTTAATGTAGTCACATGTAGACAGCTGTACACACTAGTTGTCATAGATGTCGGTCATAGATGAAGACACACTGACGGTGAGCTTGATTTCTAACACTCCCCCTCAAGCTCAAAAACAAAACTCAAATCATCTGCATCACTCCAAGTAGCTGTCTAAAGTGAATGAACTTATCTTTACCAAGTGATTTGGTAAAGATGTTTGCTACCTGGTCTTCAGTCTTCACATGCTCCAAGTCAATTTGATCTGCTAAAACCATTTCCCTGATGAAATGGTAGTGAACCTCAATGTATTTTGATCTTGCATGATAAACAGGATTGCTTGCTAACATAACACTGCTCAAATTGTCACAATACAACTTGACTTTGCTGTCCAAGTGTACTCCCAAGTCATTCAGTAACTTCTGTAACCACTTAGCTTCACAGGCCGCTAAGGCCGCACCACGATACTCTGCTTCCGTACTAGACAATGCAACTGTAGGCTGTTTCTTACTCTGCCAACTGATCATGCTACTACCCAATCCAAATGTATAGCCACTGGTTGACCTCCTGTCATATGTGCAACAAGCCCAGTCAGCATCAGTGTACCCAATGACGTCAAGAGTTTTCCCATATGCATAAAACAGTCCATGATCTGTGGTACCCTTTACATATCTCAGAATTCTTCTGACTGCATCAAGTGTGGTTTACGAGGCTTCTGTATGAACTGACTGATCAACCCCACAGCATAACTCAAGTCAGGTCTAGTGATCGTGAGATAGATCAAGCAGCCTACCATCTGTCTGTACATAGTAACATTCTCAATCTATGTCCCAACATCAATCTGCAGCTTGACATTCTGCTCCAAAGGCGTATCCATAGGCTTGCAATCAGCCATACCATATTTCTGTAACATGTCATGAGCATACTGCTTCTGTAGCAGCGATATGCCTCGAGGTGTAGAGACAACCTCAATCCCCAAAAAATATTTCAGCTCTCCAAGATCCTTGACCGTAAACTCAGCTTGTAAACATGTCTTTATTTCTGCAATCCCATTTTCATCATCTCCTGTAATGATTAAGTCATCAACATAGACAACTAGAAAAACATAGCCACTATCTGTCTTCTTCGCAAACAGACTATGATTAGCATCTCCCAATCGGAAACCATGTTGTTGTAAATAACTGCTGATGCGAGCATTCCATGCTCTGGGTGCCTGTTTCAACCCATATAATGCCTTTTTCAGCCGACATACATGTGCTGGAAATTCTGGATGTACATAGCCTTCAGGCTGTTCCATATAAAACTCTCCTTGTAATTCTCCATTGAGAAATGCATTCTTTACATCCATCTGACATAGTTTCTAGCCTCTAGCTGCTGCCAAAGCAATCACAGTTCTAACTATAGCCATCTTTGCTACAGGGCTGAAAGTCTCCTCATAATCAAGACCATACTGCTGCGCATACCCTTTTGCAACCAGCCTGGCCTTATATCTTTCCAATGATCCATCTGATTTACATTTTACCTTATACACCCACTTGCATCCAATAGGTGTTTTTCCCTCATGCAACTGTACCAAATCCCATGTACAATTTTCAGCCAAAGCTGAATATTCCTCATCCATAGCAGCACGCCAATTCTCATCTGAAACTGCCTCATCAAACTTACTTGGTTCTCTAAAACCTGTTACTTTCGTCATATAAGCATAATGGCGGGCTGAATATCCAGTGTAAGTATACCTGTCAACAGGTCGTCTTACCCTCTCTGATCTCCTGAGCTGTGGCTCACTGTGAGCTTGCCTCTCATGAGGCGGCACATAACGGCTCTGTCTAGCACCTGGCGTCATAACAGATGGAATCCCCAATTCACTATCTAAGCTGTCACTGCTAGATGAATCATAACCTGCAGTGAGTGGACCTGTTACATCTTCAAAAACCTTTTCTTTTCCCTTATCTGTTCTCCCCCTCACTGACATATCCGTGTCAGTGGATGCAGTAGTGCGACTCCGTAATCGTCCTGTCCAAGGACTCATTGTAGATGATACATCACCTGTCTGACCAGTCATGGAAGTACTCTCTGCAGGAGTATTTTCAGCATGACTCATACTGGGTGAGCCATCAGTAGGCACTGCAACAGGATTCCCATACCAAGATGCTAACTCATCAAATACCACATCTCTGCTTATGAGTGTCTCATGCGTAGAAGGTACATAACACTTATAAGCTTTCCGTTCCTGTGCATATCCAATAAACAAACTTTTCACTGCCTTAGGATCCAATTTCTTCCTCTTCTCATCCGGTATATGCACATATGCAATGCTGCCAAATACCTTCAAGTGTGAAATATCAGGTTTATGACCATACAGCCATTCATACGGAGTGACATCATGAATCCCTGCTATAGGGGTTCGATTCAGCACATATACAACAGTCACCACTGCTTCAGCCCAATAACCATTTGGCAGACATTTTTCATTCAGCATAGCTCTAGTTGACTCCATCAAAACCCTGTTTTTCCTCTCTGCAACACCGTTTTGCTGCGGTGTATAACTGCATGTGAGCTGTCTTCTGATCCCATGTTTAGCAAGATACCTGTCAAAGTAGTTTGAGACATATTCACCTCCTCCATCTGATCTCAAACATGATATGTAACAGCCCAATTCATTTTCAGCATGTTTCTTGAAGTCTTTGAATGCATCAAACACATCATCCTTATGTTTCAAGATATAAAGCCAAGTGTACCTGCTGAAATCATCAATAAATGAGACATAATATCGTGCACCGCCAAAGGAAGCATTATGTGAAGGACCCCAGACATCAGAGTGTACCAACTGTAAAGGCCTAGTGCTGTTTTTTACATGTCTCATGAAAGGAAACTGTGCCTGCTTCCCAAACTGACATGCAGGGCATACATGACCAAAAACACTATACTTGAATTTAGGTAATCCAAGTACTACTTCTTTTTGTTGCATAGATTTCTGCTTTTGTACATTGACATGTCCGATTCTCTTGTGCCAGATCTCTACATCTCTGATGGCACTCTCATCATGAGCAAACATAGCTGCTTTAAGTTCAGGAATGGTTGCTTCCAAAGTAAACATCCTGCCATCCCTTCTGCCCTTGGCAATTAGCTTGCAGCCATTTCCATACTCCTCAATGAAACATCCATCCTTGTTAAACCTCACTTGCAGATTCTGTTCTGCCATTTGACCCACAGACAACAAATTCTTTGTTATGGTCGGTACATGTAAGACATCATGCAGGCCTTTCTTCTTGCCATCAGGCATCATCAATGGAACAATCCCTTTATGCTTTATGTCATGTTGGGTATCATCCCCAGTACATACATGACCATGTGTACCTGCAACCATCTCATCAAACCACTCTCCATGTGGGGTCATGTGGTTTGACGCTCCAGAGTCAATGTACCATCTGTCATCTCTATCATGTCTCGATGCATTTTTAGATACATGCTGCATGGAAAAGAGTCTATCAACTGACTCATCATGAGCACCACTAGAAGATGCATAGTGCCCATGCTGTCTCCCCTTTGCCTTCATATCTCCTTGCTTCTTGTAACAATCCTTTGCAATATGCCCATACCGGCCACAATAATGGCAGTCCTTGTCCCTGTTGGACTGATCAGATGACTGCCATGAACCAGAACCATCATCTCTACCTCGGGGTGATCTCCCCCTACCTCTAAACCCACCAGATCCACGCTGGCCTTGTGTATTTGCACCATGCCAATTACTCTGCTGCTGCTGCTGTCCATAAGTATTATGAGTGTCACCACAACCTCGAAATGAACCACGACCTCTAGATCCTCTACCACGCTGGCTAGAGTACAACACAGTGTCTCTACTCTGAGATGCACTAGAACCTGTATTTAAACCAATTTTGACTTCCTCATGTAGCAACAAAGCCATTAGCTCTTCCCAGCTAGGGGGCTCTTCTCTGACAGAAATGGAAGTGTCAAAAGCTTTGTACTCTTTGCCTAAGCCATTCAAAGCAACAGCAATCATATCATCTTCTGATACACTTGAGCCAATAGTAGCAAGTTGATCAACTATGGTCTTAATCTCCGTGGTATACGTCTGGATGCTCTTGCCATTCCTAGACATGTTGTTGAACTGTTGTTTCAATTGGATCTTTCTTGCATGTGTCATGGTTCCATAATTTTTCATCAGTATGTCCCAAGCATCCTTCGGAGTCTCACATCCAGTGATTTGAATTACCATAGCATCAGATATACATAGGAAAACCAATGCAGCACCTTGCATGCTCTTTCATTCCATAGCCTGTAGGCTCTTTTCTGTTCATTTGTTGGATTGTGTGCAGGCAACTCAGGAGCAACTTCATCTCCTGTACATAAATCCCAATAACCTCTGCCAACCAGAAAGTTTTTCATTCTAAATTTCCATAATGTAAAGTTCTTATTATCCAACTTCTCTCCAACTATCTGAGTGATATTGTCAGTCCATGTGCATTAGCCATGATACAATAAATTGTCTATCAAGTGCTTGACTCCCTGCAGTCCAATAAGTATGACTGACTAAGTTCAGTCCGTAACAGTTTATGACAGTTTTCTGCACTAAATTACAGAAAAAAAACCAGGGTATTTCAGTCCACTGACACACCAAAACAACCCACAAACAAGTGGTCTCAATTGTAGATATAACTGTCAATACATGAGCTATGTGTTTGCTTCAACTTAAGCTTCTGTAACCTCACTGCCAGGGTACACACATGCAGTCTGAAAACTGTAAACTGTGAGTAACCAGCAGCAATTTCAAGTCCAAAACTGAGTGTGTCAACAAATTCATTTTAAGTTGCAGTCAACCAGAATTCAGCATACCAAGCTCCAAGCAGCTCCAAAATGTCTTTTGACCATGTCATACATTTACTTGGCATAGACAACCTGTCTTTATTGACCAATGGCATAAACCTCATGAGCTGTTTGTAATTAACTAGGACAGTGTAACTGCATTTATTTCAGCTTCAAAATTCAGTTTTCAATGATGCTCATTGCTTGCTTCAATTCTCCATGCATTCAGCATGTATAGGTCAGTTCATATAGATGATGGAACCCCCAAGATGACCTGTATTGCTTCAGTAATGCATAGTACTTGTCATTGACTATGTATGACAGCTTTCAGCCTGTCATTAATTTTCAGATCTGAGTATTCTGTCATTGACTGTGTATGATAGTTTTTAGCCTGTCATTGATTTTCAGATCTGAGTATTCTGTCATTGACTGTGTATGACAGTTTTCAGCCTGTCATTGATTTTCAGATCTGAGTATTCTGAGCAAGAGATCTCAGCTCCAAGACATTTGATCCAATGTATACATGCTTTGACACATTCTTGTGCTCAAAGATGCCTTCTGAGTGTAGTACAAGGCTCCTGTGTGTCAGTAATGACTGAATGCATGCTGTCCATTCATGTTTACAGCAGTTCAGAAATGATTACAGGTTTGTGTCTGTCACTCTAGCTCATAACAGAGCTCCCACACAAGCATTTACTCCTTGCACACTTCAAATACCTTCAATAGTGAGCGTACATGCTCTATGAACCTTGTCCAGGTGCCCCACTGAAGATTGACAGGTTGCTGTCCACTCAGATCAGCAGTCGCAGATTTTCAGATACAGGTTGCTGATTTTCAGGAGGCAGTCCACGATTTTCAGACACAGGTTGCTGATTTTCAGGAGGCAGTCCACGATTTTCAGAAGGCAGTCCACGCTGATTCCTTCCTTTGACTATGGCTTCATTTGCAAGTTGTCATGCCCATTCTCCCACAGCCTCATGGATGAAGCTCTAATACCATGTTGAAAGAGTAGAGAGAGAGAAAGGGAAAGACTCCATATCCATGAGCCTTCAGGCTCTCAAGCTCATTCCTTCATTTCCACACACTATACTGAAAAGCACGCACACACTACAAGATAAAGTGACCTAGTGTAAATGTAGACTAGACTGACTAACTCTAGTCAGGTCACTAACTGACTACTAACCCAACTTATTTAATGTAGTCACATGTAGACAGCTGTACACACTAGCTGTCATAGATGTCGATCATAGATGAAGACACACTGACGGTGAGCTTGATTTCTAACACACATCTATGCCTATAATAGACATATGTGTACTATATGGCTAGCCTATGTCATGCATATGCTTGGCCTATACATGTGCCTAGCTTGTGTTGCCTAGCCAAGTCTTTTGTATGCTAGGTGTCATATAGGTTTTCATAGTATATATAAAATATAGGTATTTTAAAATCAACTTCCCTTTGTAAAACTTTTCTTGAATGTAAGATACATCAGCATAATGTATGTATGGTGTCCTAATCTTGATTACATGTTAATACTATGCTTGTGAAAATGTCAAAAAATCCTACAAAACAAGGGCTTGTTACTTAAATAAAAAGTATTAGACAATATGAGAATGTAATAGCAATGAGTTGTTTAACTTTCTAGATCTTCTTAAATATACTTGTTGCGTAAATTATTGTGCAATTTATTGAAAATGTGAAATTTCTCTTTAGATTGAAACTATAACTTAGAAAAAAAAGCATGGATGCTAATCTTTCAAAATGTATAATATCTTGTGTTCAATTCAACTAGTAGCTTCCTAGTCTTTTTCTACTAGGTTTTGTTCCATTTGTGGGCATAGTTGCTAGGTTGGGGATCCTGAGGACTTCTACCTTCTTATCTCTACTCATCTCCATAGACAAGTAATCCATGTGAATTGTGTTATCTATTACACTATTGATGTTGGGTGATTCTAGGATAGATTTCTTATCCATGGCTTATAACTTGTCTCACCTTAAATACCCTTCATGAAAGCCCTATAAATGATTGTTGTGGCATTCATCCTTTCTACCATTTGACTTCATTATAATAGGTTCATGACCTTATAAATCATCTTACCTTAAATACCCTTCATGAAAGCCCTAATGATTGTTGTGGCATTCATCCTTTCTACCATTTGACTTCTTTATGATAGGTTCATGATGTTCAAGACATGGTCTCTCATGTTCTCCTCTTCTTCCTTTTTTACATTCATTGGCCATTTGATTAGCTTGCCCCCATATCCATGTTTTGTCCTTAAGAGTGGAGAATGATGATTTCTTGGTAGTATTTGGACATTCTATACAAAATGAATCCAACAAACTATGTAATACTACAAAAGCACCTCAATAATGCATTCCAACATTGTAGAAGCAAGTGAGCTTATTTATATGCTTACCTAATGTGATATTTTTTCTTGAAAGATTTCACTAGGCTATAGAAAGAAGGCTCGCACATTGATTAGTCATAGTGAGCAATGATATAATGTTTTTATAGCATTCAAAACATAGGATCTAAAAGTTTTTGACTATGTTTCTTGTACTTCCCTAGGAGAGTGCAAAGGTTTTTTCCCATGATTAGCAGATATTTTCTTGGGAAAATAAGTATTTATCATGGATTTTTGAGTAAGGAGGTGCATGACTTGTTGCTTTAATATCTTAAGTTTCCAAATAGATGTATCCATGAAGATGGACTTGACAACAAATGGGTCTAGTTTAAAGGCATATGACATCATTTAGGATATAAAACCAAAATATTTTAGTACCATAATATTTACAAGTTTACTTATGTTCATCATTCAACGCCATGGGTTTCCTTGAAATTTCTAGCTTACTGGTGGAGTTGTTGATGAGAAGAGGAGAGTATATCTTCTTAGATGCCATACTTTTAAAGAAGGTGGTGCAATTGTTGGTAGTATTGTGTGAATGAAATGGTGTGATTGGGCCTAGTTGACATACATTGAAGTTACGAGTTGGCTCCATATTACATGCTTGAAAGGATTGAGGATAAGGATTTTTTGCATCCAAGTCTCAAGAGTTTCTAGTATGCTCATGGAGATAAGGTGATCCAAGGACTTCTACTTACCTATATGTTGTGGAGTTTCAAGAGCATATGAAGCTTATGATCTCACTTCACAAGCCTTGGGTAGAAATCTCGAGGGGGGGGGGGGTGGGGGGGAGGGAGGGTGTGGGTGGGTGTGGGAGGGGGGGAGTGATGCCAGGAGGCATATTTCACGGTGGATTCCGTGAGGTTTTACGGTGGATTCCGTAAACTTTGATGACCGGGGCTCATACACAAAGTGTATTCTTTGTGCGAGAAGTTGATGGGGACACCTGTCCTTTTCGGGCGTTTCATTAATTTAGTGTGTACATGGGTGATTCCATAGCGGGTGATTCCTCAAAATGCATATTAAATTAATAAACGTTTATGAGTTTAGAGTGCGTACTCGTAATAAATTAAGGTTAGGATTTATTTCTAACGAGTTGATTTATTTATGTAGCTGAAGACTGCTAGGTATTCACTTTTGTCGGTTTAATTGTATTATTTTACTAACGATTGTGAATGCTTCAGTTGATGTGTAGAGATAACAGTAGTGGCGGAGGAAAGCATTGGAGTTTAGCGAGTATTCGACCTATGGATTATATTTTGATAGGCGCCACGCCTATATTTTGTTATGTCTATTGAGGCATCGATTATTTATCATTATTTTGTATGCGTCTATGCGCACGGATATGTTATTTCTATTTGGACATTGTATTGGGCGTGCCATACTCTTTGGGCACCGTCCATTAGCTTTATTCCTATTTTTGTAAAAGTAAACTCAAAAGCTAAAAGCTTGATATATTTTTGTAAATTGGGCTATTATTGAGCATGAAGAAGAAATATACACAAAATACATGCTTTGTGAAGTGCTCACACAAGGCATGGGGGAAGATTGAACTCAATTGGTCTCTTGCTCTTGTCGTTCATGCTTTTTACATTGTAATTTGTGCAAAAAGTAGAGTTCATTGTTCTTGGGGACCTTCCGGGATTCACTACGTGAGCATACAGCGACCGATCTGCGCACCAGGGAGGGGGCACCTATAAAAAATAATCTATATAAAATGCATTTAAAGGATATTAAGAAATACCATTTTTTCATAAAATAAGGCCTTATCTTGTAAACTTTACTAAATATAATACCCTTTCTTTTGAACTCACGTGGTATCTTACATATTCCATAAGGTGGACTCCCCTCTATCATAGGGGTTTTAGTCAAAAGGTCATATCCACCAGGGATTAGGGAGAGAAGGAAGTAGAGAATAGGAGATAGTAGAGAAGAAAAAGAATAGGCAAGAGATTCAAATGAATCCCAAGAATGCTGAAAATCAAGTTCTCTTCAAGACATGTCCATACATCATGAATCAATCATAAAATCTTTTTCTAAGTCTTCCAAGTCTTTATAAAATATAAAGACAAAGATCAATGATTTAAAGCACTATATATTGATAGAACCTAAGAACGTAAAGAAAATCCTTGTACAGAACTCCAAATACACTTCAATCTTATATATTCTTGATTACCATACTAGTCATAAGATGATTGTTTGATGACTAAACTCCAAGAAAAATGGTTCTTCGATTATCTAGACAATGTCTACTACTACTTGGAAGCAATCTCTGAGCATTAGATCTCCTGGGGCTCCCTATTATACCAAAAATGCGCACCAAACATTAGCTTCTCACTACAAGGATACATATGCATAGCGACGGTGGTTTTCGACGTAAATTAGCGGCATCGCTATTTGCATCGCAAATGCGATATAAATAGTGACGCAAATAGTGATGGTACTCAGGCGAAAAAACGCGAGCCAAAACCCGAGCGTGTCATTTTGCGCAAACGAATGAAAGCGAGAGCGAAAGGGAGAGCGAACTCCATCTTGCATTTGAGAGGGAGAGGGACAGAAAGAGAGAAAGAGGGAGAAGGAAATATTCTCACCGCCATAGCCGCTGTTTGCGAAGAAGAGGAGGAAGTGTACGGAGGGCAAAGAGGAGCCACCATCGCGAAGAGGAGCCGCCACATCCATCCTCAGGCCTGTGCGGTGAGTGCATTGTTCCCTCTTGCTTTGTTTTTTCTTTTTCTCCTTTTCTTTCACTTGTTTTTGTTAAAAATCATCTGTATTGAGAGAGAAAGAGAGGAAATGAGAGAGGGAGAGGAAGAGAGAAAAGGAAAGAAGGAATGAGAGAGAGAGGGAGAAAACATTAAACATAATAGAAAAAGAGAGAAAGAGAGAAAGAGAGGGAGAGGGAGGGGGGGAGGAAGAGGGAGAGGGAGGGAGAGGTTGTTGTTATTGTTGTTGTTGTTTTATTTCTTCTTTTCTTTTTTTCTTGTTTGTTGTTGTTGTAGTGGTAGTGGTAGTGGTTGTTGTTTAATTTCTTATTTTCTTGTTTGTAGTAGTAGTAGTAGTAGCAGTTGTTGTTCTTGTTTTTTTTTCTTCTTCTTCTTCTTTTCTTGTTTGTTGTTGTTGTTGTTGTTGTAGTTATTGTTGTTGTTTTTTCTTCTTTTCTTGTTTATTGTAGTGGTAGTGGTAGTGATAGTGGTGGTGGTAGTGGTAGAGAGAGAGAGATGTTTTGTTAAAGGAAATTGGTAGTAGAGAGAGAGAGATGTTTTGTTAAAGGAAATAAGAGAGGGAGAGGAAGATAAAAAGAAAGAAGGAATGATAGAGAGGGAATAAACATACAACATAATAAAGAAAGAGAAAAAGAGAGAGAAATGAAAGGAGAGGAGAGAATGAATGGATAAAAAATAAAGAGAGAGTGGTGGCGAGGTCCGGTGAGGTCTGGTGCAATACCGCGAGACGGGAAACACTTCGACATACGTTAATTTGTGGGTGGGTGGAGACTTTACATACATTAATTTTTGCTGAGTTACAAGAGAAGAAATCCCTTCTCAAACAATTTAAGAAAGAAAAGAAGAATGATAACAAAAACAAATTGTTTGTCGTAACGTAGACAAAATGGAAAACGATGAAGGTCGTGATGTTCAAGATCGCGAGGCATATCTTAATCAGTGTGTCCCATGTCCTTGTTCTCAATGTAAGCTGGCAATTAGATGAAAATGTCGATTGTCTATAGAATACATACGATGCTTTGGTGAGTTTTAATCTGAGATCATTGATCAGGCGATCTTAGATTTTGAGCAAACGGTAAGAAAAGTTTATATCAATCATGCATTGTATTCGCAAGCTAATTGAATACCATATACAAAAAGATTTGGTGTGGCTAGCAAATTTTCTATCTAGGGAGGTGACATCTTGTCCCAAGGAGGAGTGCACCCTTTGTGGCCAGTTAGAAGAGTTCATGGGCATGTGATGGATGGAGTGCTTGAGCCGATCCACCACTTGGAATGTACTACCCAATCTATACCATCAATACCAGAGGAGACAGGTAGCCTTCGAGACTTACTTACAATCTTGGAGCCTAAGATGGAGGCAATGATCAATGCATTGATGCCCATGGATATCGAGACTTCTGATCCGCTTAGAGAGGAAGCATCCATATCATTATATGATGGGTGCCAAGTATCTCACCTGAAGACACTGCTTGCACTCCTAAGTGTGCAAGCAAAATACAGGTGGAGCGATGTGAGTGTGACCAAGTTATTCAGGTACCTTGTATGTACACTTCATTTATTTCTTTTCTGCACTATCATAAAAAATATTTGTGCTTTTTCAAGGTATTTTATGATTTTTTTTCAAGTTACTAATGTATCATATATTACCACTTGCAAATACCATGCCTGAGTCTCGTGATGATGCACGACATGATTGTTTTGAGGAGAATACGAGACTATGGAGACATGTCCAAAGTGTGGTGCTCACACGTATCAACAAGACTTGCAAGGGCACACCATCCCTCAAAAAATTCTTAGACACTTTCTGCTTATCCCTCACATGAACTAGATGTTTTGTACGTCCGGCATGGCGAGGTTGACAAGGTGGCATGTGCAGAATAGGTCCATAGATGGAGTTCAAAAAATATCAGCGGATTCACACACATGGAGCAACATTGACTCTACCTTCTCAGGCTTTGCCTGAGAGCGATGCAATCTTCGGCTCGGTCTTGCTATGGATGGCGTGAACCCATTCGGTCTGTGCTCAACTTCTTACAATGTGTGGCCTATAGTCCTTGTCAACTACAATATCCCTCCATGGCTTTTTACGAAGAAAGGACATCTCATCCTTATCTTGCTTGTTCCCAGCCTCTACAAAGTCAAAAATATGGATGTGTATCTTCATCCATTAGTCGATGAGCTTAAGATTTTGTGGGAGGAGAGGGCCATTGTGTAAGATATGAGCAAGCGCGATGGTCGATGGTCCGCCAATATTCGAGCCATTCTCATGTGGACTATGCATGACTTTCCGAGATTCGGAGAGTGCTCAGGTAAGTAGGCTTCCGTTCTCATTGGTAAAATCTATCATAGCTCATTCAAGTTTGTATTCATTGGATAGAGGTGTTGGGACATGTCTGGTTATCTCAAGTTATCATGCATGTTCGTTGTGTGGGCCACAGTTAGATTCCCGAAGGTCATGAACCATAAAGAAGATGGTATATTAAGGACTTGTTTATTGTTGTTTAGTTTTCTTATTTCTTCACTAAAGAAGAGCGCATCGTGAGCAAATAGTTAAGTCTATCCACACTTTGACAGGTATGATGCATTCTCTCATGTGCACATTTTCTAAAGACGACCAATTATCAGGGCTAAAATCCCATGATTGGCATAAGATATGTCAGGTTTGTACTACGAATGGATTGTAAGTGGCCTACGTATTTTGCTATTTGGAGTGTAGTCATTGTTCATAATTTTTCCTCGTTTGTGATAGTTTGTACTACCGATCGCGATTGCAAGATGCCTTACTCGAGAAATACACGGGGTGATTTACAGGTTGTGAACTTTAGTGCAATGGATCTCATAAAAGGAGATTATGATGTCCTCTATTGAATCCACAAGGAGACGGTCTGTCTCTTTGAGAAATACCTGTCTACCAGCATGCTCATGATACAAATCCACCTTCTTGTGCATCTTGTACATGAAGTGGAGATTGTTGGACCTGTCCATACGCGATGGATGTTCTTCTTGGAGCGCTTCATGAAAATCCTAAAAGGCTTTGTGCGACAACGATCTCTGCTAGAAGATAGCATGGTTGAAGGTTGGTTGGTGTCTGAGACATTAGTGCATATTTCAAAATGGCTACCATCAATGGATTCAGACAACAGTATGCTATGGTCACTGAAGGACGATGATAGACCGATCGGAGATGTGGTGGTTGAAAATGGGGTAGAAAAAAGAATGGATGCTGCAATGGAGGAGAAAGTGAATCGCTTTTGTATGTTGCACCATGCCTCTATGGAGACGTTGTCAAATGTTTTTCTAAAAACTGAAAAGCCCTAGTCAAACTGTAGTTAGGTTTGATTTCTGCTAGCTTGGTTGTTTGCATGACAATTTATTTTGTTGTTTCATAATTGTATTTCTTGTGTTTGTTTAGCCTAGGATTTACTTCTGTCATTTTGTTTGATTTGTTGAGTATGAAACTTGATAGCCTTGGTCGAGCTTGGTATTTCTTTGAACAGGATGAAGCTTGTGTTTGTCAATAGCTACTGAACATTGAGACTCTAGATATGTTTTCTTATCGAGACTTTTGCACATCACGGGGATAATGGGTTCACGAGCACTTCACCTTACACTTGTTGATGCACTACACTCGCGGGTCATCTCCTATTCTTATCAAATACTTCCATGCCATGGGTCGGGATTATGCATATTTGGCACCATCATTGAGCACTAGCACGGCATGAAGTCCATTGCAACTATATGCAGTAAATTTTAGATGCATGCGTACTTGAGAGAGCTGTCATTGAGCATGCACATTTTTTACACACACGATATTTGGGATGCTCATCACAAATTTAGGAACCTCTGGTTGAGTGTGTAAGGAGGTTAGGTGAGTTAGAGGGTCGTGAAGGATGCCGTCAAATGTGAGATGGGTTGTTCTTATTTGGTCAACATCTTGAGGACCATAATTTTTTAGAGTGATTGTGAGATTTTGGATGGGTGGAGTGGAGTATATTATATCTTTTTTATGAGAGTTGAGAGGTGAGAATAATGAATTTTAGATTAATCAAGAAATTTTGTTTACATTTTGCATGACGCACGATCACATGTAGATAGACTAGGCACAATTTCTTCAATGCATACATTATTCTTGTGTGAAGCATCGGTTGAGAGGTTGCATAGCATCGATTTTATATTGCATGTTTTCTCAAATCATGTATGGTTGTGCACGGAGTTCATTTCAAAAAACCATATTCCTACTAGGACACACTGCATAAAAAAATAGGTTCATGTCCAGACAACATTTATTTTGAAGACTCAAGGATAAAAGGAAAATGTCGTAAGTTTTACATCATCAGCTAGTATTTCTTGAAGAAAAAGAGGACATGTGTGCTGAAAGTATATACAATTACAAGAACAATAGGCCAAGGAGGAAGGGAATAAGTCATCCAAGATAAAAGATGAAGAAAATGGATGCGATTTACAAAAATCCATATTTTTCCTCAATTTTGATGGATTTTCGTAATTCTGCTCGCGTAGGCTTGTCGACTAGATGTGTTCCGATCGTTTTGAGTATCCAAACAACTATATTCGAAGTTTAAATGATGAAGTTATGATCCAAACAAGTTGCAAACTGAGAGCAGAGTTTTGAGCTCGGGAATAAGGTGTGCTGTGTTTTTAGTATATGTATCTATTTTGTATTAGCGTGATGCTTCCTTTGGTTGTTTTATGCAGATCTATTGTGGGATTTGACGGGCTGAGTCGCCCTATCCCGTGGTTGCCAATGAGAGGGGAGGTTTGAGCTCGAGATATGTCTAAAATTTGCCAAAAAATCTAGAATTTAGGGAAAAAATATTTAACATCGAAGGCAGCGGCTCCAGCTGGGACGATTTTAAGCACCAAGTGAAATACGACTCTTAAAAGGCACCCGAGCGACACTTGTTGATTTTTGATAATTTTTTAGTCTGCCGTGCGGGTTGTAGGAGTTGACAGCCAATGCGGCATGTCAAGCCGGACGCCCAGGATTTTTCAGAGCTCGATTTGGAGTCTGGACGGGGAAATGGCCAACAAATGGGCAATATTTGAAAAGGTGGACTTATTTTTGGCCAAATGAGTTGTGACCTTTGGGCATTGGACAACTTATGCCACATGAAACGTGGCATGAAAAAATGTGGTGAGAGAAAGAAGGAGGGAGCGTGAGAAAACTGCGCCGAAAATTGCGCCCAATTCTTGGAGATGATGATTGCAGCCTCAATGCAACCCACCCAATGGATCTTGGGCCTTGATTCCTCTCTGTCTGCTGAGCATATCACTGCCCTTCGCTCCTCCAATGGTGGCCTTGATGGAGATTTCCAATTCTAGTCTTTCTCACTCCTCCCTCTTTCTCCCCTAAGGGGTTGTTCTTGTGTGCAAGAGGAAAATGAAGAATGGTGAAGGAAAGCTTGTCCAGATGAGACCGGATTGCTTCCGGATCAATGAACACATGAACATTGCTGATTTTGAATATGTTGGACATTAAATGAGGGCTGACCCGCAGTCCCGTAGAAAAATCGAGATCCCGAGATACAAAGCCTAAGCGGTAATTCAATTTTTATGAAGAAAAAATGAGTTTTTATGTTATTTGGTTGATGAAATATTGTTCCCATGGGCTGATTATGCATCATAATGTTTTTTGCTATGATTTTGATCAGTTTATGCTTTGAAAATCAAAAAATCATAAGTGATACGACTGAAATTAATTGTATAAAACCCGTAAAACACGCGTTTAAGGGGTAAAATTGGGGTTTTTTGCAAAATAAAGGGAAAATATGAGATATAATGCCAACAAAACTTGAAATTTTGCTGTCAAAGAACCAAAGCGCTACATCCCATAATCAATCTTAATTTCTAGTCATTTTTTATTGAATAAAATAGAGGAAAAATACCAAAAATTGTGATAAATGGGTTTTAAATGGAAGAAAATTAGGAAACGATAAAAGGAAAATTCCAGAAAATTACATAAGTGTTTGTGCAATGTATAATGGAGGTAGAGCACGAGGTTGGCCTTGGTTTACCCTCATTTCTATGTTTCTGTCTGTGTTTATCGCTTTCCCTATAAAGAAATACACATAAAATGACTCTTTCACCTATCAACGAATGCATAACATTAAACGGTAGGGTGAGAGGGGAGGTTGAGCTTCAAATTATAATCTTAAATCTGATTTATGTGTTGCATCATGCCTATAGGACGTTGTTTTAAAATAAAGGGAAAGGCAGCATGAGCGTAAGGCTCGGTGTCTCTCCTCGTTTCAATACATAAACGCGAGCATGGGAATCATGGAAAGATTGGTTTCGCACGATGCACAATGCTGATTTTCTTTTGTTTGTGCACTAAACCATTCACATTATGCACTATGCATAGTTCATGGTATCAAAGGAAAAGCTTATGGATTGCATAGCAATTGTTTTCTTAGGACTTTAACCCATGATTGAGAGTGTGAGGTTATCCCTTGCCATAGGATAGAGGGTCGATTTCCTAAGGGACTATTAAGTGAGAACACATGGTATATCTCCTGGAAATACGAGAAATATAAAAGAGAGGAGTTTGTGTTCGTTTGTATTATATGTTTAGCAGCGCATCAAAGGGCCAATCCATGTGATGTAGAAGGGCTGCAGTGGGGCCGCGGTGTTTCTACCGTGAGGTTGCCTCCATATGTGTGTGATCGTGGCATTGCCAATGTGTATGGGTTCTCCCTTTGAGGAGCTTAAGGGAACCGTTGGACTATAAACTATAAACGCATGAATTAAGCTTTAGGGTAATTTGTTCTTTAGCATTAGATTGACGCTCATGGTTCGCGAGGCCGTGAGGGTGTTTGTGTGTCATGAGTATGAGGTCCGGCTAGTGCTATAGCCAGTGCCAGCCCATTTTAGGTCCCATCAGTGGTGCGTCTGCCGGGAGCTACCAATAAGTGGTGGTTCTCGAATCTAGGGTTTCTAGGGACCAAAAGAAAGTTGGTTTATGTCCTCTGACGAGGACCGTCAAGCCGAAATACAAAAAGTTGAACGTGCTGAGAGGGCTAGACGGTGGTTAGAGATCGTAAGTCGTTATTCTCCTCAAAGTAGTAGCCCGATACGCATAAGAGGCAGTAGTCTTAGTAACCCAACTACTCCATATAGTCCATTAAGTGCAAGAGGAAGTGCAAGTTCTTCTTCTCTTCCACCAAGTCTATCCACTTCAAGTGGGGGTGTGATTCCGTCGGTTCAAACTCACATTGCTAATTCGATTATCGCCATGGCACAACCCATTGCAATTCTTGCAGGGATGCATTTACCAGCTTTAGGAGTTCCCTTGCTCATTTTTAATGGGTTAGCGAAAGAGGATGCAGAATTTCACATTTGCGAATTCCAAAGATTGATGTTCAATTATCGCATCCAAGATGAGGGACATCTCATGATGTTCTTTAATATGACATTAAAAGGAAGGGTTGTGGTATGGTATCACAATATAGAGTCTGGGACCATAACCACAATCGATCAATTCGATGCAGCTTTCCGAGGAGAATATGCCCCTGAAAGAGGTGTCCAATATTGGTTGTGTGTCTTGAATGTAACATGCCAAGACCCCCATGAGAATGTGAAAGCTTATGCCAAGAAGCTGAAGGAAGTATTTCATAAGTTACAAACTTACATTCCTATTCTGCTGGCTACCCAATTGCAATACTTCTTGCATGGATTGAATTTCAATATTCAAGTGCAATTGAGAAGTGTGGCTTTGGCTGATATAGACACCGCTATTATGCGGGCAGAAGGAGTAGAAGCACGATTACAAATGGCCTACTCCTCTCGAATGAATGTTAATGCTAGTTTAGTACCTGGAGGCAATCTACCATTGACAAATGGAAGTCAAGGGATGCCTATGACTAACCCTAATGGGAGAGGAAGCATGGTTTAGAATGTACCTTTGCTGCCAGCTCCTCCCAGTGTGACTATGCCTATGGCAAGTCAGTTGGCTCCACCAAATGTTGGAGGCCAAGTTTCGAACCCCCATGTTGTTCCTGTGAGTCAACAACCAATGCCAAATCAAATTGTTAGGCCAATGGAACAACGGGTCGACGATCGAGGCTATAAGTCGAGTGCATCTAATGTCCTTGGCGAACTTAAGGATATGATGAAGCATTATACTGACATGATTTCTGAACAATATCGGAAAATAGTTGTTGAGGTCAATTTCTTGAAGAAGTAGCAGAATCTGATAGGGAGTCGACGCCCTGAAGAGGGTGGACCCTCAAGATTTAGCTCTGTAAGTGGTGCGGTGGACAACATTTCCCTAGAAACTGTCCAAATGTTAAATGTGATATTTGTGGGAAGTCGGGCCATTTAGCTGCTACCTGTTGGAGTAAGATTAGTTCCCTCCAACAAGGGAGTAAACAGCCAGGTCTCATTAATCGTAGAATGTAAGGGAATAGCCTGTAGCAGCAAAATGATGTACCAAGACAAATATTACAAAGGGGAAAGACCACTATAGAAGAGTTGCCACAAGGCAATGGAGTCAGCCTTATTGAGGCTGTGCGAGTCAATGATGCCGAAACCTCTAACCTAAGAGCCGTGACAAGAGGCCAAAACGCTAAAGAGGTTGATAAAGATAAGGAAAAACCAGTTGAGGGAAACCCTAAACAAGGGGATAAGGGGATGCAAGTCCAGAGTCCTAGCATGGAAGGTGGACTGCTAAGGCCCATTGACAAGAAAGTTGATCCTAAGAAGGATGAGGAAGTGCCAAGAAAGAAGGCAAGAGCTAAGAAAGAAGCACCAAAACCGGTCGAAAGACCAAAAGAGAGGATGGTTTGGCGAGAAAAGAGAGCTTTGACTAGCTATCATGACTTTGATTTAGCAAGTTTGCTTTGCGAAGTCAAACCAGATGTAAACCTTCTATAGTTGATTAAATTATCTCAAAGAGTACGCAAGGAATTTAAGAAGATCTTGCGTATTGGGTATATTGTAGAACCTTTGGGCATAGCACGAGTAGGGGAAGATTGGTTTGATCATGCTGAAAAGAATTGCCCTAGGGTTCCAGCTTATGTGGATGGAATATTGGTGGAACATGGTATTGTAGACATTGGGTCCTCCGTCAATATCATGAATTCAGAGTTGATGGAGAGGCTAGGTCTAGGCATCCAAAAAGATAGCTCCACCCTTCTTAGAATGGCTGATGATAGTCTAAGACAACCAGAAGGTTGTGTTTCTAAGGTCCATGTTACAGTCGCAAGTGTAGAATGCTTCTTGGACTTTAGGGTGATAAGATTTGCAGGACGTCCTAGCTATCGAGTCTTACTAGGCAGGCCTTGGATCTTATGAACAGACTGTCAAGTCGATATACCCGTCGATCGAGTGGTTCTAGGTAGAGGTGCTAATCGAGTAATAGTCAATGCTTACCCGAAGTCTCCTCAAAGTGAGAGAGCTCCTTTATCTTCTACTGAATTAGAGACAGTAGACGATCCATCTAGTAGTGAGACATCATCTAGTGATGAATCTAAAGAGGGATCCACTATAGAGGATATTTATCAGATAACTCTAAATGAGCCGATAGAGCTGCAAGATAGGATAAGAGACGCGGATGTGATTGAGTTAGACCTTGGTACGCCAAATGATTCCCGGCCAATTAAATTAGGTTCCATGCTCAGTTCAGCAGAAAGGGAGGACTATGTGTCCTTGATTCAAGAATTCCGCGATATCTTTGCTTGGAGTTATGATGAGCTAAGAGGCATTCCTCCCAGCCTGGCTGTTCATACTATTCCTTTAAAAGAAGGCAGTCGTCTTGTGCGTCAGAAGGTAAGGCGTATGCCTTTTGAGTTAAGGGATGGGTTGTTTGAGGAGTTACAGAAGTTAAGGAAAGCTGGTTTAATCTTCCCTGTACAACACACAGAATGGTGTTCACCAATTGTTATCAAGAAGAAGAAAAACAACCAGATCCGACTATGTGTAGATTTTAGAGAGCTGAATAAGCAGGCAGTTAAGGATTACTACCCGTTTCCATTTATTGACCAAATTTTGGATCAATTAGCGGGTAGGGAAATATATTCGTTCATGGATTGCTTTGCGGGATATAACCAGATGGAAATTGTAGAAGAGGACAAGTTGAAAACGACTTTTATTACTATCTTTGGTACTTTTGCATACCATGTGATGGCCTTTGGTTTGTGCAATGCACCTGGATCATGGCAACAAACAGCAGACAAGACCTTTGGTGACATCTTCCCAGATGAGTTGAAAGTGTTTATAGATGACCTGGGGGCAGCCACTGTAAGGGAAAGGATGTTGATTATTTTAAGAAAGTGATTTGAGCACTGCAGAAAATTTTGTATCGCTCTTAATCCACGAAAGTGTGTCTTTGGAGTGCCTTATGCGCTATTGCTAGGTCATGTGGTCAGCTCAGTAGGAATCACAACTGACCCTGAAAAGATCAAGGTTATAGTCACTATGAGTTCACCACACACTCCGAAAGAGGTTCATAGCTTTCTGTCTCATCGATAGGATACTATCGGAGGTTTATAAATGCCTTGGCAGAAAGGACGTTGCCACTAACGAATTTATTATCCTTTAGCTGTCTATTTGAATGGAGCGACCCTTGTAAGGTAGCTTTCGAGGATGTGAAACAAGAGCTAGTAAAAGGACCCATTTTAAAAGCACCTAAAAGGGATGAGGTGTTCTATATATTTTCAGCAGCCACTATGCATAGTATCAGCTACTGTTTAGCCCAAATTTGGGAGGACAAGTGGTATCATCCGATAGCTTTTGCTAGTTGGAAATTGGGTATTTCAGAGATCAACTATACCTACATGGAGAAGTTGTGTCTTGCGATGGTCTTTGGGACTAAGAAATTCAGGCACTACATCCTATATGAAAAGGTAGTATTCTATACGAAGGCGGAAGGGCTTAGATTGCTTATGAACAAGCTGCAACTGCCTGATTGTTTGGCAAAGTGGTTAATCACTTTGAAGGAGTTTGATTATGAGATTAAGAGTAAGCCGCCGAGGTTGTAGGGTATTGTGGAATGCCTTTTGGATTTCGAGGAGCCAAAAGAGACTTTGGCTGAAGGAAGTGATATTGAGGAAATGTTTAAAATTGATGCAGCTTTTATCCCATCTTGGTATGCTGCTATCACGCATTATCTATCAACAGGAGAGACTGGAGCTGGTTTTTCAAAGTCAAAAAAGAGGAAAATCAAACAACAGGCTTTGAAGTTTTCCTTGATCGCAGGGACACTATATCGGCAGGGTGTTGATGATATCTATCGCCGATGTGTGATGCCTGACAAGGTTCCTTTTATCTTAGAAGAGTGCCATGACTCTACATGTGGAGGGCACTTCGCTGGGTGGTTGACGGCACAGAAAGCTTTAAGAGCCGGATATTGGTGGCTGTCCATCTTCCAAGATTCCTTTGAGTATGTTAAGAGATGTGATACCTATCAAAGACATGACAGCAAAGAGAATAGGAAACACCCACTTACGCCTATCATGGCTATCCTTCCATTTGAGAAGTGGGGCATTGACTTTGTGGGTCCTATCACCCCGTCGTCTACTACTCAGAAGAGGTACATTATAGTAGCAACTGATTATTTTACAAAATGGTCAGAAGCGCGGGCAACGAGGCAGGATAATGCAAAAGAGACTGCAAGTTTCCTTTTAGAGCAGATTATCTGCTGTTTCAGTCCACCGAAGGAATTAGTGTCAGACCGTGAAACCCATTTTTTGAATAAAGTGATCAAAAGCTTGACTGAAGCTTGGCAAATCAAGCATAATAAAACGACCCCCTATAATCCGCAAGCAAACGGCCAAGTCGAAAGTACTAATAAGAAGCTTGTGTGGATCTTGTCTAAAATAGTCTCTGAGAAGAAACGAGACTGGGATAGGAAGTTGTATGTGGCAGTATGGGCGTACAATACAACGTTCAAGCGAGCTACCGACCATACTCCATTTAAATTAGTTTATGGGGAAGAGTGTGTGTTACCCCTCGAAATTGAGTTGCCAACCATATGGTTTGCAATTAACCACTCTTTGGGGGATGAGGATTCTCTCTTTGAACGTTTCACGACCATAGCCCATCTGGATGAGCTGAAATTGTAGAGCTTATTACACCAGGAGGTAGCTAAACATCGGATAAAAATGTTGTACGATCTTAGAGCGAAGAATTATACCTTTAAAAAAGGGTAATTAGTCCTATATTATGATGCGCATAGGGAGTTGTTTCCAGGGAAGCTGGAACTTAAATGGGATGGCCCCTACAAGATTTTCAGAATAGGAAAAAATAGGTCTACAACTCTATTAGCTGATCTACAGGGAGTCGAGTTTAAAAATAAGGTTAATCTTAATAAGATTAAACCTTATTATTTCCAAGTATGCTAATATAGAGAAATGCATTGCAGGTCCGTGTTGGGGATGATTTGAGACCTGTAAAAGAGCTTAAAGGTGGTTGATGGGGCAGTTAATCCCTTATTTGGAGCACCCATATCTGGAGCAGAGATACCATCAGGGGAAACTTATCTAGTGGAGCAAAGGATACAAAGTGATTGAGCAAGAAGACGAAGCCTTTGTGTGGGAGATCAAAGTCTTCTGCCATCACTGCTTATGACTGTTGACAAGTATCCCTGTTGAGTTCAATGAAGAAGGTGGGATGGAGCCATCAGTTCATCCTCTCAAGATGCTAAACTTTGATTACATGATGGCAGGCTGTATAAACCCATTGTGGATGTACACATTATATTTTGACGGAGCGTCCAAAGGCCCTAATAAAAAAGGAAGTGTTGGAGTAGTAATCCGAGATCCCGGACGTAGAGTTACGATGAAGTTAGCTGCTTATCTCGGGGTAGGATTCACTAACAATATGGCGGAGTATAAAGCCTTGATTATGGGACTGCATATTGCCAAACAAGGTGGTATTCGTGGGTTGTTAGTAAAAGGGGATTCCCAGTTGATTCTGAATCAGCTAGATGGGACATACACAGTGAGGAATCCCATTCTTTGTATGTATCATCGAACTGCAATGACCCTACTTGAGGAGTTTGAGAGAGTGTCTTTTCAGCTGATTCCTCGTTACTGGAATCAGTTTGTGGATTCACTGGCAAATCTTGCTTATGAAGAAGACCTTTTCTTCAACTGTGGTCCTAGTTTGGATATTGGGATCAATGATGAAACAGGACCTGGTAGCTTGTGGGGAATGTTATCAAAGCATGCTATATATGGCAGACGATGGTTGGTCTAGGTGATGCAAAGAGTAGCCGAGACCAATCTACCGTTATTATCATGAACCCATAGGGTGATTAGACAACATGTTATGCATATGCCTCTTGCTATATATGCAGGAGGGATGGGTCATAACCTTATGCATTTAGTTTAGGATTGGGAGCCCTGTTTATTCCTCCTTGGAAAGGAGCATATTATTGTATATCTGTACTATTTCGGGGAGGGATGTGTAGGTGCTATTCTGTTTGATCTCGTTAGGCCAGGAGGGTCCGTTTTGTGAGGTTGTGAATGTTTTATTTCATTAGCCAAGAGGGCCAGTTGTTTGTTTAGTGCAGGTGCGGTTAATGGTTTCTTGTTTTAGTTTTGTGCTAGACAGGTTCGGAAGAAGAGCTTGGAAGGAGCCTTTGTTGCACGGGAGCTTCTCGTGGCCCTATCCAGGTGATATCTCTCATTTATGAGTATTGTGGTTTTAAGCTATATGTGTCGGTGTACTTGTAGGGGATTTTCTTTTCTTGTTGGGGACCAGCAACCAAGGCATGAAGTCCAAGGTTTAGGTCAAGTATGTTTGAGGGAGGTCTGAGTAGTTGTTGCCCCTGTGAAGACATTGCCAAACATCAAAAGACCTGTTTTAGAAGGCAGTCCTAGTGACCCTGTTCTGCTAGCCTGCTAGGTAGCCATTCTAGGAGTTCTTGTTAGTTGTGAGGTAGTTACAGAAGCTTGCCAAAAGGAAAATAATGATGATAAAGGAAGAGAAACCCTGAATATCCCACAAGACAATGAATCTATACAAAGGTGTGTAAAAAGGGGTCCTAACCCCTATCAAAATAAAAAAGAAAAGAATGAAAAATCTATAAGCAGTTGCTCATCGACTTGCGGAGGCCTGGTAGGTTCCTTGTCTTCCTTGGGGTGACATCTTGCTAGAAAAGAAAAAAAAGGAAGGTTGGAGCGAAAATAAAAGTGAGTGTCAGATTAAGTGTTGCCTTGCGAGGGCTTGGTAGGTTCTTGGGTACCGAGGCAGGACCTAAGGCCGATGCCCTATTCTCCTTGGGTAACTATGCTCAGCTCCCTCCTTTTTACATGCTCGAGTATGGAAAAAATAAAACCCTAAAAGAAGAAATGTGCTAAAAGAAAATACTTCTTAATCAAGCTATAGGCATCCTCGCCTAGTAGGAGTTCTTGATTATGTTGTCCTTAGTTAGGTAGGTAGTTCAGACCACCACTTAGGGCAACTTCTTTGATAGTTCTTTTTAGTTTGGCCGTGTTGGAGCAGTCGGTGTGACTAGCTTCGGACCTTCTATCAGATTATGCTAGGCCTACTCCTTGTGGAAGTCATGCCTTGGTTTTGTCAAGGGGTAGGGTGAGCATTGTACTATGTTTTTAGTATATGTATCTATTTTGTATCAACTTGATGCTTCCTTTGGTTGTTTTGTGCAGATCTATTGTGGGATTCGACGGGCTGAGTCATCCTATCCCATGGTCGCCAATGAGAGCAGAGTTTTCGGGATGTGCCTAAAATTTACCAAAAAATCTGAAATTTAGGGAAAAAATATTTAACATCGAAGGCGACGGCTCCAACTAGGACGATTTTAAGCACCAAGTGAAATACGACTCTTAAAAGGCGCCCGAGCGACACTTGTTGATTTTTGATAATTTTTCAGACTGCCGTGCAAGTTGTCAGGAGTTGACAGCCAATGCGAGATGTCAAGTCAGACGCCCAAGTTTTTTCAGAGCTCGATTTGGAGTCCGGACGGGGAAATAGCCAACAAATGGGCAAGATTTGAAAAGGTGGACTTATTTTTTGCCAAATGAGTTGTGACCTTTGGGCATTGGACAACTTATGCCACATGAAATGTGGCATGAAAAAACATGGTGAGAGAAAGAAGGAGGGAGCATGAGAAAACTGTGCCGAAAATTGCGCCCAATTCTTGGAGATGATGATTGCAGCCTCAATGCAACCCACCCAATGGATCTTGGGCCTTGATTCTCCTCTGTCTGCTGAGCATCTCGCCACCCTTGGCTCGTCCAATGGTGGCCTAGATGGAGATTTATGATTCTGATCTTTCTCTCTCCTCCCTCTCTCTCCCCTAAGGGGCTATTCTTGTGTGCAAGAGGAAAATGAAGAATGGTGAAGGAAAGCTTGTTCGAATGAGACTGGATTGCTTTCGAATCAATGAAGACATGAAGATTGCTGATTTTAAAGATGCTGGACATTAAATGAGGGCTGACCCGCAGTCCCATAGCAAAACCGAGATCCCGAGATACAAAGCCTAAGGTAATTCAATTTTTATGAAGAAAAAATGAGTTTTTATGCTATTTGGTTGATGAAATATTGTTCCCATGGGCTGATTATGCATCATAATGTTGTTTGCTATGAGTTTGATCAGTTTATGCTCTGAAAATCAGAAAATCATAAGTGATACGACTGAAATTAATGGTATAAAATCCGTAAAACATGCGTTTAAGGGGTAAAATGGGGGTTTTTTGCAAAATAAAGGAGAAATATGAGATATAATGCCAACAAAACCTGAAATTTTGCTGTCAAAGAACCTAAGGGCCATAGCCCACAATCAATCTTAATTTCTAGTCATTTTTTATTGAAGATAATAGAGAAAAAATACCAAAAATTGTGAAAAATGGGTTTTAAATGGGAGAAAATTAGGAAACGATAAAAGGAAAATTCCAGAAAATTACATAAGTGTTTGTGCAATGTATAATGGAGGTAGAGCACGAGGTTGGCCTTGGTTTACCCTCATTTCTATGTTTCTGTCTGTATTTATCGCTTTCCCTATAAAGAAATACACATAAAATGACTCTTTCACCTATCAACGAATGCATAACATTAAACGGTAGGGTGAGAGGGGAGGTTGAGCTTCAAAGTATAATCTTAAATCTGATTTATGTGTTGCATCATGCCTATAGGACGTTGTTTTAAAATAAAGGGAAAGGCAGCATGAGCGTAAGGCTCAGTGTCTCTCCTTGTTTCAATACATAAACGCTAGTATGGGAATCATGGAAAGATTGGTTTCGCACGATGCACAATGCTAATTTTCTTTTGTTTGTGCACTAAACCATTCACATTATGCACTATGCATTGTTCATGGTATCAAAGGAAAAGCTCCTGGACTGCATAGCAATTGTTTTCTTAGGACTTTGACCCACAATTGAGCGTGTGAGGTTATCCCTTGCCGTAGGATAGAGGGTCGGTTTCCTAAGGGACTGTTAAGTGAGGACACATGGTATATCTCCTGAAAATACGAGAAATATAAAAGAGAGGAGTTTGTGTTCGTTTGTGTTATATGTTTAGCAGCGCATCAAAGGGCCAATCCCTATGATGTAGGAGAGCTGCAGTGGGGCCGCGGTGTTTCTACCGTGAGGTTGCCTCCATATGTGTGTGATCATGGCATTGCCAATGTGTATGGGTTCTTCCTTTTAGGAGCTTAAGGGGACCGTTGGACTATAAACTATAAACGCATGAATTAAGCTTTAGGACAGTTTGTCCTTTAGTATTAGATTGATGCTCCTGGTCTGCGAGGCCGTGAGGGTGTTTGTGTGTCATGAGCATGAGGTCTGGCTAGTGCTATATCCAGTGCCGGCCCATTTTAGGTCCCATCACAAACATACATAGGCCAGAAAAAATGAAAATAATGAAAAGGATTAGAAAAGTAAAAGCCAAAAGCCTAATGTATGTGAGTGTGAATAGAAAACTATATAAGAAGATGAGAATGGAGAGTTAAGGGCCTTCCCCCTTGATTACAATTGTATTTTGTGAGAGAGGAGAGTGGAGGGTCACATGCTAGAGTGAGCTCTTCCCATGCCAATTTGAAAATTGGAGCTTTTGGATGTCAAAGTGCCGAGCATCGGCTTAAGGTTATTAAGGTACGAAAATATATCTCATTTGGTTTGTTTTTGAATTTTTGGTATTTTCGTTATGTTGTGGTTGTGTGATGCTCTACCTACATTCGGGTTTTTACTTGTTTTGAGCTTCAAGAGGCATTGTGTTTTATCTTGTTTTTATATGTGGCTTGTGGTGTATTATCGAATATTTGAATTTTTCAAATTGAGTTGTGCATTCAATAAAGTCAATTACCCCAATTGGCACTCCTTATCATCTCGTTATTAGGTTATGTGTGAGGCTTCCTCTCCATCACCGCTCGCGTGACATCTCTTTTTTTGTGCCCCAGCTGAGGAGTGCCGAAATTGATATTGTTGTTATTTTGAATGTGAGTTTGTTTTTATTTCTTGTGATTGTTGAAAATGGTTGATAATTTTCCTGAGTTCCATGGTAATCATATTGAATATCCCGAAAGATTTTTAGAAAAAATAGAGCTGTGTTATTTGATAGAGAGTGTGACTAATCTTGAGGATAAACTCAAGATTTTTAGATATCAATTGCACGGAGAAGCATGAAATTCGTTGCCTCACTTTGAGAGAAGCTTGAAATTTAGGAGACAAAATTTGGACTATGAGACCATTAAAATTACATTTCTATCTAGGTTTAAAAAAAGAGAAAGTCAATGTGAGATATGGGCAAAAATAGAAACTTGTGTTCAAAAAGATGATCCATGTGTTCAGGATTTTGCTAGGGAGTTTGAAAGATTGTGGAATCAATGGAGTTTAATATTCTTAGAAGCTGAGGTAGCCCCAATTATGTTGAAGATAATGTATTTTGTAAATGGATTGAAATTAGAAGATTGGAGAGTGAAATTGGAGGTAAAAAACCCTAAGACTTTTGAGGAAGCGGTGAAGATAGCTCAATATCAAGAGAGGAAGACCAAAAGTAAAAAAGAGTTAGGGTTTGATGAACCAAGGGAAAGGTTGAGTTCAAGGCGAGTTGAGAGAAAGGTTTTTGAGGAGAAGAGAGTTAGTTATACCTATCCTAAGAGAGGTATACTATATTCTCTATTTAGGAGAGATGAGTTGGCTTGTGAGAAATCAAATGAAGTATGTGAGGAGAAACTCCCTAGGGTGGCTGAGGAGAAAAATACTTGTTTGACTGATTGGAGTGAAGAGTCTAGGAGTGTGAATTCATACTCATTGACCACCACGGATACTTCTAGTTCAGTGATTAGTGATTTAACTAAAGAAGAGGGATCGACTGAGGATACTTTGGAGCTTGAGGACTATAAAGATGAGCTAGAGTTGGATCTCAGTTGTAAAAAAGAAAATGAGAGACCATATTGTTTTAAGGACCAAGAGTTTTCATGTTCTTTGGGAGAGTATGAGAGTCAAGAAAGTTTTGATATTTTTGAGGAAATGTGTGATGAAAGTTTGTGATAGTCATGGCAGTGTTGAAGAGAGTAAAGACAATTTAGAGAGTGAGCTTGTTTGCCTTGGTGATAGTATAGATGGATGTGATTGTTTGAAACATGAAGAGAGAATAGAGGATGAATTTTTGAGTTTGTTAGAAGAGCATGAGGGGGAGGGCTTAGAAACTATAAGTTTTCAAGATGAAGTTAAGGGTCCGAATTTGTTGCCTCATGAGTTTGTGGAGATTTGTTGTGAGTTTGGTTATGAGTTTGTTGATCGATAGAGTATTGAGGTTTTAGGTTTGACTCTTGTTGTGATTTTGGTGTTGGTCAGCTGAGTCTTGTGAGTTGGTTGGTGATGTTTTGAGTAGCCCTAGAGAGGCTTTTATTTGTGGTGTTGATGATGTTATTTTGAGTAGACCTAATCTCTTACTCCTTGATAGTAGTGTAGATAATTTTTTGGTTGATTTTGGCAACAATGTCAAAGAGAAAACTTCATTTGATAGTCTTTTAGTTTCTTTGAGTTCTCCTGAAGGTTTTGATGTTGTTTGTAATGATTTTGATTGGGGTTTTGAGGATCTTGAGAGTGACATTGATGAGGATGTGAGAGCGAATTTAAGTAAGGCTTTAAAAAGGATTGAGAATTTGAGGGAAGAGTGGTTTAAAATCAAGAAAATAGAGTTCGAAGAGGTTTGTTAGGAGGTAGTTGGAAATTTGGTAGCTAAGGAGTCTTTGGTTGAGGTTTTAGACCCAAAATTGTTGTATTGTGAAGATGTTATTTGTGATGATGTAGAGGTGAAAGTTTCTTCAATTTCTTGTGAGGTTTCTTGTAAGGATACTATGGACGGTGTTTACCACTCTTTGTGTGTGAAAGACTCGATGGAGTCTTGTATTGTTGATGAGTTGAGTGATGTGGCTGGGTGTATTGGAGTGACCCCATTTGTGGATGTTGTTTGTTTTTGTGGTGTTATGAGTCTGGAGTTGACTCCTTTTGATGTTGTGTTTGATTTGTAGACTGAGTTGGGAGATCTTTGCATAGTATCTTTAGGAGAAGTTGTAGATGAATCAATGGATGAATTTGAGATTGGCAACAAAGAAAGGGTCAAAACTTTATTTAGAAACTCTAAAAGTAACATGGTTTTTCCTAGGGAGGATGGATGGGATATGAAGATTTTGGATTATGGTTGGGATTTGAAGAATTTGGAGGATGATGTATTTTCCTTAGATGGAGAGGATTGTCTCAAGGATTTTGATGAGAATTTCATGGATGAGTTTTGTCTACCTGTAAAGGATTGTTTGAGAGAAATGTGACATTTATGTTCGTTGAGAAGATTGTGGATAAATCATTGGATTTGATTTTTGATTGGCTCATAAATTTCGCATCGTTTTATGAAAACAAGAGCTGCACATGAATGTTTGCAGACTAGGGGGAGGGCTAAATATGTCAAGTGTTTTTTTGAAAACTGAAAAGCCCTAGTCAAACTGTAGTTAGGTTTGATTTCTGCTAGCTAAGTTGTTTGCGTGACAGTTTGTTTTGTTGTTTCGTAATTGGATTTCTTGTGTTTGTTTAGCCTAGGATTTACTTTTGTCATTTTGTTTGATTTGTTGAGTATGAAACTTGATAGCCTTGGTCGAGCTTGGTATTTTTTTGAACAGGATGAAGCTTGTGTTTGTCAATACCTACTGAACATTGAGGAGCTAGGTATGTTTTCTTGTCGAGACTTTTGCACATCACGGGGATAATGGGTTCACGAGCACTTCGCGTTGTACTTGTTCATGCACTACACTCGCAGGTCGTCTCCTGTTCTTATCAAATACTTCCATGCCATGGGTCACGATTATGCACGTTTGGCACCATCATTGAGCACTAGCACGGCATGAGGTCCGCTGCAGCTATATGCAGTAAATTTTAGATGCATGCGCACTTGAGAGAGCACCTGTCATTGAGCACGCACATTTTTTGCACGCACGATATTTGGGATGCTCATCACAAAGTTAGGAACCTCTGGTTGAGTGTGTAAGGAGATTGGGTGAGTTAGAGGGTTGCGAAGGACGCCGTCAAATGTGAGATGGGTTGTTCTTATTTGGTCAACATCTTGAGGACCATCATTTTTTAGAGTGATTGTGAGATTTTGGATGGGTGGAGTGGAGTATATCATATCTTTTTTATGAGAGTTGAAAGGTGAGGATAAGGAATTTTAAATTAACCAAGAAATTTTGGTTACATTTTGCATAACACACCATCACATGTAGATAGACTGGGTACAATTTCTTCAATGCATACATTATTTTTGTGTGAAGCATTGGTTGAGTGGTTGTATAGCATCGATTTTATATTGTATATTTTCTCAAATCATGTATGGTTGCGCATGTTCATTTCAAAAAATCATATTCTTACTAGGACACACTGCATGAAAAAACAGGTTCATATCCAGACAATGTTTATTTTGAAGACTCAAGGATCAAAGGAAAAGGTAATAAGTTTTACATAATCAACGAGTATTTCTTGAAGAAAAAGAGGACATGTATGCTGAAAGTATGTACAATTACAAGAACAATAGGCCAAGGAGGAAGGGAATAAGTCGTTCAAGATAAAAGATGGAGAAAATGGATGCAATTTATGAAAATCCATATTTTTGTTCAGTTTTGATGGATTATCGTAATTTTGCATGCATTGGCTTGTCGACTAGATGCGTTCGGATATTTTTGAGTACCCGAAAAACTATATTCGGAGTTCAAATGACAAAGTTATGATCCAAACAAGTTGCAAACATACATAGGTTAAAAAAACGAAAATAATAAAAAGCAGTAGAAAAGTAAAAGCCAAAAGCTGAAAGCAGAAAGCCTAATGTGTGTGAGTGTGAATAGAAAACTATGTAAGAAGATGAGAATGGAGAGTTAAGGACCTTCCCCCTTGATTACAATTGTATTTTGTGAGAGAGGAGAGTGGAGGGTCGCATGCTAGAGTGAGCTCTTCCCATGTCAAAGTGCTGAGCATCGGCTTAAGGTTGTTAAGGTACGAAAATATATCTCACTTTGTTTGTTTTTGAATTTTTTGTATTTTCGTTGTGTTGTGGTCGTGTGATACTCTACCTATGTTCGGGTTTTTACTTGTTTTGAGCTTCAAGAGGCATTGTGTTTTGTCTTGTTTTTATATGTGGCTTGTGGTGTATTATGGAATATTTGAATTTTTCAAATTGAGTTGTGCATTCAACAAAGTCAATTACCCCAATTGGCACTCCTTAACATCTCGTTATCGGGTTGTGAGTGAGGCTTGCTCTCAATCACTGCTCGCGTAACATCTCTTTTTTTGTGTCCCCGCTGAGGAGTGCCGAAATTGACATTGTTGTTATTTTGAATGTGAGTTTTTTTATATTTCTTGTGATTGTTGAAAATGGTTGATAATTTTCTTGAGTTCCATGGTAATCATATTGAAGATCCCGAAAGATTTTTAGAAAAAATAGAGCTGTGTTGTTTGATAGAGAGAGTGACTAATCTTGAGGATAAACTCCAGATTTTTAGATATCAATTGCAGGGAGAAGCATGAAATTCGTTGCCTCACTTTGAGAGAAGCTTGAAATTTAGGAGACAAAATTTGGACTATGAGACCATTAAAATTACATTTCTATCTAGGTTTAAAAAAAGAGAAAGTCAATGTGAGATATGGGCAAAAATAGAAACTTGTGTTCAAAAAGATGATCCATGTGTTCAGGATTTTGCTAGGGAGTTTGAAAGATTGTGGAATCAATGGAGTTTAATATTCTTAGAAGCTGAGGTAGCCCCAATTATGTTGAAGATAATGTATTTTGTAAATGGATTGAAATTAGAAGATTGGAGAATGAAATTGGAGGTAAAAAACCCTAAGACTTTTGAGGAAGCAGTGAAGATAGCTCAATATCAAGAGAGGAAGACCAAAAGAAAACAAGAGTTAGGGTTTGATGAACCAAGGGAAAGGTTGAGTTCAAGGCGAGTTGAGAGAAAGGTTTTTGAGGAGAAGAGAGTTAGTTATACCTATCCTGAGAGAGGTATACTATATTTTCTATTTAGGAGAGATGAGTTGGCTTGTGAGAAGTCAAATGAAGTATGTGAGGAGAAACTCCCTAGGGTGGTTGAGGAGAAAAATACTTGTTTGACTGATTGGAGGGAAGAGTCTAGGAGTGTGAATTCATACCCATTGGCCATGGATACTTCTAGTTCAGTGATTAGTGATTTAACTAAAGAAGAGGAATCGACTGAGGATACTTTGGAGCTTGAGGACTATAAAGATGAGCTAGAGTTGGATCTGAGTTGTTAAAAAGAAAATGAGAGACCATATTGTTTTAAGGACCAAGAGCTTTCATGTTCTTTGGGAGAGTATGAGAGTCAAGAAAGTTTTGATATTTCTGATGAGGGAAGGTGTGATGAAAGTTCTGATAGTCATGGCAGTGTTGAAGAGAGTAAAGACAATTTAGAGAGTGAGCTTGTTTGCCTTGGTGATAGTATAGATGGATCTGATTGTTTGAAACATGAAGAGAGAATAGAGGATGAATTTTTGAGTTTGTTAGAAGAGCATGAGGGGGAGGGCTTAGAAACTATAAGTTTTCAAGATGAAGTTAAGGGTTCAAATTTGTTGCCTAATGAGTTTGTGGAGATTTATTGTGAGTTTGGTTATGAGTTTGTTGATCGAGAGAGTATTGAGGTTTTAGGTTTTGACTCTTGTTGTGATTTTGGTGTTTGTGTTGTTGACTCAATTGAGTCTTGTGAGTTGGTTGGTGATCTTTTGAGTAGCCCTGGAGAGGCTTTTATTTGTATTGTTGATGATGTTATTTCGAGTAGATCTAATCTCTTACTCCTTGATAGTTGTGTAGATATATAATTGTTTGATTGATTTTGGCAACAATGTCAAAGAGAAAACTTCATCTGATAGTCTTTTAGTTTCTTTGAGTTCTCCTGAAGGTTTTGATGTTGTTTGTAATGATTCAGATTGGGGTTTTGAGGATCTTGAGAGTGGCATTGATGAGGATGTGAGGTAGAATTTGAGTAAGGTTTTAAAAAGGATTGAGAAAGCACTCTAGTGCATATGTCTCCATGTTTCCTCATGCACATTCTATGTGTTTCCAAGATATTTAGATGGTGCCCAAGCTTTATCCATTGAGTTATCCTCCAAAAAACTTATTTTCTCTAGCATAGTTTGTTCATAAGCTCAATTATCTATAAAATGTGTAAATTTGTGTATGTTATATCAAATGCTCCCAAGAGGGTCCTTAAGTATTGTCAGGTGATGTAGTATTCAAATTTAAGGTGAAAATCGTTCTACTTTGAGCAAACACAATATTAGTGAGTTTGAAAATCTCCCAAACCTCAATTTTTGAATACTAAAAAGGTGGCACCCGGATAACATGCCCATAAGTTTCTCAAAACCATATGATGTGACCTATCATTGGAAAGTGCTTGAAAAATGGAATCTATTGAGCTATAGTAGAGTGCTCGATTTGAAGTTATAGTATTCAAGTTATGACAAATCCAAATATTTTATCATGTGTCCCAAACTTATGAGAAATTCCCATATTCCCCTGCAATAAAGTTTTGAGGATAAAAGCCAAACCACATGCAGTGCATCCATGGCATGTTTGCATAGCTTGATTATTTCCATATTAATAAAAGAATTTTAACTCCATTTGCATCCTTACAAAAATGACAAAAAGTTTTTAAGAAAACATAAACTGATACGTTGCTATTCATTCAAGGTTTGTGATTGCAAAAATAGTTTGATTATGGACCAAACTCATAAATTATTAGATGTAAAAATGTAATATGGTATGACTGAAATGAGAAAACAAGAAGTGGTACAGTAAAAGCATAAATAATAGGAAATGTCTTATTACATTCCATACTACTACATGGTATTAACTCTCTAAATCTTCCATATCTTTCATCTTAGATTCTTTTCTCCCTAAAACGCTATTGATGAAACTTTATTATTGCTCATCTCTTTTTGATTCCTCTACCATACTTCTTTAAAGGTAAAAGTTTTAGGGTACTTGTTTAGTATCAAAGTCTCGGAGGCAAAAATTTTCTTTGGTTGTACCATTTTTTGTCTATTGGAAGTCAACTTCGACTTTATTCCTTTTGGTCTTCACAAGACTCCAATACAAGTAGTGCTGTGTTGTACCTTCGAGAGGAGCTGGTGAATCGAAAACATTGGAAGGAAGATATTTGTGTGGCATGTGTGTGTGTGAGGTCCAACGAAAGCGATTAAGTGTTGGTAATCGGATAGATGTAATGTTTGCCAGGTAAGGGCAAATACTTACGCATGTCTTTGGTTCCGAACAGCAAGTCATCTCCACAAAGTCTCACATAAATTGACAAAAGGCTTTCATCGTCGTTTGTACAACAAGCCTCACCCATGTGAATTAGAGAACAAATTTTCAGTGTCTCGATGTGGGCACATACGATCTGTAGCCTACCTTAGACATAAGCAAATGTGTTGCTGAGTTAATTGGGCGAGCTAAAAGAATGTCTCTCAATGTTTCCATGTGGGTTAATATGAGCTGTACTGATCTTTCTAGACACAAACAATCATCAGTTTTTGCTGGAATTTGAGCTGGAGGAATGCTTATTAATGTCGTGTGAATTCTTTAATAGTAGGTACTATCCAGCTTATATTCCAACATGGGATTATTGTTGTTGTTGGATTCTCTGATGTCATATGTACATGGGACAATTATACAAAGGATGCAATTGCATGTGTGGTCAAAAGAGGACATAATACTTACTAAAAGCCGGTTTAGAAGGTACCCAGATAGTTGTTCGGGAGAGACGGTTAAATCTTCTTTTCATGTTCGGGAGAGACGGTTAAATCTTCTTTTCACGTTCCGCACGGAATGATTAATATGAGATAGGAAGCTAAATATATGCGCCTGGGTCAGGAGATGGGAAGGGAATCAGCTCATAATATGCATCTGGGCCACGAGTGTACCGTCTGCGTATGGACTCGCAATGGGGGGTTGACGTGACAGAAGGTTGCCGTGTGTAATACAGAGAGAGAGAGAGAGAGAGTCCGCGTAGCTGCTGGAATCGATGTTTGTTCGACACCTGGGTGATTCATGATGGCGGTTCCAGAAAAGGAGAGAGAGAGAGAGAGAGACGTAGAAAGGCATTATTATCTAGCGGCCTTGCTTCCCAATTATAATGCCCCACAGTGTATATCATCAACCGGCCGTTACTTCTTCCCTACCACAGAAGCGTTCTCAGTGATCGCGCAGCCAATGTATCACAGAATATGCCATACGAAACAGCTTATTTGATATCCTGTCTCTAGCACCTCGCTTCTCATCATCATTCACTACCCACAACTCTTTCCCTCGAGCCTTTTGCCCACCAATATAGTATTATAAATTTGAGTTGATGCCACTTGCTTAACAAATCCACTTCCATAAAATATAAGAGATGACAAAATTATTGCATTTTATTAACTCCATACAAGACCTTTAGAGATCCACTTCAAGACTCTACAATCCCATTCATTGATTTGATTCTCTAGATAAAGGGCAGTTAATTATGGCTTCTACTTCTCCACTTTTCCATGTTTGAGTTGGTAAACAATCAACTAGGGTAAAGAAGCCAATCATGTGACACCCTTAGAAAAGGTATTGAAAATAATCCTATGCCTACTACTATTGGAGAAAAGGAAAATGGACCAAGGAGATCTCTAAAAATAGAAGAGCAAAGAAAGACTTCTGTTCACATAGTCAGTGTAGCCTTATTGACTAAGATTATGAGAGAAGTAAAGGAGCCAATAGAATTGGAAGAAGCACTTTTCAATTTAGGATTTAGAGCAACTATGCAAGCTGAGTATGACAACATAATGAAAAATGATACTAATTTGGAGCTAGTGGATCAACCAGAAAAGAGAAAGATTATTGGCAGCAAGTGAGTTTGAAAGGTAAAGTACATGGTTGATGGAAGCTTGGAAAAGTATAAAGCCAAATTAGTTGCATAGGGATTTTCATAGGTTGAAGGATTTGATTTTCAAAAATCTTTTGTTCTAACTACTAGAATGGCTATTATTCACATAGTACTTATAGTGGCCACTCACAAGAAGTGGCTAGTTTACCAAATGGAAGTTAAATTAGCATTCTTGAATAATGAACTTAAGGATGAGATGTACGTGGATCAACCATTGGGTTTTGAGGCCCCCAGTTTGAGAACAAAGTTTGTAAGCTAAATAAGGTATTGTATGGGTTGAAACAAGCCCCTAGAGCATGGTACCAATGGATAGATAAATTCTTTTTAGGCATGGATTTTACAAGATGTGCTATAGATGCTAACTTGTATACTTATAGGAATAGAGAAATTTCTATAGTGATTGTCCTATATGTGGATGTCCTTCTTATTATATGTAACTATAAAGATATGATTCATTAAACTCAATAGGATTGGAGCTCTGAGTTTGAAATGACAGACTTGGGCTTGCTACACTATTGTCTTGAGATTGAAGTCTGCAAGATCTTAAAAGCATTTGGCATGACCAAGTGTAAGGAGATAGCTACACCTATGGAGGTCAATATGAAGCCATCCATTCAGCTTACATTAGCATTAACAGACATTTAGAGGTATATGAGGTTGGTGGATAGCCTCATCTATGTTTGTAACACTAGGCTAGATATTAGTTTTCCTATTGGTCTTTCAAGTAAGTTCTTAAACAAACCACAAAGAAAGTAATTGGAAAGTTAGGATGTGGGTGCTCAAATGCTTGAAGGAAACTCTTAACAATGGTATCATGTACAATTCTCAAAGTGCTATTGTGGAAAAATATGACTCAGATTGGGCAGTGATTCTAGAAAACTAGTTTTTGGATATTATTTCTCTTCAGGTTCTGAAACCTTCTCTTCAATTAGTAAGAAGTAACCAACACATAGGTATTGTGTTCTACCAAAGCAAAGTACAACGTAACTTATTTTGCTGAATGTGAAGCAATATAGTACACAAATGGAGATCTGATAGTGTCTAAGACTATAATTAAAATTACTAAATTTACATTTTTAAAACTATAATTAAAGAATTATTTTGTGTTATTAATAAGCATACTACCCTTTCTTTTGAACTCACGTGGTAACATACATGCTCTATAAGGTAGATCCCTCAGGGTTGGGAGTTGAGGATCTAGTTTGCCTATGATTGGACATTGAGATTTGGGGGGGGGGGGGTGTTAGATATGTTCAATACCCCATCCTCCTAAGATACCACCAATGATCCTTGGTGCTCTAAGTTGTAAGGCTCCCATTATGAGGAGAAGCCATGTGTGAGCCTAGACATTGGTTGGATCTTGATTTATATATCAAATGAGGTCTATATGACCCAACGGAAAAATTTGACCTATGTGGATCTAGCATTTGGATTAGATAGAATAGTTATATTGGTAGCAACTTGAGGAAAAATGTATCAAGTTGTTGGATGTGGGAGTTATCAAACCAATACTTGTTTTGGGGTCGAAGGGTCATAGGAGCGGCCCTTGGTTAGGGGGTCTTAGGGCGGTCACTGGGTCATCCTAACAAGGGTCCAAGGGCAATGGCCCTATGATGGTAAAGAGAATATTCATTCTCATATTCTTTGATAGACTAGAGAACGTTCATAATATGGTTGAACATGTCAGCTACACTACCTTCTTAGGCTATAAAAGAAAAACTCCTCACAAGCCATCACCCAGCTATCTTTTACCTAGTTAGAGTTCTTCTAGCTAGCCTTAAGCTCTTTGCTGCATTTGTTTGGATTGCCAACTAAGCTTCATTGTGAAAATGCATGGGTGTACAAAGCCATCTCTAGATTATTTCATTTGAAATTAAAGAAATTTCTATTATTCTCATATTTGATGTGTATACTTTACTCATAATTGAAATTTTGTCCACTGCACTGTGTTATTTCTACACATACAAGGTACTATATCTATTGCATGAGTAACTTAAAGAAATTAGCTTGCAAAGAGCCTCAAGCAAGAGATTTTACTATAAAAATGGAAAAACAGATATGATTAACTCTCATGAAAGGATGATCTACATGAACTTGGGGCCTAGATCATATCTTCACATGGATGTTTTAGAGATTGGCAGGCAATGTATGGTAGGGTTCTTTAGGACATAAAAGAGGAATGGACATTAATCTTAGGCTCCAAAACCTACATCACTTCTTCCCATTGGTGGAAAAATGTGTGTTGGTAAGAACAACATGAGCATTCAGCCATGTGGTCTTCTAAGATCATAGCATGATCCACAATTTATGCAAAACAATTCCACCACCTCATTTATCCAAAATTCAACTCCATCAACACTCCTTCTCTACCTCTACTTTTGCTACTCTCTTCATAATTGTCCCAAAATCTTCATAAGATTTATTACAAGAGCTGTAATCATACATTTATGATCCAAGCTCAATTTATTAAAGTGAAGTTTATGCTTCTCATTCTCTCTAAACACTATTTGGGATACACTACTTGAACTCCAAAGTATGAATCTAATGTCACTAATGAATTATTCCTCAAAGTATACTTTTATTTATAGTTGAGCAATCATACAATGACATTAAGTAAAAAGAAAAAAGTTTCCATGTCTAGGAGATTTAGCTTACATTTTACAATAGTGAAACTCCTAACTTGAAAAGGCTTCCATTTACATGAAGCCTCGCTATGTCCTTCTGATCTAGAAGTTTCTTTTTCTTAATCTTTTAGGATATAAGATGTGCTATCTCTGTGTGAGTGTTTGTGTGAAAAAGAATAAGTTCCATCCGATGTCTAAAAACATGCTTAATATATTGATGTGCTTTGATCAAGGTTTCTTTTAGAGGCTTGGTTTTGATCACTCTTGGGGGGTGACATGACACTTGAAAGAAATGGAGGGCTACGAAGAGCTTAGAGTTAGTGTTGACCACTCCTAATTTGTGAAAGTGCTTGGATGAAGTGGAGGGATAACATCCAAGAGTTTTTCACATGAGTTTTGTGTTTCTAGGAATTGACAGAGATTGTACTTCAGATATTTTTAATGTTGTGTGGAGGAATATTCAAGGCATATCTTCTTGTGTTTCAATAGATCTACCTCTTTCCCACTCCTCTTTTCTAACTTACTTTGTAAAGACCTCATGTCTTTGTGGCCTATGCATGCATTTCCTTTTGTTGATAGCGCACACATCAAATTCATCATCTCCGTCTCATTCTCATCTATGTTATACTTATCTAGCAACCTTCTTGGGTAATTCATTAAACCTAAAGATCTCCTTAGAAAAGAGCCTTGCAATGTTCGAAGCCATATAATTGGTCTTAGCTCTGAGATAAGGTGAGAAATTTTTTTCAACATATCTACAATCACCAAGATTGAGTTGTACCCTCATTGCATTGAAATTATAAATGATGTACTCTTCATGCTTATGTTGAATAAATGTTTTAAGGTTACTATGCATGAAAATTTTTTGGCTTGTATTTTGATTGCTTGCACAATATCCTCAATAAGATTTAAAATGGAAATATGGCCTTAGGGAATGGACCATTCACTTGTGAAGCCATAAGTATCAATTTGTTCAAGTAATGGGATTATTGGCCACCCCAGATTTGCATAAGAGAGAAGAGAGAGACTACAAAGAAAGATAATAACCATGCAAGAGAATTTAGAACAATCTTCACAAAATGGAATCCATATACCAAGACATTACACTTTTTATACCTTGAACTAGCTTTGAACTGTTCTTTATATGTACAGCAAATGAAAAACATCATACCACTTTTGTGGAACCTTATTTGCAATATATTCATATTGAGTACTAGAGCAATTTGGATAATTAGTGAAATTCTCATACTCAATAGGAAACAAGATACAATTATTGGTACATACTTGATCTCATCTTTGGGGAAAAATGGGGGAGAGAGGGAGCTTAAGCTCTTGCAAGACACATAACACACAGAGGATACACATAAGATAGGAACCAGCAAAACCCTAGTCTTTCTTCTTCTTCTTCTTCTTCTTCTTCTTCTTCTTCTTCACTAGAATAGTCTAGCAAGAATAAAGAGGGAGTATAATATACATAATATACAACTAGTCCATAGTGTGAAAATGCTAACTAGAAAGATGACGAGATAGATATCCTATAACTTAGGTAGGTGGACATGTCCAGCGTGGTAAAGTATCACTAGAATGATATGCTGATGCATGTACCAAATCAAGTCAGTGATATAAATGTAGAAACAATCATCCAAGTACATGAGTGTTAGCTCATGTTGAGCTTAACATCTCAACACTCGATCCCCCTCAAGCTTAATTTCATAACCTATAAGTAAGCTTTGAAATTGTCAAATCATTTTTTCTCCTTGGGCCTTGGTGAGAATATGTACAATTATATAGTCCTATGTGCTTATATATATGGAATCAATTTTATCTATCGAGACCTGCCCTTTGATGAAATGGTCAAGAATCTCAATGTGTTTCATGTGTGCATGAAGCATTGCGTTTCTTGCCAACTCTATGTGACTCATGTTATCACAATAAATGAAAACTCTTCTCTCTATTTGTATTTCCAGATCATCAAGTATCTTTTGTATCCGAGCTACCTTATATATTGCCATACTAACACCCATGTACTCTGCCTCTGTACTTGATAATAAAATCATGGATTTTTTCTTATTACTCCAAGTCATAGCCCCACTCCCACATGAAAACACATAGTCACTAGTGGACTTCCTATGAGACACACTACCTTCCCAATCTGTATCAATATAATCAAATAACTATGCCACTAAGTCAGTCTCATAAAGATATCATAATCCAAATGTGGCCTTAAGATACTCCAAGGTATCTCTCACACTATCCAAATCATGCCTACGAGGTACTTGCATAAACTGACTCTCCAAGATTACTATGCTATTAAAATCTCGCCAATGATAGTGGTGAAGATCAAACTTCCCACCATTTTTTTGTACATCTTAGGATCCTTCAATGTCTCACCCATTTCAATACTACATTTTGATATAATGGTATTAAGATTTGTTCATAATCATTCATACCATATTTCTCCAACATATCTAAGATATACTTCCTTTGTGAGAGCCATGTCCCTTCGATGTTCTTATCATCTCAGTACTAAGCAAGTACTTTAGGTCTCCCAAATCTTTAATGTAAAACTTTTGTTTGAAAAGAAACTTTACATGTTTTATCTCTTGCACATTATCACTCCCAATGATCAAATAATAATAATAATTTTCATTTAACTTTGATGCCCATTAAACCAAGTTATTTTCATTTCCAATAGGGAAACCAATAGAGACAAGATACTATGCTATCTTATCATGACATACTCTTGGTGTCCATTTATGTCTATAGAAGGTTCTGATAACCTACACACATAATGACGGTGAACCATACTCTCATAACCATGTGGATACTCCATATGTACTTTTCTTTGCAAGTCACCTTCTTACAATAATGTATTCTCTACATCCATTTGATGCAAGACTCAACCTTTTGTTGTAGCTAGTATGATGATAGCCCTTAGAGTTCTCATCTTTTTCATTTGAGCAAATATCCCAATCAATCCCATAAGTTTTCTTATAATCTTTGGTGAGTAGTCTTTTTTTGTATCTACTCACACTTCCATGTACATTATGCTTAACTTTGTAAATCTTTTAGCAGCCTATAGCTTTCTTTGCACCAAATACCAAGTCTGATGTACATCCAATGCAACCATTCCTTCATCCATGGATTTCTATCAACGCACATGATTAACAGCTTCCTCAAAACAAGGGGGCTCAAGTAGTTTTATAACATTATCTATGAATACATAATGGAGAGAAATGGAACCATCATATAGTAATCTATTTATGAGATATGTTACTCTTGTTTCTTTGTGAACTTGGAGAGCAATCTATGATCCCTTTATATTAGCCCTCATTTTCCTTACACCAATCATATGAACAACTAGAATACCAAACTCCTCATGCATACTCTCCTCAGACATTTGAGCCACTCTCTACATGAAAATAGCCTTTAGAAACATCTTGTACAACAAGTAACTCACTCACTTTATCTTTTTCCTTTCATGATATATTTTGTGCACTTGTATGAAATGAACTTATCCTAGACTGAATTAAAATAACAAGAAAATCAAGAAACAACGATTGAATCAAATGGCCATAGCCATGCCAGAGATGAAAATGTATTAAATCTACAATACAATGTAGCCATAGCTCAATGGTATCAAAGATACAATGAGAACCAAGGATGAGAGGTTGCAGCATGATATACTCCTCATGCTATAGAGGGGCATGGTATCCACCCCAATGAGATGGTGGCCAAAGAGTATGGGCCCTCAACACATGGTGGGAGGTGGAAGCCTAAAAAAAAAAGTTTATAATTAGCAAAAGAGATTTGCAAGTTACAACTTAGGCTTTTATATCTAATCCTAGACCTAAGGCTAAATAATGGCTAAGGTACTAATTTTCTTTATTACAAGTCATCGTGCCGAAAAGCGCTTTGTTCTCAAAGATGAAATTGAAGTAAGATATAAGAAATATTACAAGGATAGCTTGAAACATATGATCCATGCAGAAATGAAACCCTAAGTTGAATAAGATCACATAAGTCGACAAAGAAGTATGTATGCTGAAGAAACTGTTGCAGGCTATCCAAAACATGTTACAGTATAAATTTGGCCATAACTTAAAGAAGAAGTGTCAAATTTACATATACAAGCTATAGAAATATAGAGAAAAATATGTAGTACTGAGGCATGCCATCAAAATACTATTTTGATGAAGATGAAGCAATTAATTTCCTTGGAAAATTTTAATAGAAATTTTCTAAGGAAATTAATTGCAAGAATATGGTATTAAAATTTTCTAAGGAATTTTCTAAGCAATTGTATGTCTCATTGTCATGAAAGAATATGGAAGCCACTTGAGCTTTCTATCCATACAATTGCAATGATTTGAAAGGAGACATACCAATGCTAATGTGATGAGTATTATTATAGCAAAAATCTGCAAGGTGAAGTGTAACGTACCCATTTGTCTGCTTGCGAGACACATCTTAGCAGCCCATTGGAAGGAGGGTCTAGAAGGCTCCGCCTGGCACTTGCAGGGAATGACATAGGGTTTGCGATCTAGGTCTTCCCGAGTCTACCCCAAGCGGAAGTGTCCAGTCATTCCCACTTGGGATCCATCTGAGGTCAGGGTTCCTTTCCTATCAGCAAAGTCTCTAGGAAGGAGCTAGCGTCGAGCTCCAGTTGTACCACTTTGTGTAGGAACAACAGAGTCGATGCGGATTCATGTTGTACTTGGTTCATGGAGAATGGGGACCAAGAGGGTTGCGAAGCTCAACCTCTCTGCTGAACGGCATAGTCCCATTCCTTTTCCCTAAAACAGAATAAACCCGAAATTCTACATCTACTGATACTAGGTCTTCGTTGTCTTATTATCTCATTATTTGAGAAAAGTTCCTAGCTAACCGAGATCACCCTTCCATAGGATGGACCTAAGTCATGTCCACCACACTTTCCTCAGTTTGCTTTAGTTATCTAATTACCTAACACATTTTGTTTTGACACGCAAAATCAGCTTCCTTAATTAAAAAATTTCATCATGGGTTCCTTCACGTAACTTAGGAACTATCACAAAAACAATGTCAAACAAGCTCCTCTTTCTCAAGTATCTGTTCTTTATTTATCATAATCCTGGGTTACTTCCAATATCATGGCCGAAGGCCATCCTAGCAATCTACAGGATCGTTGCTCCAAGTTTTGCCCGTAGACTAGTGCACGGGCCTGGAGATCCCATCTCGGCCTCTTGCAAGGGATCCGGAGGCAAGGGATTTACAGCCAGAGCCTCCCCTGGCACCCAAGCGTCCTCCCGCTCCAAGCACTACCCACAGAGAGACCTCTTGTGGCTGGTCAGGTCCATATACTCGGCGTGGCTAACAACCCCCTTGGATAGGGCCAGACAGACAGTCGAAGGCAATTGTTCATGCCTCTCCCGCCAGGCTTTCAACCTGAAGCATTAAGTGTTTTCCTTGAATTAGTTCCTTGAGAAAGAGATCAAATAATGTATCTAAGTACAAGCACAAACATGTTCGGAGGTCATTTGTGCGACCGATTGCTAAGGTGTGACTCCCTTTTTCCCGAATGCTCCCCAACAACCAACCCTGGGTCTTTTTGCAACTTGGCAAGATCCCAATAATTTCAAAAAAGATGCACAAGCAAGTGGTCTTGGCAAGTTGACTTATACTTGCCCTTTTCCCTTGGTTTTACCTTAGGGTATCTTAGCCCCTAACTCAAGCATTAGCTGGTCAGTCAAGGCAACGAACATGCCTTATTCACAACCCAACCTAGGGTCTTTTAATCTCTAATTCTAGCCAAGCTCAGTTAAGACAAAAGGCAACACATGATTTCTCATTTAACTTTCAAGATGTGGTTTAGATGCATGCGATCCTTCCAATTCTCTTAGTGTGATGCTCAGTTAACACACATGGCAACACATGATTTCTCATTTAACTTTCAAGATGTGGTTTAGATGCATGCGATCCTTCCAATTCTCTTAGTGCGGTGCTATGCAGGATTTCCCAACCATCATGCACATTGTGCGTTTAATGTAGTTGTCCCCTAAACGGCTTTTATCTCTCTTTATTCCTGGCAATGAGTACTTATCTCTAATGCACCGGATCACATGTGACTTGCGTCTATGGAAGTCTAGGGTTTTTTTTCTAATGATGCAAGTGTATCTTATGAATGGAAATTAACATTTCATGTGTTTCTTTTAACCATGATTGCGCAACGTGAATTCTAAATGACTATTTATGCACTGAACCGGTTAAAAAGCTATCATTTTATGTGAAATAAGACGATAACCTTATCATTTTATGTGAGTAAAATCTATCATTTCTTGTGAGGTAAGGCGTTAACCTTATCATTTTACGTGCGTTAAATCTTATGGGAAATCAACATCTACCATTTCGCGCATGCAACTTAGTTCTTAGAATAAACAAAACCTTATGCACAACATTATTCCTTCCACGAGAAATAAGTCCTAATTTAATTTTTTAATGCTTGGAACCTAGGCTTGATTCGTGTGTGCTGCATTGGTTGTTCCGATCGTCCCTCCACCATTACAGGTGGTTTGGGCGCCTATGCTTCCCGCGACTTTCTTCTTGGGAGCCATTTGCCTCGCGGTGATTGGGCAGTCTGGACCTTAACGGTTTCGGTTTGACACGATCGGTTGGGAAGACCACCAGATGTGGTTCGTTGCGAGGAGAGTGTTTTGGGTGACTCGTAGTGGTTACCCCCTTTCTCTCTCTTCTTCCTCTACCTCTCTCCTTTCCCTTCTTCTTCTCCTCTCCTCCTTCTCTCCCTCTTCTTTCTCTTCCTCTACCTCTCTCCTACTCCTCCTCTTCCACTACTCTCCCTCTACTTCCCTCTTCCCACTCCTTCTTTTCCTCTCTCCTTCTCCTTCACTCCTTCTTCTTCACTTCTTCTCCTTCTATTCTCTCTCTCCCTCCTTCTTGCTCTTTAACCTCCTCCTTCTTCTCTACCCACTTCTTCTCTTCCCTCTCTCCCTCCTTCTCCTTTCCTTCCCACTCCTCCTTCTTTCTTGCCCTCCTTCTACTTCTTATCCTCTCCTCCTTCTACTTTTTATCCTTTCCTCCTTCTACTTCTTATCCTCTCCTTATTTTACTTCTTATCCTCTCCTCCTTCTACTTCCTATCCTCTCCTTCTCCCTTTCCCCCCACAGTTGGTCAGGGCGGCAACCAGGGAGGGAGGCGACATGTTTGAGGGGACCCGAAAGTGTCAACCATGGAGTGAGGCGGTGTTTTTGAGAGGGCTCGCCTCTCCTTCACCCTTTCTCCTCACGACCGTTAGGGTGGCAACCCAGGGATGGAGGCGACGTGTTTGGGGGCTTAGGGAGGGTTTGTGGCGTCTCGTAACTGGGGGAGGGGGGGTTGACTAGGATCAAAGGCCCTAGATAGCCTGCGCAGTGTTGACGGGGGAAAGTGACACGTGGGATGCTAGGTGGCAGAGTGGCCGCCAGTAGAGGGTGCTGTTGCAGTCAATCCCAAGGGGGAGACCTCGTCTGGAAGGGCCCAGGGAGGTGGTGAGCACCTGTTGTCTAGGCGATGGGGGTGGCTATGGCCAAGAGCCCAATAAGGTTGGCACTGTCACTATGGATGGGAGGGGGAAATGGCCTTTAACAGAGGCCCTGTGCGGCACCTGGGGAGAAATGTTGGCGACGTCTTTGTATCCTCCTTCCCCTTCCTTCCTGGGGAGGGGAGAAGCCACCCCTTAAATAGGGGAAGGGAGGAGGTAGGTGGCATGGCCACCCCTCCACTTGGAGACTGCATGCCTCCCCTCCCCATCATCCACCACTCCCCACTCTCTCTCCCCCTCCCCCGACTGCTATCGGCGGGGAGAGAGGGGGGAAGTAAAAGAATTTGAGTTTAATGAAAAAAAAAATTCCCTTTTCCTTCAGGGGAGGGGTCCTATGGCCCATTACATTCTCTCCCCCTTAGAGGAGTTGAGATGTCCTCATCTTGAGAGGACCTGGGGGTATTGTTGGTTGAGAGTATCTTAATCCATCGAGGTGGCGTCCTCTTTGGGATAATCTTTCCACTAGACGATGTATTCTCTCAAGGTCCTTGACCTCAAATGCCTCTCCCTGACATCTAGGACTCTATTAGGCCGTAGCTCAAGGACTCCTTGGCTAGGCATTACAATTTGCTAATCATCAAGTACATGTTTTGGATTAGATAGATACTTTTTCAAAAGGCTAACATGAAATACATTATGAACTTTTAGGGTTGTGGGCAGCTGTACTGTGTTAGCATTAGGTCCTAGGCACTTAGTGATGGTATAAGGTCCACAATACCTTGGACTTAGCTTCTTGTATTCTCCCAAGGACAGTGAACTCTTTTTGGCGCATATGCGGATGAAGACCATATCACCCTCAACGAAGGATTTGTCTTGCCGTTTCAAGTCCGCATAAGTCTTCTGTCTATCCTTGGCAGCTTGGATGTCTTGTCTTATTGATTTGATTTGGTCATCCATGTCTTCCAGCATCTACTTTGAAGCTTCTATCCTCATGGTTGGATCGAAGAAGCTCAAAGGAGTACGACAATCGTGCCCATACAATGCTTGAAAAGGGCTCATCTAAATACTTTGATGGTAAGAAGAATTGTAGGCGAACTCAACTAGTGGCAAATATTGAATCCACCTTTTGGGTTCACGACCTGAAATAGAGTTGAGTCCCAATGGCCTCGGAGATAGCCCTCTAGAAGCGTGATGTGAAGAGAGAGTCATGATCACTAATGATTATTCTGGGTAATCCATGCAATTTAAATATTTCCTTGATGAATAATCTTGCGATATCTGAGGCTTTATAGTTTGTCTTGAGAGGGATGAGATGTGCAACCTTGGTGAGCATATCTACTACAACCATAATAGAGTTGTATCCTCCCTGAACTTGGGGTAGGCCAACAAAAAAGTCCATAATAATGAGTTCCCATTTCATTTGGGGAATATCAAGTGGTTGCAATTTCCCTAGCATTTTGACATGTTTTGCCTTAATGTGTTGACAAGACAAACATTCCGTGACATATTTGAGAACGTCACCCTTGAGCCTATCCCAATAATAGCTCTTCCTGACCACATTAAGGGTCTTGGCATAGCCAGGATGTCTTGAGAAAGGGGAGTCATGGGCTTCCCAAAGTATCTTCTGCTTGAGAGATTGGCTTGTGGGGATACATAATCTTGTCCTAAAGTAGACAAGTCCAGTGACAGAGAATTCTTGATACTTCGTCTTTACCTTTGGGTCTTGATCGTTGATGGGGATCTCCCTTAGCAATTTATGGTAAATTGGGTTGTGACATGCCTCTTCTCTAGCTAGCTCAAGGATTGGGTGTTTGGCATTGATACCTTTGTGGCTAGAGATCTTGCTGTTAATGGATCTTGCAAAATAAGAGAGTTTAGAAATGCCTTGTGATTGAGTGCGTCAGCAACTACCCTCTCCTTTCTAGGCCTGTATTTGATTTCAAAATCATATTCTTCCAGCACTTCGATCTATCGACGTTGCCTCAGATTGAGCTCATTCTGGGTGAAGATCCATTTAAGACTCTTGTGGTCTGTCATTAAGGCAAATTTGTTACCCAGCAAGTAATGTCTCCAAAGTTTGAGATCATGGATGATAACCAATAGCTCCAGATTGTAGGTAGCATGATTCCTTTCATGGCTCTTCAATTTCCTTGAAGAGTATGCTACGGGATGACCTTCTTGTATAAGCGTGCATTCTAAGGAAAGTGCACTAGCATCAGTTACCACTTCAAACTTCTTACTAAGATCAAGAAGTTTTAGGATGGGTGCTGATACCAAGCTTTGCTTTAGTTTGTCAAAGCTGGTGTGTTTAGCAGGTGACCATATAATTGATACTTGCTTCTTTAGTAGATCAGTCAGAGGTGCTACAATCAAAGCATAGTTTTTGATAAAGATCTCGTACCATCCTGTCAATCCAAGAAAACTATGTATTTCTTTGATAGAAGTTGGTGTTGGCCATTCCAGAACATCTCTTACCTTGGCCGGATCTTCCGAAATTCCTTCCGCCGATACAATGAATCCTAGATATTCAATCTGTCACTTAAAAATGCACACTTCTTCTTCTTGGCATAAAGCTTGTGTGCTCTCATTGTTTCAAGAACAATGAAAAGCTGGGGTTCATGATCTTTTTCCTGCTTAGAGTAGACTAGGATATCGTCAAAGAAGATGAGTACGAAGTCATCAAGATAGGGCCTAAAGATATCCTGCATTAACCTGTTGAAGGTAGCAGGAGCATTTGTTAGCCCGAATGACATCACTAGGAATTCAAAGTGTCCATACCTTGTCCTGAATGAAGTCTTCGGGATATCTTCTTCCTTGATCCTCATCTGATCATATCCAGATCTAAGATCTATCTTAGAGAAGCTCTTCACACCTTGAAGACGGTCAAGTAGTTCATCTATTCTTTGAATGGGGTATTTGTTTTTAATGGTCGATTGATTCAACCCTCTGTAGTCAATGCATAGCAGAAGCGTTCCATCTTTCTTCTTCTAGAATAGCACTGGAGCTTCCCATGGCAAACTGCTAGGACGGATGTAGCCTTGGTCTAACAATTGCTTGAGTTGCTCTTTCAGTTCAATAGCTTCTGGGATGGACATTCTATAAGGTCTCTTTGCGACAGGTGCAGCTTCTGGTGCCAGCTTGATTTCGTGGTCGACTTCCCTTTGAGGAGGAAGTTCTGTTAGCTCTTCAGGAAATATGTCTACGTATTCCTTTAACCATGAAGATTTTTCCCTAGATTCTTGATTCTGATCTAGCTTATTCAGTTTAATCAGATAGACGGGTAGACCCTTTCTAACTCCTTTTATTATCCTGTTGCTTTTGCCAGCTAAATTTTTGGCTTACCAGCCTCTCCTTGAGTTGTAACTAGTTCCGCTTCAAAACTTCAAAAGGAGACTTGGCCCTTTCCACGGTGGAAGTGGGCATCATTGGGTATTAGCCAATCCATTCCAAGCAAACATTCGTGGGGACACCTAGGTTCATTACCTTGAATCTCACCGAAGTCAGCTTCCCACCCAGTAGGAATTTCACCTAAGCAGTTTGCCTGGTACAAGAGACCTCACGACCATTTGCCAATTCCACAAGTAAAGTAGGTGTGTCTATTGCATTAGGGGAGTTTTGAGGTCTCGAAAATGCTCTGTAAAAGATCCTAAAGAGAGAAAACAATTTACGAAATAAAATCATTTTATAGAATTTTTAAAAGGTTTATATTTTGGTAAGTTAAAATATCAAAATTCATTAATAAGTCATTGTCATGATATTCTCATGGTCACATCAAACCTAGAAATCTAGGTCGCCATAAAGTTGGCAAGGTTGTCATAATGAAGATCTTACCTCTCCTCATTTAAGTGAAAAGTAATATTCAATTTGAATTTTGGTGGATACTCGATTGCCTCCCTCCATCGTTTCTCCATCGTTTCTCTCTTTTTTTTTTCTCCTCCTTATTAGTCTCTTCTTTGTTTTCGTTCTTGCTTCTAATCATATCCTTAGCTATGGATCAATCACCCAATGATCTGTGTAACTCAGCTATGGATCAATCATCTAATGATCTCAGTAGCTCTCATAAAAGACCTCTCTATCATCTTCATATTGAGTTGGACAGTGAGTATGAACCGATAAGAAAGAGAACAAAATCTATCACAGTTACAGAGTTTATGAAACATATGCTGAGGTTTGAAGGAAAGAAGAATATTGATCTTTGGTTAGATGGAAAGCTATATCCCAAAGATCCTAGCAGAAATAGCACTCCTCCTTTCTATAATAGCTTGTCATTAATGAGGTTTATTGGTGATGGCTACAATGGATTTTTAGGTTATACACTTAATCTTGTTGCAAAAAATGATATCCTTGGACTAGAGAATCATCTTTTGATGAAACACAATATAGAGTTGTTGCAGAAGCTAGAGGATTGTCAACAAAAAATTCATTCATTGGAAAAGCGTATCAAAGCTTATCAACAAAAGCAAACTTTATTAGGCCTTCGAAATCGACAAAGAGCTCTTAAAAATATTGAGAATCTCAAACGAGGAGGAGGAGGCTGTGATAAAAGAATCCAAGCAGCAAGGTATATTTGTTTTCACTTGAAAAATCTTAAATATGGCTTTATTTAAACTACTTGCATTGATTTGTGATGTTAATTTTGCTTAGATCTCTTCTACAACCAAATGCAAGTGAAAGAGATTCTTTAAAAGCAGCTTAGTTTTATTATCATCTTCTTCCTTCAGTAGTTTCAAAGGATATTTTGGAGAATAAGAAATTTAAAAAGGCAAAGAAACAATGCTTGGAGTCATTTGTAAAGGATCATTCTTTGGATTCTGAGTTAGTACAGAAGACACTTGATAGTATTGGTATCAGTCGAGATGCTTATATGCAACTTTTCCAGCTTTTATAATCAAATATGAAGCAAGGACAGGTACACAATTGCATACTTCCGAAACCATTTGTGGTTAGGACTATCAGACAGAGAGTTAATAACAAAGTGATGGAGATTCTAGGTGAGCCTTTTCATATCAAGGCTAGCTTCAAGGGCAAGAAAAAGGAGGTTACATTCAATGAATTTAACAATATTTTCCTTGACTTGCCCACCCTACAATGCTTGCAGAGGCACAGGGAGTGGCTAGATTTGTGATTAAACTTGATGAAAGTTAGATTCTGAAATGTAAAAAATTGGAGAGAATCTCTATCACCTTGATGAATAGAGCACTTTCGTCAGGTCATTGCAATCACTCAACATCATTTAGTGTTCAATCTGAATATAACATCTGGTGGCTAGGAGCATTTGAGGTAGATACTGAGAATTTTGATATACTATATTGGGTTTTTCATCAAACATCAATACCTAATGTTATTCAAAGGCAATAAGTAGGAGAAGAGCTATTTGTTGAAGGATTTGGGAATTACAGGATTGAGTGGCACATAGCTGGTGACCTAAAGACACTCAAATGTATGTATAATGTATCAAAGGGAGCTAAATCGAGATCTCCTTGCTTATACTGCATGTCACCAGCTGTAGAGTTAAACTCAAGCAATTGGAATAGAGCTCCCTCTAGGCACAATAAGGATTCATAGTTTAAACCAGACTTGGACATTCCTTTAGCGAATGCCCATATTTGTACACTTCATGCACTTTGCAGGATAATCGAAAAGCTTGTTCATCTCTATATAGGATTTGCATGGAATTTGAAAACATTATCAACTAGAACAGATGCTATAACAAAGGTTGAAAATTGCAATTGGTTTGCATGGCGGCAATGTTGTCCTTAACTGCTTTCATGGGAGACTTGGCAAGATAAACTCGAGAAATGGTGGCTCAACTATTAAATTTAATCAGTGGAAATCCCTACATAATGCAGTTAAGGATCACACTGATAATGGACAAGCTCCAAATAGAAAAGCTAAAGTTTGGGAAACACTAGACAGTGTTTTTTTATTGTGATAAGACTGAATGGAATGATGATGATCTCAAAGACTTTAAAAACCAATTGAACCTTTTCAAAAAGGCGATGACAAAAGCTTGGGGTGATCAACACTTTACTCACTATATGGTAAGAAGTTTGTATATGTTTGTTTTTTCATTGTCGAACTCATATAATGTTTTTTAATAACTTTCTTTATTTATTGACTATGCAGCATATTCTATACAACCATGCTCCATACTTTATTAAACAATATGGATCTCTATCTATCTGGTCAACCCAAGGTATGGAAAAATCACATTATCAAGCAAGAACAAAATATTTCAGACACACAAGACATGGAGGTGGAAGACACAAAGCCAACAGTTTATTAGAGGTCTTTCAATGGTTCTATCAACAAATTTGGCATAAATTCAAGCCTAAAGATACAACCACATCAAGCAATACATCATCTTTAGCAAGGACTATACAAATTGTTACCCAAAGAAGAAAAGATAGATATTTAAATTCTTGCGCAAAGCAAAGATTTACAGAGTGGTTACAAACCAAACAAAGAGTTGGGAAAAGATGGGTTTCAAGAAACCCTTGATCTTTGGCATCTTCTAGTCTGATTGTGTTGCAGAAGAATCCTTAGTTTCAGGCACCTCAAGAGGGCCTTCAGAGGAGTCCTTGGTTTCAGGTAGCTCGACAGGGCCTCTAGAGGAATCTGTTGTTTCATGCCACTCAATAAGACCTTTGTATTTCAAAAACCCTTGTTTCCGATAGGTTGGAAGAAGCTTCAAATTCTTACTATCTCCTACATAGGAGAGCAAATAGGAGCCAAGAACTCCAAAATATCCAGCTCTAGATCCATTGTATCCAGGCATGAAGCCAAAAACTCTTATGGCTTCTTCCTTCTCCACCAAAATGATCTTGTCCAAACCTTTGCTGAAAACTTGAGATCCAATTACCTTTGAGATAGCTCTCAAAGCCATCATTGGTAGACTTGGAGATCTTGACAATCTACTATGATATATTACAATTGTTTGATTGTTTAAGTTTCCAATATAATGGCCAAGGCTTTGATTTTTTCCAAGCTTCATTGGCCTAGAGCCCTTGGTCCTTCCAAGAAAGTTTTCCAGATCTTCAATCTCAATCTATAGAACAAACCACAACAGTACAAGATATAAGATATTTATCTATAATGCATAATAAAGTCTAACATGATAAACTCAATGGGTAACTTCGAATTATATTTCATACCTTAGGGTGTTCGTCTTCTTCAAGAAGACTATCATCATAAAGATTTATTGAACTCTTGGGCTTCTCATCTGATGGAGACTTCAATGTTTCTTCATACCCTACATCATCAATATGAAGTTTCTTCTGGACCTGCAAGAACTCTTCTTCTGTAGGTAGCCCCCCCTTTTCGTATTCTATGATCTGATTAATACAAGTATGTAAGGCTATAGAGCTATCTTGGAAATTCTCTCCCTCAACATTAAGACTTGCTAGTGGTTCTTGTTCATAACCTATAAAATTCATGTCATTTTTGCCCCAACGTGCAAGGATTGCTAAGCAATAATCTTCTCTAATCAAAAAGATATTGAATATCATTTAGCAACACATATCTCTTCTTGTTGATAAGATAAGTGGAAAATGTTGGAACAGAGGCAAGAGGACCTTCTTCATCAACCTGTGCACTTGGCTCGATCTCCTTTTCTTCCACCATTGTGATATTGTCACTCTTGAATAAACCTACATCAAAACCTTGGACAAGTTGATTCTCAACATCTTCTTGGAACATCTCCTCCTTCTCTTCAACCTCCTTATCCATACTTGCAATATTCTCTAGCTTTCTCTGTTGGTCTATATCTGGAGAAGAATTTTCCATGTACTGAAGATACACAATAAATCCAACGTCCTTGTGGATCAGAAGGCATTGGTGTTGGTACTTGTGGAAAGGGCAACATGTTTCTTTCTCTCTGAATTCCTCATCAATGAGGTTGAACCAGCCTAGCAAAGTTGACCTAGATGTATTGGTGGCTCCCATGACATCACTGTAATGAACAAATCCATTGACTTCCAAACCTTGCACATGTCTATCATAAAAACATATGTACTCCTTAAGTTTATCTTCAAGATCCTCCAATAACTCCTTCAAATCAAAAGGAACATTGAAAATTTCGCTGATATAGCCAAACTTGGAAGAATTTCCAGTGGTGTGTAAGAAATCAAAGAGCCTATCATCAGATGTCTCAATTATCTCCTCCTCATCCATTCCTTCCAGAGATAGCTTCCTCTTTGTCATCTTGACCAGAAAAATATTTATCCCTGAAAAAAAAAGCAGAATAGAACCAATATCCAATAAAACAAGATGGAACCATGGAAAGAGGCCCCAAAATTGATTTTCCAAGACAAAAAAATCAAAAAATGAGAAAAAAATTTAGTTGACCAGTGAAACGCGAAAATTCAAGTGTCCAAGGCAAATGCCTGTGAAGAAATTGTGTTTCATCGAACACTACCTTGAAGACAAAAATTATTCCAATATCTCGCCGGTGAAACGCGATACTTAGCAAAATATCACTAACAGAGACATTGTTTCGCGTTTCATTGGTCAAAAAATGCAAATGAAGAAGAGAAACATGAACTATAAATCAATTCTATGGAAACACAGAAATTGATGATAAAATCACTTTTGGAAAAGCTATGCTGCTTTTAAAAGATAGAAAGCACATAACATCTCTAATTGTTCAAGTGTTATAAAACATTCTTTCTATATTAATCAAATTTATTTTGTTAAAATACTTGTAATAAAAAAAATTTGTTACCTATCAAAGATTGTTAAACTGCTCTCCACACAAGAAGCAAGGACCTTGAAGGGAAGTGGAGACGAAGTTTCGACAGAAAAGAAGACAATGTCGGAGAAATGGCTTTGAAATGCTTTTATATTGACCGTTAAGCATGTGGTGATAGTTTCAATGAAAAAGTTTGTGTAATAATGGAAAAATACATGTACACGTGTCTCACTTAACACACCGTATCAAACTCCATAGAAGACATGCGTACTCTCTTTTTCCAAAAATACGTCACACGTGTGTTACATAACCCTTTTCCAAGTAAAAAAAATTTATGGTAAGCAAGAGTACGTCACACGTGTGTTATTAACACTTTGCCAAGAACGTTGAGTCCATGCAAATTCACCACCTTCACCTTTCATCGCTACTCCACCTTTACCTTTGGTGTTCCTTCCAATCTCCAAGCATTTCACTGCTTCCCCAACAAAGGAAACCTTCAAGCATATTGTCGTCTTTAGGCTGAGATTGTGAAGAACAAGCTAAAAAGAAGGTATGGTTTCTGCATCTTGCTTTTCAATAACATGCTCCATTCAATGCATTATTTTGATACTTTTCCTTAATCCTTTATGTTATTATTAGCCTATGACCACTACAAAAGAATTTTTTCCACAGTGGGAGCATTCCTTAATGTTGTGGATATTTAAGGAAATCTTCAAATTTCTTCCCTAATTCTGTGGATATTTTATGTAATCTTAAAAGCTTTTCTTGGATCAAAGCTCTTTTTTCTTGGTTTTGTCGATTTTTATGCTATTCATGAGAGTTGTCCGGTGAAACGCGAAAATAAGGTGCTTCAAGCAGGTCTCCTGGCTTAAATTTGCGTTTCACTGGACACAATGGACAACAAGTCCGGTGAAACGCGAAAAGAAGCAGCTGCAAGGAGGCGCCTTGCTTGACACTCGCGTTTCACTAGACACCTCGAGAAAAATTCAGCTGAAACATGAAAACGCCATGCAGCATGGATACCTCTTGTCTGGGACTCGCGTTTCGCTGGACATGCTGGAGAAGAAGTAACATGTCTTTTTTTGGCAGATGGCTAGGACTAAGGCAACATCAAGAAAAGAGAAGATTGATCCTAGGGATTTAGCATCAAAGATTCATCAGTCTTCAAAGCCTCAGAAGCTCTCTAGAAAGTCAAAGCCAAGGAGAAAGTTTTCTCAAAATGTCAGGTGTCTAAGGGAGATTAGGAAGGCAGTAAATGCTCTTGACAATGCAATTCCAAAGTTGTCTTTTCAGAGGCTTGTCAGGGAAATTTATGACAGATATAGTTTGGATAGTTTCAGATGGACAAGAACAGCTCTTAATTGTATACAAGAAGCCACATAGGATTTTTTAGTTGAGTTTTTTCAAGATGCCTACATTTGTGCTGCTCATGCTCATAGGCTCACACTCATGGACAAGGACATGGTAATTCTTAGGAGGCTAAGATATAGATTTTCAAAGGTCCTTGAGCCAATTCCCCTCACTGATATGAAGACATTTAACATCCTTATTGTGCCCCCAGCTAGGAGAAAGAAAGAAGATTCTGGTCTCAAGGTTGAGGATGTCACCTATGAGAATGATACAAGGCAACATGAAAAAGAGGAGAAATCTAAAGAGGAACAAGCAGATAAATGGAGAGTATAGGAGGCAAAGGGTTGAAGAAAGGGAAATAGAGGAACTAGAGTCCTTTGAAAATGAGCTAGCCACCCTTCTTGAAGCAGCTAATCCAAAAGGATTCAGTGTGTTTTGTTTCTTACCTGGTGACTTAGACAAAAGAACTGAGGTTATCTCCTTTGATGCTGCATGTGTTCAGATTCTTAAGGATAAAAGAAGAGAAGTAAATGACAATCTTATTCTTGTTGGCCTAAGGTATGTCCATCCATAATTACTTATACTTTTTGATATTTTTTTAACAATAAGATTTTTCTTGTTTATACTCACTATTTCTATGCCTTTTCTAGGTGTATAATGCATGAGTTTCCTTTGGATATACAACAAAAAATTGAGGTTCTTGATCCATCTATCTCATTCTTTATGAGGCATGAGCATGATACAAGTTTTATTGAGCACTGGCTCAATTTGATTGACTTCGATACTTTGGAGCTCCTTATAATTCCATATAATGAAAAGTAAGTGATTCAATATTCTATTAGAGTTTTTGAGATTTTATCCTACTAATTTATTGAGATATGATTGCTTTTAGTTCTCATTGGAGCTTGATTGCAATAGACCTTATGGATAAGCAATGCTTTTTAATCAACTCTATGAAAGGAAGCCATGGAAATGCTAAATTGTAAGTTATATTATCCAAGGGCTCCTTGATATTTCAATTCTTTTTTTTGTAAGTACTCTAAATTTCAACATATTTTATATACAGAGGTGCCAAACGATTAATTGAAGAGCTAGAGAAAAGACCCCCTATGCCGTCTGATTTGCTTGTAACAATGCAATATAGACAAGTTGCGATAAGTTATTCATTAAAATAATTGAAACATGAGTTTATTCTATGAACTACCATTCATCCTCTTTATAGTTTTACTTTGTGTTGGTGGTTGCAGTGTCCCCATCATGATGATAGACATTCTTGTGGCTGGAGGGTGATTGCAAATGCTAGAAGAATGGTTAACTTTGTTTATCTTAATGATGAAAAACATGTAAAGGTAATATGAAAGATGCTAAACTTTAAGATAGATATTAATTGCAAATAGTCCATTGATGATAAAAATATAGTCTATTGTAAGAACAATAATGAACTAAAACTCTTTTTTCTATAAATGTGTGACAGTTTTCGAAGGATTGCTATACATCTGAGCATGTTTGGTACATCAGAGCAAAGCTCTTGAAGTATATAATGGTCAATTGTATACAACCAACAACAGAGATTGGTGGGGATTTGCACCATGAAGGAGATGCGATGCCTATAACCACAGAAGGCAAATCCATAACTTCAACACCTTCTATACCCAAGACATCAAAGAAAGGCAAAAGGACTCCTAGAAAGGATAGTTCTCCAAAAAAGAAATAGCTTTGCAATATCACCTTATAAGCCTTCATATATAGAAATTTGCCCTTTAGCCCTTGTATATCTCATAGAGATGGCAGATAGACATCTGCTACAAAATTTTTACATGTATTTTATATTGATAGTAAAGATATATTTTCTTGAATGTCATTGCAGTGTATTTTATTTTCTCTCCTTTTCAATATCTGCAAAAAAAAAATTTACAAATGTTTGTTAGTTAGAAAGTGAGATCTTGATATACATCTAAGTAGATATAATATGATGTGAAAACTTACTCGTTTCTTGTCAAGTTGGAATACAAAGAAGCATGGTAGTTCAATGTCTTCATTTTGTAAATCCATCCTCACTTGATGTAGCGTACATGATTTTCTTATCTTTAAGATTGCAATAATATCCTCGTTGAGCCAAATATCAAGATCCACTATAGGATCCTTGCTGAAATCATTAAGATTCTGGTCTAAAGCAACTAGACTACTACCAACAAAATTCCATCGACTATAGTAAAAGCTAAGGATAAAATTTTGATTAGCAATCATATATTTACAAGCTATAGAGTCTTGATCTATCTTACATATAATTTTTCCTTCTGTTCTTGTATCCCATCCTTCATCAACAAATTGTATGATATGATCATATGTTAGTCTCTTCACTGAAAGCATGGTTTTTGTTATTCTTATCTCCATATTAGAGAAGAAATCAATAAATATATTAATAGGCATAAATAAAGTAACTTTGCTTAGCCTACGTGAGATATTAGATTTTAGTGCTTTCTGGATCTCAGAAAATATCTTACATCTATAGCCCTCACTAGTAGCTGGACTTGGCAAAGGCCACTCAAAGCTTGAAAAATCTGGCAAAGGAAGGAGTTTTATTGATCCCCATTGGCAATGCCGCATAGGAATAACATAAGAATGGTCATAAAAGAATATTCCATTCTCTGCAAGCTCTGTCTTCTTTCTACCTCTATACATTTCTTCTCCAATTGAACCATGTATAACATCAATAACATCAATAATAGATTCCACTGGTTGCCATTCCTCAAGATTAGAGGGATAGACATCTACAAGACAAACAAATATTATAATGGAAAAACCTAAACCATGTTTAAGAAAGGAAAAACTTTAAGAATCAAATTCTTACAATTTGGTCTATGCATTGGAAGCTTTGAAGATCCAGGTTTCAAACACAGCTCTCTATGCATGAACACATGTTGCACTAGTACCTCTTTGATACTATTCTTATTTGCTCCAAGCTTAAAATCTCATATTCTGCCCTTCCAAGCAGAGATAAACGAGCTCTCATGTCTTTTCCTTTTTCCACGTTTTGCTTGTTGCATGGTGATCCAACTACCTTTGCTAATGATAGTAGGAATCCATCTTCCATCAGTTTGGAATGAGTTAAACACTGATATGGATGTGATTTGGGAGCTTGGACGCCTTGTTGAAGGTCGAATTTCTATATCCATGGTAGAAGAGAGAGATACATGCACAGAGAGAGAGAGAGAGAGAGAGAGAGAGAGAGAGAGAGAGAGAGAGAGAGAGAGAGAGAGAGAGGACTAGGCTATCATAACGGAGGGAAAAACAATAGAGGAATAAAAGAAAGGAGGGAAAAAACTGAGTGCCATGCTTTTCACCAATTTGAATTTCGATTACATCAGTCATTATCATTAATCTAGAAACATCATTAAATAAAAGTAGCCAAGACTCTATGCCATTAATGCAAAAGATGTCATAATCACGAATATAAGAGACTAAAAATACATAATAAAAATACAAATTCGTAATATTATCATATTTATATATTTTTGTAAAATGATTTTTAATTTTTTTTTAAAAATAGAAGTTCCGTTACGGAGGCTTTGCTCTTATTGGTCTAGAGCACTCTCTCACCACATCCTAAAAGGCATTTTCGAGACCTCAAAACTCCCCTAATGTGGATATCCCTAGTCTTTTTACACAGATCGGTGAAATGAAGGAATGTGTACTGCCACAATTGATTAAGGTTTTGAAGCTTTTACCTTCATAATCCGATGGAGTTTGGATCACCAAGAATTGGCGATTCGGACCCTTATTGTGAAGAGCGGTGTGAACCGTTGCCCTCTCAATGTCAGCATCCATGGATGGATCTTCTTCATCACCCAGCTCCTTGTTGGCAACACTAGAGGTTCTCCCTCTGGCCATGACAGTGGCCCCTTGGCCATGGGCGACTCCTTGGAATGGCCCTTGGCATTGTCCTCTGCTAAGCTTGGAACACTACCTCTTGAAGTGTCTGGGCTCGTTGCAATGGAAGCAATGTAGATTGCGGTCGTTACCTCGTATAGGAACAAAGTTGTTGACAGTATTGGTCCTCTCTTTCTTCCTTTGTCCCTTGATTTTGACTTTGCGCTCTCTTAGACTGAGCCCTATACATCCCCTTGTTGTAAGGCCAAGTCCCGTTGTTCCTTGGCTTGGTCTGCACCTCCTGTATTATTGGCGCAGCTCGAATGAGTGCGTCTTGTAGGTCTATTGGGTGCATTGATTCCAAGCTGGTGTTTATGGGTGTATTTAACCCAGCACAAAACTTTGACACCTATTGTGTCATATCCATTTGTGGCGCATACGTTAAGAGAGAGACAAACTTTGAATAATATACATCAAGGGATAGTCCAAGCTGCTTCAATTCATAAAATTTGTTCATCTTCTGTGTGCGGTAGGTAGGTGGCAGATACTTCCCTCGCACAACTTCCTTGAGATTTTCCCAAGTGACCGTCCCTTCGGATATCCCTTGGTCTCTACACCACAGTTTCCACCAAAGTCTTGCTTCGCTTGTAAGCTTAAGTTTGGCGAGCATAGCTTGGTTAGCAGGTGAAGTTCCTGCTGCCTCAAAATCGTCCTCCATGCACTCAATCTAGACCTTGGCGTCAGTTTGAACAGTCCTTCCCTTGCCATCAAACTCAAGTGGCTTGATTTGTTTGAGAAGGAACTTCTTCTCTTGAATCATAGCTGTACTTAGTGCAGCGATCAGACTTGGAACCTGCACTTGGGATTGCGCCTGGGCAATAAGATTCTTTACATTAAAAACTTACCAAAAGTTTCTCACATTACGTTAATATGACTAGCACAGCTTTTAGCCAAGTGGCCTAATCACTTAACTCATTTGCCAACATTTACAGTCAGGATAGACAGTAGTAAAAATCTTATTCATTCATGAGAGCATAGCCCTTTGAGTATACTTATTATGGGAAAGTAGAACAAGAAGATTGGCATATCAGTTTAGGGAAAATAGGATTGTGTTTCAATCGGCTATAGGGAATGAGTAATAATATGGAGAGGGGTCATGGATTTTTAGGAATCGATAAGTCATAGGAAGCTTGGGGTATCCCTTCCTTTGATACCCGTTCCTCTCATAATGCCCCACCACTTTGATTTTGTCGGCAGGGATCATCCGAGTCACTTCTTCATACACATACTTATTCTGCTTGACTTGCCGACTGCCAACATGCAGGGTTGCATTTGCATGAGCTTCGACAAAGATGAACAGCTTCACGACCTTTAAATCCTCCATCCACTTGATTCTCTTCAAGTTGGTCTGAAGGTATGCAAGTCGGTGGGCTGCTATGTAGTATATTCCTGATTCTCCCGTCCATCTCTGTTCTGCGTACAGGGGTGAAGGATTGTAGATGTGGTCTAGAATATTCATCATGCCTAGCCTCCATCGATAATCCAAAGCACGCATTGCAGTCATAAACATAACTTGGAATACCAAGAATTTGTTCCATGCTTCATGACTCTGTAGCCCAACATCCATAAGTGAGTAGGGAAATGTTTTCAATAGCAAACATTGCTCTATTCCCCTCACCTTCCCCTGGCTGACCCCTTAATCCCTTTACTTTCCTCCATTAAGTTCCTTTGTAAATATTATATTTCATTGGTTCGCTCTGCTACCAACTGTAACCTACCCGTTTGTCTGCTTGCGGGACACGTCTTAACAGCCCATCGCAAGGAGGGTCTAGAAGGCTCCGCCTAGCACTTGCAGGGAATGACAAAGGGTTTGAGTCTGCCTTGATGAGTAGAAGTGTCCAGCCATTTTCACTTGGGATCGACCTGAGATCAGGGTTCCTTTCCTATTAGCAAAGTCTCTAGGAAGGAGCTAGCATCGAGCTCCAGTTGTACCACTTTGTGTAGGAATAATAGAGTCGATGCGGATTCATGCTGTACTTGGTTCATGGAGAATGGGGATCGAGAGGGTTGCGAACCTCAACCTCTCTACCGAATGGCATAGTTCCATTCCTTTTCCCTAAAACAGAATAAACCTGAAATTCTACATCTACTGATACTAGGTCTTCATTGTCTTATTATCTCATCATTTGAGAAAAGTTCCCAGCTAACCGGGACCACCCTTTGGCAGGATGGACCTAAGTCACGTCCACCGCACTTTCCTTAGTTTGCTTTAGTTATCTAATTACCTAACACATTATGTTTTGACATGTAAAATCAGCTTTCTTAATTAAACAAGTTCATCATGGGTTCCTTCACATAACTTAGGAAGTGACACAAAAACAATGTCAAACAAGTTCCTCTTTCTCAAGTATCTGTTCTTTATTTATCATAATCTTGGATTACATCCAATATCATGCTCGAAGGCCATCCCAGCAATCTACAAGATCACTGCTCCAAGTTCCGCCCATAGACTAGTATACGGGCCTTGAGATCCCATCTCGAGTCACGTCAGCCTCTTGCGTAGGATCCGGAGGCAGAGGATTTATAGCCAGAGTGTAAAGGAGACAGGAGAGAGAGAAGGAGCGGAGAGAGAGAGTGCAGAAGAGAGTTAAAGATTGCAAGAAGAGAGAGAAAGAGGATGACAAGGAGAGAAAGACTAGGAGTAGAGAGAGAAAGACAAGAAGAGGAGAGAGAAATGGATGGCAACCATGAAAGGACAGGGAAGAAGGTGAAAGGACATATGTATATTTATCAAATGGTGGCTATGCAGTGTCCCTTACACCTTTTATACTTAGGTCAACTTGACCGAAGTATTTCCCCTCCATTACAATCCATCCCCACTCAAAATGAAGTTTTTTTCCTCAAAAACAAAGATCGGACTTATTGGTATAGCCAAGTAGTGGGCTACAGAGTACTACTCTGTACAGCATTACAAGTGGCAAAAGATAGTGGTGGGGGGGTTCTCGGCATAGATCCAGTAAAAGATTGCTTGATATTCAAGAGTAGTACTAGTCTATGCAAAGGGTCAAAGTCAGCCTGTAGCCACCCGAATCAAAAGGGAAAGTGGTATCGCTGCCATGCATTGGATCAGCTTCCCATTAGGAGAAATATGGACTCTCTTTTTTGCCCCTTAAGGGGTTTCTCTCACCTCTCTCTCTCTAAAAAGAGATTCCAAAATAATATTATAAAAAGAGATCTTCTACAATCAAGAAAATCTCGTTTTTGTGTTTTCAATAGATTTCACCTATTATTTTATTCCCAAACTGCAGGATAAGGTCACTTTTTCTCAAAATCCTCATAACTAAAAAAATACAATTCTATTTTTTCTAAAAACGCAGCCAATCATTCTTTAATGCCCTCATGACTCTTTAATGCCCTCTTTAGTGCCCTCATGACTTTTCAATCATTCTCATTCTCGCTTCTTAAAAGGGCGGAAGTTAAAAAACGATATAAAATGACGTACACATCATATTTTAAGATTATTTTTTACCCAGAGACACCTTTTTGACTCAAGAGTTTCCTTGTAAATTTTCATCTTTTTTGGACAAGTATATACCTATTTCTGGGCATTTTTTCATTCCCTCAGAAAGCTCTAGTTTTGTCCCAAATTTTGTGCATTCTTCTCTTTCCCTCCAGAATATGGTTTCTTGCATACGAGTTCTTCTAAAGCAGCATTGAGGAGTAGTTTTGATACCATTTGTTGAAATCAAAGAATCTCTATCTACAACACACTCTACCCTGCTACAAGCCATCTTCCTCTTCAGAAATATGCAGTAAGAAATCTCCGTCTTCAACAGTCTATACTACAAGCAATCCAGTGATAATGGAGGTATCTTTATTTTTTAAATCTTTGTGATGTTATTATTCTTCACAGTTGTTGTTCAGTCCTTAAGCATCAATTCATAGAGAGAGAGAGAGAGAGAGAGAGAGAGAGGAGGGGAGAAGGGGGGGGACAGAGAGGACTGTGTGAGATGAACAAAGAAAATAAGTGATAGAGTGACAGATAGTAAATTAGGGTAGAAGATAAGATGATGTTATTGTTTTCCACTAGCCAAGCTTCAGTATGAATGTGTTTAGGGTTTCCTTGATGAATTTTTGTTGAGAGAGAGAGAGAGAAAGAGAGAGAGAGAGAGAGAGAGAATATTTTGGATAGAACAGAAGATAAGATTTGATGCTAATTAGAGGTAGATTAAAAGCCAAGATTACAGGCTGATTAGGGGTTGATTAGGGTCTATCAAGACTGAAAGCAAGAGAAAGAGACAAGAACCAACTGGGTTTTAAAAAAAACACAGATATAGTGAATCAAAGGGGTGTAGTTCTGCTATTTGAATGTTAATCCAAGTTAACATTTGCATACTTTTTTTTTTGCAGAATGCAGGTGCAGGATGTACCAAGAGAAAGAGAGATATTCACTTTCAATTGGAGGATGAATATGCACCAATGTTCAAAAGAACTGTGGAAAGAGATGATGCAATAAGATGCAGGATGCAACAAGAAAGAAATGCAGGGAAAAAAAATGTGGACCTTTGGGTTGATGGGTGCATTTATCCACCTGATCCACTCACTCGAAGGCCACCACAATTTGAAGGGCTTACATCATTTGTAAAGTTTGCTTGTGAAGGCAATGAAGGATTGTATGGATACACATGCAGACTTGTCACACAAGGAATAACAGGGGCTCATCAAACCTTGACAAATATGCAGACAAGATTACAAGGGAATATGCAGTCTTTGATGGAAAAGGATAGATTATTGGCTGAGAAGGATAGAGAGAACCAGAACCTACAACAAGCAATGTCTGTCATTGAAGATGCTATGCATGCTACACACGTGCTGAATATGGAGTTACAGTCTAAAGTCAATGACTTGGAGAAGGAGAATCAAAACATAGAGAGGAAGCTCACAAAAACTTTGGAGATTGGGCCCACTTTAAAAACCAAAGGGGCACGTCGGCGCATCCGATCCGTTAAACCAATTGGCCAATTAGCCAAAGGAAGTGGACAATATCATAGACGGATATATGCTCAATCTACTACAATGAGAAATATGTTTCCTCATGCAGAGAATGATACTATTGCCAAAGTCCTTAGCAAGAATATGGTAAAAAATGCATTGGAAAATCGTAAATTCAGGGACATTGTGGATGGTGTTGCTAGTGAACGTCTTAGGGATGTGAGCAACTTGTTTACTGCTACAGATGCTCAGGGATTATGTGACAAGGTGGGAATGAGTTCTGAGTCATATAGTATGCTCTATCAACAATTGGATACAGGTTTTAAGCAAGTCTTCAATACTAAGCGAGTAATGCCTCTGCCAAAACCATTTCACGTGAAGAAGGCTCGAAAACAACTAAATGAGAAAGTTTTAGAACTAATTGGTGAGCCTACGCATCTGGAACACACACACATATTGAAGTATGGTTCCAAAGAAGTTGCCTTTGTATTAAATGCATCCAACAACTTTGTATTGGATATATGTAGGGTTCAGATTGCTATGGTCAAGTTTTACAATATGTCTATGGAAGAATGTAGAGGCAAGCTTAAGTTTGTCCTCAAACTTGATGAGAGTGAGATTATCAAGGGGCAAAAACTTGAGCGTGTGAGTATAACACTTATGAATCGAGCATTGGATCCCAACATCGATGAAAAACATCCTTTATACTTCAGTGTACAATCGGAGAATGAAATATGGTGGCTTGCAGCATTTGAAGTACCAAAGGAGGACCATGAAGTACTTAAAGTTTTTTTTAACCTCACTAATATACCCAGTGTTATTCAACAGCAAAATAATGGAGCAGTTTTACATGTTGAGGGGTTTGGGGACTATCAAGTTGAATGGCATCTTGCAGGTGATTTAAAAACATTGAAGTGTATGTTTGGTTTATCAAATGCAGCAAATGCAAAATTTCCGTGCATATACTGCATGCAAACTAGGAAGAAAGGGAAAGATGGAAAGAAAGAATGGCTTGCCAAGGCAGGACAACAGGGTGCTCCGACACGTGATCAGAAAGTCATGAGAAATGGAATGCTAATTCCAGTGGATCCAAACTGGCGCCCTATTTTGGAAATACCACTAACAAGGGTTCACTTTTGCACATTGCATTGTTTGGTTAGAATAATTGAGAAGCTAGTATATGAATATATATGCTTTGCATACAAGATGCAGCCCGTGTCAGAATCTGATGCTACATGCAAGAAGGTAGAACAAGTCCTCTCTGAAGTTGGATTGCACGGAGGCCAAGTAGAAATAAAAAAGGACGAGAAAAAATCGGGGAAGAGTGGAAATGTTCCTTGTAAACTATGCTTTGGCGGACCCAAGGCTAGGAAGTTTTTATCTCCACCTCGAGATGAGGAAGGCAATATACTAGTAAAACAACCAGAGAAGTACGAAGCATGGAAAAAGTTGCACCTTGCTGTTTCAGATTGGAGCAATGGGGGACGAACGAGGATTGCGAAGGCAGAAGTGTGGATACACCTAGATAGATTAGCAGCTCTCTTACAGAAGTTGGGGTTTATGGATGGTGATGCCAATGCATTTAAAGAGACAGCTGCTAAATTTCATAAGTCCATGGTGGAGGCATGGACTACAAATAGCATAACACACTACATGGTCAGTATTATCACCATTGCAAAAAAAAATCATCATTTCGAATTACTTTGTGTTTCTAATCTCTTTTCTTGTGCAGCATATACTTGAAGCACATGGTCCATACTTTGCAGATCAAGGAAGTTTGGCAATATGGTCAACTCAAGGCATGGAAAGATCTCACTGGCAAGCTCGCTGTGCTTTTCAAAAGGCAACTGATCATGGAGGTGGCATCAATGATTCCAATTCTATGAGGCAATTATTCCAATGGTGGTATAGGAGACTAGAGATACGATACGAGGAAAAAGAAAAGAAGTCCAAAACATCTCAAGCAGAATCTATAAGTAGGGCAATATATGAAGTGAGAAAAGCAAGATATGAAAACAGCACAGCTAGACAACGGCACGCAGAATGGTTGGCAACCCAAGAGAGAGATGGCAAAAAATGGAGACCTAGATAAAGATAATAATTTTGATGCATTTAGAGTCCACAAGAGAGCACAAGTCCCAAGGATATGACACATCAATACTCATATCTCTAACATGAGATGTCTTATAAATTTTCTTTAAAATTTCAAAGGTTTGTCACTATATTTTTCAAAGTCGATTTCGAACTTTGTTTTTTAATTATGAAAAGTCCATTTTGAAATCCTAAGACAAAGATATGAAAATTCTAAACATTGGAACATTCATTGGCCTAGAGAGAGAGGGGGGGCATGAGGGGGGTGTCAGGAGATAGAGAGAGGTAGGGATGGGGTGGAGAAATGAAATGAAATGATAAATTTAAAATTCATTTACACCACAGTAAGTTTGAAAGTTTCGTATTTAAGTCGTCTCTCCTTTCATTTTTTCCCATTGCTCTCCACTCTACCCTCCACCTTTCTATCCTTCATTATCACAGCCATGGCACGTTCCAAGCTTCCTATCAAAAAGGCGCCTGCGAGAGCAAGAGCTCAACACTCTTCCGAATCTAGTGAGCGTACTATGAGTGACAAAGATCCCCTGGTGACCGATAACGGTGGCCCTACTGCAGCCAATAATGGTGGCGCTACTGTGGCCAACAATGGTGGCCCTAGTATGGTCGATAATGATGGTTCGCCATTGTCCAGAAATGGTGGTCCACATGCTCCAGCTGCTCCACCTCCCACTAGTGCTCCAACTCGTAATACACGCCCTCCAACACATAAAAAGCGAAGATGGAGACCAGGCACAGCTGCGCTACGCGAGATAAGGAAATTCCAGAAGAGTGCCGACTTGATTATTCCTAAGGCACCATTCTCCAGGTTGGTGCGAGAAATACTGCAAGATCTACAGTCAGGGCATCATCACAAGTTCTTTTCGAGGAACCAGGCAAGGAATGTGGAGCGATGGTCAAGCCAAGCCTTGCTTGCTCTCCAAGAAGCAGTTGAAAGCTACTTGATTGATCTAATGAGTGATGGTCAACTTTTAGCCATTCATGCCCGACGTATCACTATTAAGCCCATAGATCTGTTTCTTGTTCGCAGGATCCGCAATAACAAGGATGCATTTAATCTTAATGTCAACAATATGCTTTGAGAAGCTACCTTGTAATTGGATCTATGTTTTTAGCTCAGGTTTGGTTGTAGATTGTAAGGATCTTAGTTTTGGGTTATCTTTCCAATAGACCTTCAAGTATTTGATAGTAGTGGCCTGCAAAATGGAGCTAAATTTTCCCTAGCTCTAGTGGTACTTGGTGCGATGCACTATCTACCGTGTATTTCATAGTTTCGCAATGCTAAATCCAATATGTGATATTCTATTTTGACCATGTTTCGCATTGTGTGAATTTTCAAGTTTCCAATTTTGTAAGTAGTTTTGTTGAGGATAAATTCAATGTGCCACCACGTACACGTCGGTGATCAGTTGTACATGGGCCGATGCACTATATCCTTACTATATTTAGTGGTTTGGCAACAGTATATCTGATGCGATATTCCATTTTGCCCATGATTTATTTTTTGTCAATTTTTAAGTTTCCAATGTTTCGCATTGCGAGGTTGACAATACATTTAATCTGCAGTTGCACACACTCATTATCAATACATTTAATCTACAGTTGCGAGGTTGACAATACATTATCAGTGCAGTATAATGCAGTTAACGCATTTTCAAAAAAAGATTGAACCGTCAAATTTATAAATCGGAATCTGGTGAAACTTCACCCTCATGCTGGGCATTAGAAAAACTCATTTATATTAAAAATTTGGCCCCATCAGAAGCCTTTGGGTCACCTGTCCGGAGGCTCGCGTTTGGGGCCCTGAATCTGGGGATTCAGGGCCCCAGACGCGAGCCTCCGGACAGGTGATCCAGAGGCTTCTGTTGGGGCCAAAAAAATTTTGGATGGTTGATGTGTCCTTGAGGAGCCTACAGGTAAAATTTCATGTGAATCGGAGCACTGGTGATATTTTTCCTAAGCGTGGATTCATTAATTGAAATTTTAGGGTTTTTGAAAAGTTTGGCTATAAGTTTAAAGTTTCACCTCATTTTACACATTTCACTTTTGAGTTCTGAGTTCTCTCTCCTAGAAGACATGGTACGCACCAAGCAAGCGGCCCGGAGATACCCCCCTGGAAATTCCATACGGCAGCCACGTCCTCCAGCTCCACCACCACCACCACCACGCCAGCATCGCAAGCGTCGATGGAAGCCAGGCACAGTGGCTCTTCGCGAGATCCGCCACTACCAGAAGACCACTCACCTCCTGATACCGAAGGCTCCATTCCAAAAGTTGGTGCGGGAGATCATGGAGGGCATATTGATCATGAACAACAGGAACCAGTTTCCAAACACATCACGCGCGAAACAACCGGATCGCTGGACTGCCCAGGCCCTCCTCACACTACAAGAAGCTGCTGAAGCCTACCTCGTAGACTTATTTGGAGACTCAGTCTATGCAGCGGTGCATGCAAGGAGGGTCACTGTCACCGAGAGGGATCTGCGGATAGTCAGGTTCTTTCGGCGATGGAAAGATAGTCCTCGCGGAGGTCAGCAAGGATAGAGGTGTACAAACTCAAAAGCACATGGAATGTAGCTTCTGAAGACATTTTGTAAAGCCTTGGTCCTAATGGACCCCATGTAAAATTATTATTAATACAAATACAAAGTTTTTGGCGCGTCTTATTTTTGTTTAGTCACTTGATATTTATTTTATTTACGTCGTTGAGTTATCGTTACATGCGTTCGAACAAATACATGTTGCGCACGAATTCGATAAAGCACTGTGTATTAAATTTAGGGTACGAATCGTGTTACGTATAAATTCGATAAATAAATGTAACATTCAAGTAAAAAAAAAAAGTAAATGACACGTATCACAAACTACATTGCACGCGAATCCAACAAACATCAGTTTTCATTACTTGAAGAGAAGATTACAAAGTGCACTACATCAGTGATGCGATATCAGTAGGCAATAAGTACATCTATTCTCTCCTAGGCTTCTTGGAGCTAGGCTCCCCATGGTCAGAGCTATTCTTGATCATAGGCAACAATACATTTTGCCCCAATAGTTCCTGTCTAATGACAGTGGGGTCTTCAACACCGGCAACCATGCCACGGGCCACCATGGAGAAAAGTGGGCCAGACCTAGTACTCGTGAATAAGTAGAGAAGCTTCGAACGTCGAAGCAACACTACTTTCTCCAGGCTGGAGTTGGTCGGGATGGTCTTGAAGGGCCCAGCCTTTGTTAGTGCCCTCAACTTCAAGAAGTTCTCTGCAAAAGCAGGGGAGCATGTCTTATGAAATACAATAATGTCGTTGACAAGCTGCCCAACATACTCCTTCAATGCCGAGTCTTGCACCCTTCCTTGGCTACCAGATCGGCCACCCTGCCTAGATGAAAACTCATCTATATAGACAATCTCCTGCAACACACAAGTTCAGTATCAGACTCACTATGCATGGAGTGTGCTGAAGATATATAAATCATATTCATATGAAACTTAACCAGTAGGGCCTCTAGGGCATCGGGAGCACACACATCTGTTTTTGTCGGGATCGGGCCCCCAGAAGTGCCCTGGCCGGAGGCTCGCGTCTGGGGGCCTGAATCTGCAGATTCAGGCCCCCAGACGCGTGCAGATTCAGGCCCCCAGACGCGAGCCTCCGACCAGGGCACTTCTGGGGGCCCGATCCCGACAAAAACAGATGTGTGTGCTCCCGATGCCCTAGAGGCCCTACTGGTTAAGTTTCATATGAAACCGAGAACATTACCTTCTCTGCATCATCTATCTGCCGCTGTAATGGAGCATCCAGGTCTGCTCCTGCCACTGGGCTGCCCTCGTCTCTCTCCTGGGTAGGCACTGCATAGTCGGGTCGAGGACCAAAAAGGCTTTCCTGCAACCGCTCGAACTCCTCATTAGAGATCTGATACTGTGGCGCCGCATTCTCAATCTGCTCCTGGATGCTCACAATGGCAGAGATGTCATCGATGCTCGTGCCATCATAACGAGCCACCTCATCAACATGTGGTGGGGCATCCTGTAAATCAAAATCTATGAAATCACTAGGTGCATCACGCACCATGATACAGTATAGTTCTTCTTCCCTAAGCTCCAACAACTCTAGCACATCCTGCATGAGTAGATATTCCACCCCCTCGATGGTGATAGCATGGAGAGAAGAGAGGGGTGGCTCTTCGCTCGTGGGCATCTCATCAGGGCAGGGAAGTGGGTGCACAATGGCCAGGCTCTGTGCTGCCTCAACACTCAGATCGAGAGTGATCTCCTCAGGCTCCCTCTCAAAGTACTCTAATAGTGGCCGAGAAGGTGCGTCGATGTCCTCGTCACTGTCCTCTTGCACCTCAGTGCACATAACATATATGGCAAAGGCGGCATCCCTCTCAATGAGATCCATCGTGACGTGGTCCTGTGACGAGGTGGGCACTGCTCTAGCGCGGAGATGTTGCCCCACATGCACCAGGGCTCGACTTATCACCTTTGCATGGCTGGATCCGGCACACAAACTATACAAAAAATCCATGGGAACCCACCTGAGAGTGGAGTCAGGAATAGAGCAAGTGAGAGGGTTCACTGCATCACAAAACGATGCTAGTATACTAGAGTCAGGGTCTACAGCGGAAAGCGAGCTCTCTAGACTCAAGGTCACGCAAAACCTAGGGTATATCTGGTCCCCTATGTGTGCGTAGCATGTGGAACTGATCCATGCGGCGAAGGCGGGAGTGGTAGCCATGGCACACAAAGAGAGAAGGAATGAGAGCACAAGTGTAGGGAAGTGGAGAATGAAAGCGAAAATGAGTTTGGAGTTATAGCTTTTATGTGTCTAGGGTTTTAAATAAAGATTCTTTATAAAGTTATTAATTCTAAAGTTTCAAATTAAAACTCTTACCTTAGTTTCTTTATTTCAGTACTTTAAAGTCACTGTTAAAATTACTCATACAGACAAATGCTTCGTTCTACATTATTATATCCTCGAATATGTTTGGGTCGCTGAGTATATTCAAGTCTAACGAGAGAAAATATATAAATTTTTAAAGAAAATAAATCTAAAAGGCCTTGAAATTCCCTTTGGATCCAATTTAATATTAAAATGTAATAAACGAGCAGCAGAGATGCGCTACAATATATCATTGTGCAAAGACAATATTCTCTAGATTATAGACCTCTAACCTGCAATTTAATTATGATTTTTAACTGCACGATTGAGTAATTACAATATGTATTATCGCACGCTTGGATCACAGTAAACTAAAATTTAAAGTACTCAGAAGTTCAAAAAAGGTATGTATTCGCTCTTTATAAAGTTTTTTTACAAGGATTCCACTATCTCAAGGATATGTGGAGAAGCACATTGTTTACATGTCATGGATTGCTCACTACGAGTCCTGACTTTTCTATTATCTAACTTGAAATAGAAGTTGTAGAGGGGCTCACTAGACATTAATTGGATTTCTTGTCTCAGAAAATAAATGGGCCAATGACTCTCTGCACTGACTACGAAAGGATTATGACCACTCCACAAGATTACCACATCTACGAGCGCTGTATGTGTGTCATCTCGGATATCTTGATCCAAGCTGATCCACTCCCCTCGCAAAAGTCGCCATCTTCTATATCGAAAGCGAACGCACAGAGTTTGTCTAGCAATGAAATACCTGTAATAAAAACAAAAATAATGGTAAGTGATCAATGCGACTAACATAACAATTCATCTAAGCAAGACCTATGTCAATTAAATCAAGGTATGCAAAGTAGTAAAAAAGTTTTACCTGAATGTAATATTAGATTGGTTGACCCTGCACTCAATCGTCTCATCAAAATGTGTTCTTTTGACTTCCCAAGACTCACCCAATAGCTGACTCATCCATTCCTCGGATGGACACTTGCATTGATAAGTAATCTTTGTTTTCTTCAAAACATCACATGAACCAAACAAATGTGCAAACAATGAGAATGGAATAAACCAATTAAGATGCACATCTTTGGAGCCCGTGGTGGGTTTCATAGCACTATTGATGTCAGATTTTATCTTCGACTTGCAAGCTCCTGACAACTCCAAGCTACCAATGAACCATTCACCACTAGACAATGGCGGCAATGGGACATGCTGCAATCTCTGGCTTTCTACCACATACAATGAATTATAAAAAAAGATATTTTGAGTGGCAAGTTGACTTGTAGAGGTATTATCATAGATCAAAGAACCTATCTCTTCATGCCAAACATGTATCTTGCCGCTTAAACATTCCACATTCTGCCATTCATGCAAAGTCGATGGATATAGAGCTGTCAATCAAACAAGACTGAATTAGAATACTGCAAAGACTTTTAAAAACAACTCTGATACAAAAGAATAATCAATGATAAAATTTAACAACTTACTGTTTTGTTTATAATTTCCAATGTTGTTCTCGTCGTGTACAGAGATTTGTTTATGCGTATAAACATGTTGAATCAACACTTCTGTTACTGCACTTGTGCCATTAAACACTTTTCTGAACTCTAAAATTCTACCTTTCCAATGTTTGCTAGGGTTTGCAACATCCTTGCGCTTGACCTTGAAACTCCCTCGAGTACTTGGGTGCATCAAAATCCAATCCAACTTATAATACTTATCACAAATCCAATTACCGCCATTATCTTTCCTATTGAAGACCTCCACTGCAAGTATGCTACTGATATTTTTCCTCCGTGAAGACATCTGTAACAACCAAATACAAAAGTTACCTATTAACATGTGTATAATTTGCAAATGTTATCTCCAAATGAAATTAAATTTAAATGGATCAATTTAAAAAAGAAACATTATACCTGTAATTTCTTTCACAAAGATCCCTAGATATGTTGAACAAGAAGTTGACTTATAGCAAGACCATTGTTCCTTCACTGACAAATTCATGTAGTACAAAAACAAAAGAAATATTGGGTCAACACATACATATAACTTATATAGGCTTTGTCCAAATGCGTTGAAATTTAACCATGGAACAGTAGTAAAAAATGGCAATATACCTGTGGCTTTCTCTGCAAAAAATCCCAAAGATATTGTAGAAGTTGAGTTCTTAATAAATCATTGTTCTTCACCCTCGGAGATTCTTGGAGTAAAAAAACAAAGGAAAGCTCCGTATGCATGTAACTTGTATACATTTTGTCTAAACGAGATAAAATTTAACAGTGGAGCAACAAAAAAACAAGACAATATACCTGTAACTTTGTTTACAAAGAAACCCTAAGATGTTGAAGAAGAAGTTGAGTGTTCAAAATCCCAAAGATGTTGTAGAAGTTGAGTTCTTAATAAATCATTGTTCTTCACCCTCGGAGATTCTTGGAGTAAAAAAACAAAGGAAAGCTCAGTATGCATGTAACTTGTATACATTTTGTCTAAACGAGATAAAATTTAACAGTGGAGCAACAAAAAAACAAGACAATATACCTGTAACTTTGTTTACAGAGAAACCCTAAGATGTTGAAGAAGAAGTTGAGTGTTCAAAATCCCAAAGATGTTGTAGAAGTTGAGTTCTTAATAAATCATTGTTCTTCACCCTCGGAGATTCTTGGAGTAAAAAAACAAAGGAAATCTCAGTATGCATGTAACTTGTATACATTTTGTCTAAACGAGATAAAATTTAACAGTGGAGCAACAAAAAAACAAGACAATATACCTGTAACTTTGTTTACAGAGAAACCCTAAGATGTTGAAGAAGAAGTTGAGTATTCAAAATGTCACTATTATTGACTGTAAGAGACTCCTAGAGCATCAAAACAAAAGAAATTACATGTCAGAGAATGCACATAACTTGCACAGGTTTTCTCCAAACGAGATAAAACTTTACCATAGAACATCTATGGAAGAGAAAAATATACCTGTAGAGTTTTGTGAAGAGAATCTTAGGGCTTTGGTAAAACAAGCTCTGCTCTCATGAAACACATGAATCTCTCTCTGTGCTTGTGCAAATCAAATGAAATTTTACAGGGTTACAGACATGGCAAGAAACAGTGAGGCTGTAAAATTTCGTCAGGAAAGAAGAAGCGGGGAAAGAGATATGACAAATTTGAGTTCCGCCTAAAAAAGAGGGGGAAACTGAAAAGGGGAGAAAAGAAAAGTCAAACATAAAAAATAAGAAAATGAAAATTCGAGGCACAAACTTCCAAGAAGTGACAGCTTTGTACTCCCCTTTTCCCTTATTTTATTGCTGAGGGAAGATTTGGTCCAAGATATGGCTAGAAGATTCATGTTACATGAATCTGGAATCCCAGCTCTCTCATTGGTTAGGCCTATATTTGTTTATTCACTCCTTAAGGGGCAAAAAAGAGAGTCCATAGTTCTCCTAATGATAAGATCAAAGTCAAGTACAGCTGGAAGCATGATCAGCATGGTGGTATTCACTAGCTCTTCCATAAGCCTCTCAGGCATCACCATGATCTATATGACTGAAGCATATGAGGCTAAAGTCACCATTACATGGACTGCATCAGCCCCTAAGTGCTGCGTATTCATGGACCCTGCATTCTTAGTGATGTCCAAGCATTTAAACTATAGGTTTGTGGACTGAAGGGGCTCCCGTATGGGGTCATGATCATCCAAATCCACATGCTACCCATGATCTTCTTTCTTGAACTGAAGATCTTGTTTTTTACCCGCACCAAAATGGTCCTCAGTAAGATCTTCTCCATCCTTTGGATCATAATATTCTAATACCAAGAGTATTTTTGCTATTTTTTCCCTGCATGTGGCTTGATGATCACAAGATATTGGCTTAGCGCATTGATAGCATAAGCCCGTACCATGTAGTTCCCGTATCGTATCACTAGTAAGATGTCTAATACATTTAGCCTTAGATAGCAATCTACACACATGCTCATCACCATTGGTTAGCTCAGTAATAGTTCTGACATGCTGCTCATAGTCATCTTGCTGCTCATGTACAACAAATGGTTGTCCATGCCCATGACGATAATGCTCATGCTGTCCATATGGATGGTCATAGCAATGTGGTTGCTGCTCATAATGATACTCATGCTGTCCATACTGCATGTTGTGATAATAGCCCTGCTATGTATCACACACATAACCATCATAAGCATGCTACCTTTGATAATTGATCCCACAGCATTGGTCATGCTGTCCATAATCTCTATGACAATGCATATCACAAAAATGTTCATGATGCTGCCCAAATACATCTATTTGTTATTGCCTACTACCAAAACCTTGGCCATATTGTTGCCCATAAACATGATGCCCAAGATTGCATGATGACTGTCCAACATGGCTACAATAGTGTCCTTGCATCCTAGGCTGACCATAAGTATGATGATTGGCAAGTCCATGAGCATAGGTATCGGCATGATGTTGGTCATAATCACTTGCTTGCCACTCCTGCATTGCATCAAGGTCTCCATGAGGTAGATGCCTATATGGTTTCATGGCATATGAATATCCATATGCATGCTGCTGAAGCCCCAAGAGGAACACCAAGGAAAAGGGAATTCTCTTGTAAGAAAATCTATCTTGTAACATCAACAAGCTTTTATTTCATTCCTTTGATCATCAAAACAAAGAAAACAATAATTCTTCACGCAACATCATAGTAGATATCTCCCACGGATTTGATAGAATCAATCATAGGCTCCAACATCTTCACAAAATCCATCAATAGAAAAAAGAACATAAAGGAATACACCATCTTTGAATGGAAATACATCACATATTATTCATCTTCAATATCTTCATAATTCTCTCTCTCAATCTCTCATATATAGTTACACTGTTTCGATAGATTTGACTATCTCTGACTATTTCTCTCTCTCTCTCCATCAATAGTACATCATATCCTCACTACAATGCTCTCATAATAACCCTAAATAATCCTTCTTAGGTCTTGGATGCACCTCCCAAGAGGTATGTCTGATATGAAGAGTCACTAGAGCCACTACAGTGTCTTTTCACAGCTCACTATTGTCACTGTCACTTAGTCTTCTCTTCAGTCTTCAGCAGCTGTTTCTTCCACCTGTTTTAGCTCTTTTGAACTTATATTCATCCTTTCCAAAGGTTAGAAAACTTTCCCAAAGTCACACATACATTCTATAGAACACCTACAGAAGGTCTACAGAACAGTCACAGTACAGTACCAGAACAGCTACAGTACAGATATAGAACAGAGACAGAGGCTCTACAAAAGATCTTTAGAAGGTTACAGAAGTTCATCAAAACCTCATAACTCATACTCAAACCATTCCAAACTCTAAAAAACTATTCAATAAGCTTTCACAAGATCTCAATAGTTCTATGATGTTCTGATAGGTTCTGTATACCTTCTGTATAGCTTTTGTTTTGTTCTGATTATCTTTTGTATGAAGCATGGATTGATGATTGATGAAGATTGAGATCTTGAGAAAGCTTATTTAATATTTTTTTAGAGTTTGGAATGGTTTGAGTATGAGTTATGAGGTTTTGATGACCTTCTGTAACCTTCTGTAGATCTTTTGTAGAGCCTCTGTCTCTGTTTTGTAACTGTACTGTAGTTGTTCTGGTACTGTACTGTGACTATTCTATAGACCTTCTGTAGGTGTTCTGTAGAATGTATGTGCGACTTTGGGAAAGTTTTATAATATTTGGAAAGGATGAATCTAAGTTCAAAAGAGCTAAAACAGGTGGAAGAAACAGCTGCTGAAGACTGAAGAGAAGACTAAGTGACAGTGACAGTAGTGAGCTATGAAAAGACACTGTAGTGGCTCTGGTGACTCTTCATATCAGACATACCTATTGGGAGGTGCATCCACGACCTAAGAAGGATTATTGAGGGTTATTATGAGAGAATTTTAGTGAGGATATGATGTACTATTGATGGAGAGAGAGAGAGAGTCAGAGATAGTCAAATCTATCGAAACAGTGTAACTGTATATGAGAGATTGAGAGAGAGAACTATTAAGATATTGAAGATGAATAATATATGATGTATTTCCATTCAAAGATGGTGTATTCCTTTTTGTTCTTTTTTCTATTGATGGATTTTGTAAAGATGTTGGAGAATATGATTGATTCTATCAAATCCGTGTGAGATATCTACTATGATGCTGCATGAAGAATTGTTGTTTTCCTTGTTTTGATGATCAAAGGAATGAAATAAGAGCTTGTTGATGTTACAAGATAGATTTTCTTGCAAGAGAATTCCCTTTTCCTTGGTGTTTCTCTTGGGGCTCCATGTTTTTGATGCGTAGCCGGGGAAGCTTGCCATCAACAAGCACCAGAAGAGGCTGAAAATAAAGAAAATGGCATTGCCAAGAAGAGAAGAATTCAATGGATGTTTGTAAAGTTCCTTCTTCCACTAAAGAGTTGGAATTTCTCATAATCAAAGCCACTTTCCACAAGAATTTCATCCCACAATGGCGAAAACATATCACCATCATGATGCATGCTCTATGTGGTGGGCTATTTCCTCTTCCTGTTGAAGCAGCAGAAACTTGCATCTTGGTGGCAAACTGTTTGGGAACAAACTGAAGAGTAGAAACAGAGAGAATGACCATCCATGGAAGATTTGGCATTCATTGAGAAGTTTCCAGACATCATCAAGTGGAAGATTGTGAAGAAGCTTCAGGAGTCTTATTCTGTAGAGGTTCATGAAGACAATAAGGAAAAAAGTTGGAATTTGTTCGTGGATGCTCAGCAGCAAGATACATGGGATGCTTGGTGCACTGATAATCTTCTATTTGTTCAATTATAAACCCACTTGAAGTTGGTAGACAGAGTGTTTTTCACAACATACACTGTTGAAACCCTCAAAAGTTAGTATTATTATAATGATGCAACAACGATCCTAAGAAGAATGAGTTTTGATACTTTTAGAATAGAGTATCTTCCCCTCTGTAGTGGTTTGAAAGCTGAATTCAGAGATGTTGAAAAGAAGGAAGTAAAGGAGATGTTGGCCACAGAATCTATCAGAGACTAAAGCCCTCTCGGATACTATCCTGTTGAGTCTAGAACAACTAGTTGAAGCCAACCCCCTGATGAATGACGCAATAAAGAGGCAAGCGTTGGAACGAGTCCAGAGGTACGTGAGAAGAGAGAAGGCAAAAATAAAAGTTGAGAACGAGCTCGTAGCAGAAGCTTCCTTTGATGCCCTAAAAGCACTCTTTACAGAAGTCCCCATGGCGACTCAAGGTCCCCTTCCTAGTCAGATCCGCCTTGGAAACATTGATGATAGGCCAAAAAATGTAGTCCCATTGCCAGTTTTTAAGGGAGAGTACAATGAAGACCCTAATCTTCATGTAGCAGAGTTTATGGTAGCATGTGTGGCTAACAATGCCAGAACCCCTGAGCATTGGTTAGTAATATTCCCCGCCACTTTCAAGGGCACGGCATTTCAGTGGTATGAGAGACAAGCAGCAGGAACTTTTGGAACATGGGATGACCTAAAGTTGGCCTTCCTCACTAAATTCAAGCGTGAAGGTTTTGAAGAGCGGATGCGAGAGGAGTTCGTGAACCTAAGTCAGTCCTTTGGAGAAAGAGCAGAAGCTTATGTCTCGCGAATGGAATCCATCCTGAAGAGATGGACTAACCATCATTTGGATGAAGGTATCCAGAAAGGAGTGTTTCTCAGGGGCCTGCAACCAGAAGTTCGCAAGTTTTGTGGAATTGAGAAGACCAGTCAATCTGCAAGTTGCGGTGGAAGGTGCAAGATTGTATGACGAAGTTGAAGCAAGGCTGTCAATGACTCCAAGAAGAGGAGTCTTACCTCCTCCTATGCCTAGAATGGTATACCCATCAAATGCAGTGCCAGGGATAGTTCCCTACCCCTATCCCCAAATGCAAACAGTGCCACAGTATAGTGCACCTAATCCAGTGTGGTCACCACAGACAACAGTGCCTCAGATGATGGTTCAACCACAACAATAGTGGCCTCAAACAGTTCCTACAATGGCGACTCAACAACAGTGGAATTCTACCAACTGGAATCAACAACCCCAAGTCTCAACAGGAGCTCTGAATCAGAACTAGAATAGAGGACCTTCTGGATCTACCCAACCAGTGTATGCGGTAATTATAGAAGCTTCCCAAAACCCTACAACAAGCACTGTAGGAGGTGAAAATCTGAAGGATTACTTATCCAACTTAGTTGCAAGTATCAAGAAAGAGCTTCTAGATGTGATTACAGAGCAGTTACAGACGTTGAAAGTGAATACGGCCAATATATCCACTTCTGCAGGACTCGGAAGAGATGTGATGTGGTCAAATACTTGGTGTGGAAAGTGTCATCAAGCGGGACATTTAGCCACTGAATGTACCCGAAAACCAACCATTCTTGGAGCCTTCTGTTCTTACTATTTGCGAAAGAACCAAACAGAGGATATCTGCTCTCTAAAAGAGATGCATGAACGAAGACAGAAGGATGAAAATGCAAGATTCAACTTGCTAGAATCCAAAATGACAACACAGGATATTGGACCCAAGCCTAGAGAGTTTGGTCCTAATTTTGGTCCAAGGAGGTTTCCCTCTCAAAGTTACAAAGGATGACAGTCTGGCGGTGGTCAAAGAACTGAGGTGGAGTGTTACAGATGCGGAGAAAAGAGACACATTTCACCAAATTGTCCAAATCCCAGAAAGTCAATGGATTACAAGCCCTAATGTAATCGATGCAAAGGAGAAGGCCACACTGCAAAGGACTGTCCCAGTCCAGCCCTTGTAAAGGCCAATGTCACTGATAGCCGACAGAAGATACAAGAACCTGCTTCCAATTTGGTCGAGTTGAAAGTTGCCGCTGTGACGCGCACCAAGAAGAAGGAACCAGTGGTTCAGAATGGAAATGACTCTCCTGCCAAGACTGTGAAGTTCAACCTACCTGCAGAGGGACAGAGTAGTATAGAACAGAACAGTACAGTACAGAGCACTACAGTGCCACAAAAGGCTACAGAAACAGTCCCAGAGACAAGACCAGAGGCCCAAGAGATAGATGATACAGAAGCACTTCCAAAAATAGAAGAAGTGCCAATGCAGCAATTGTTAGCAAAAAAGGAAAGATGAAAATGGGTGTAGCCCCATTCCCCAACTGGCTGGAGAAGCCTGTGGATCCTATTAAAGATTATGACTTGGTGAAAGACCTAGATACTTTTAAACCAAAATTAACATTCCGGCAGCTGATGTTGTCTCCCAGCTGCCAAAAGAGATTCAAAATCATCTTGACATGAAGGCGTGGACTAAGGATCGCTCCTTCAACAACGACCAAGACCAATAATGCCTCGGAGCCTGTAAAGGAAGTAGATGTGGCTAATGCCTTTTTAGATCCTGGGACCCCAGAGATTAGTGTTGGGCATATATTTAGGCATGACCTCTACACTTATGCGACCGAAAGCTTCATGCGATACAACATGCAAGCACCCAAATCCCCGTATCATGCAATAAAGAAGAAAAAAAATACGCACCGTACCTGTAATCGTAACTCATGGACAAATCAAACTACCATAAAAAACGGACATCAAGACTGGACCATAACTTGACCATCAGTGGCAACTAAAGACGTTGATGCGCCCATCCCACGAAGCGAGCTCATTCAAAAGGGGAAATAAGTGCAGTGAGGGGGGATTAATTTAATGAAAGGTTCATTGGAATAAATTATTAACAATGGGTGATAGTTTATTAAGTGATAAACCGTAATAAGAAAACGGCGGTTCCTTCTTAAAATTTTAATTACAAATTATTAAGTTGAAACGGTGCTTTAATGAAACCCGGACTTCGATGCCCAGTCTGGGTCTCTAAATGTAAATTCCTTAATGAAAAATTAAGAGTGATGTGGAGCGTTTTTTTGCCAGCGCGTGCTCTTGTGACGGTTGGTTCATTTTTAGTATAAATTAAAGTTCCTCTTAAGCACACGTAGCGCGTGCAAAGTGAACAGCTGGTTGATTTTTATTATGATGAAATTGTGTGTTTAGCGCGAATGCACGTGGAAAATGTGGGTGAATAACTAGTGCATTTTAACAATTAATTTGTGATTAAGAGAGAAATGAAAATAAATAAAGCACATAAAAGAAATACCTAGAAGGGGTGTGTATGCAATGGCCTGAAGGCGCACGGAAGAGTCCCCCAAAAGGAATGAATCCAGTAAAAGAAAAGTAAAGACCACTGAACTGAACAACAAAGACAAAATCTTAGTGGATGTGGTGAGTGTGAGTATGATTTTTAATTTTATTATGATGTATTAGGATAGTTTTTTTTTAAAAAAATTATATTATGTTTGGTTGGTATGTTAGGGGGTATTATGTGTGGTGATTGGAGTTATGTGGATTTTTCTAGATTTTTTTAAAAATAAATTGTATGTGGTTGTGTATTTATTGTTTTTTTTTTCAAAAGAAAGAATAATTAAAGATGGATGTGGGAAATATCCACAATTTAAGGGATGAAAATAACATGGAGATTTTTATGGTGAAGTGGTGCATGTGTGGTTTTTTTTATTTTTATAAAGTGTTTGAAATAGGGGTACTGTGTATAAAAATATTTTAAAGTGGAAAATGAATGGAAAAAGGTCAAGGAGGGTGGGTGGAATTTTCTAGATATTTTCAATTTTTTTTTAATTTTTTACTAATTTAAAATAAATTTTCTGTATTTTTGTACGTAATTTTGAATAAATTGGAAAATATGGAAATTTTTGTAATTTTGGGAGTTGAAATTTCTAGTTGACAAATTTTCAAAAATTTGCAGGAAGTGAAGGGAATTTTTTGAAATTTTTTTGAGTGGAAATTAATTTATAAATGAATTAAATCAATTAAATCAGTAAAAATCAGCTTAGTTTGGTAAGTAACGTCAAATTAAGTTAGCTAAGGCATGGAAGTCAGGGTAAGTCATATAAGTCAAGCTAGGTTAGGTTAGGTTAGTCAAAGGGAACTAGGATAGTCTGGGTTAGGCAAAGTCAGATAAGTAAGTTAAGGCAAGTCAGTGGAGACTAACCTAAGGGGGGTTAGGGTAACTAGGCTAGGGTTAGAGTAACTCAACTACGGTTAGTTTAACCTAAGTATGGTTAGGCTAACTCGGGTAAGGGTAACCTAACTAACTAGGGGTAGGTCAACTAGGCTAGGGTTAGATAACTCAACTTAGGTTAGTGTAACTATGCTAGGGTTAGTGTAACTAGGGAGGGGTTAGGTTAACCTGGGGGGTTAGACTAACTACATTAGGGTTAGTTTAACTTAGGGGGGGTTAGGTTAACTATAGTAGGGTTAGTGTAACCTAGGGGGGGTTAGGTTAACTTGGGGGGGGTTAGACTAACTACATTAGGGTTAGTTAACTTAAGTAGGGTTAGGTTAAGTTAATTATGGTTAGATTAACTTAATTAGGGTTAACCGAACTAACTAAGGTTAGTATAACTAAACTAGAAGTAATTAATAAGGTTAGTAGAACTAACCTAAGGAGGGTTAGTAAGGAGGAGGAGGAGGTGGAGGGAGAGGAGGACGGTGGCTACGACGGTGGCGACTAGGTGGCGGCGAGTGGCCTTGGCGACAGAGGGAGGCCCTGGCGATAATGAGTGGGTGCTGGCGGCAGAGCCCCTGCTGAAAGGGCCGAGGAGGGAGTGGCCTGAAGAGGGAGAACGGCCGCTGGAGGAGCCGAAGAGGGGAGGGAGGCGGAGAGCGCCCGCTGGGGGGGAGGTAGGGGGAGAAGGGTGGAGGGAGAAGGGGAAGGAGGGAGGCAGAGGAGGAGGGTGATGGAGGGAGGAGGGGAGGGAAGGGAGGGAGTGAGATGGTGGTGGTAGGAGGGAGAGAGAGGGGCGCAGAAGGAGGACGGTGTAGGGAGGAGGAAGGAGGGAGAAGGAGGAAGTTACGGGGAGAGAGAGGGAGGGGGAGGAGAGAAAAAAAAAACAAGAAGGGAGAGATAGAGAGAAGGAGAGAGAGAAGAGGGAAGGGGGGGTGTGTGGTTGGAACGGATGCGGGAGGGGGAGGTAAAATGATTTTTTTATAAAAAAAATAAAGATTTTGTTTTTGAAAAATAATAAAGATTCGTTGGGTGTGTTAAAATAATAAAGAAATGAATGAAAAGAAAGGCGTGCCCCCGTCCCGTGCGCATGTGCGGGGCGGGGTAAAAAAATTTGTCATGGCGGGATTGGAATGGCGTTGAGACGTCGGCATGGGGTACGTGTACGTGATCGGGCATGGCAAGATGCGTAAAACCGCAAATGCGTGCGTTCACGCGTGAGACGAGTCGCGCGAAACACGTCCAAATAAAGAAAATTTAATATCTCACAATCCGATCGTCGAAACGAAATGGTGTAAAAACAAAAAATGTACCAGACGGCAAGGGGAAGATAGGGGAAAGGTCAACGAGGGTTCCAGGGGGAATAAAGGGCGTGCACATGCAAAAAACACAAAAAACGGCCCTGAAAACACATATGGGGATTAATTTCGGGAAATCCGCTCGCTGGAATGCAGGGCGGAAAGAAGGAAAAATGTGTAGAAGAACGTGCCCGACAGCCCTATCACGTGAAAAATTAGTTTCGACCACGAGAGGACGCGTTCACATGGGAAAAACGTAAAAATGACACACGAAAATGCGGTCGAAAATTAATAATAGAATATCGATTCACCGAAATAGAGGCCAGCAAAAACGGCAAATGTGCGGGGGACAGGGTTGCACAGGGCTGTCATGTTAAAACGCAGTTCTGATAGGGCTAAGAGGCATTCATATGCAAAAAAACCAAAAAGACACTAAAAATACTTTTAAAAATTAATAATAATAAATTCAGAAGTTAGAATAAGGGGGAGAAAAAAGGAAAAATGTAGGGAAAGGTGCGGTAGACACGGCTGTCAAGTCAAATTGGAATTTCGGTGCAAACAAGGCAGGTTCACATGAAAAAATTATCAAAAAGACGCACGAAAAGGTCCCGAGAAACCGCAAAAATTAATATTGGACAAACCATGCATCGAAATGACATGGAGTAAAAAGAAAAAATGTCAAGGGAAAAGGGTAGAACAGGGCTATCACATCAGATCATCGTTCCGAAGAAAGCAAGATGCGTTCACATGGGAAACCGCCTAACTTTCGCAAAATTCCTAATAAATTAACAACTCAAAAACCATGCATCGGAACACGGGTAGCTAAAAAGGAAAATTGGACAGTTCAAAGGGATGAACAGGGCTATAATTTTAGATTGGAATTTGGGAGAACGTAGGGTGCGTTCACATGGAAACACAACAAAATAAGGGAAAAAGAGAAATAGAGGAGAAACAGCCCCAAGGGAGGGGTGACAGGAGACGGTTGGGTGGGGAAGGGACCCTAGGAGTGTAATAGAAAGTCATGGCATTCATGCATGAGCAAAGGGAGGCATATGCAGGGCGGTATGCAATGCAGACATGCAGGGACGTGTCCCCACACTTAAAACCTTAACGGTGTTAGAAATCAAGCTCACCGTCAGCGTGTCTTCATCTATGACCGATATCTATGACAGCTAGTGTGTACAACTGTCTACATGTGACTACATTAAATAAGTCGGGTTAGTAGTCAGTCTCACTGACCTGATTAGAGTCAGTCTAGTCTACATTTACACTAGGTCACTTTATCTTGTAGAGTGTGTGTGCTTTTCAGTTGAGTGTGTAGAAATGAAGGAATGAGCTTGAGAGCCTGAAGGCTCATGGATATGGAGTCTTTCCCTTTCTCTCTCTCTACTCTTTGAACATGGTATCAGAGCTTCATCCATGAGGCTGTGGGAGAATGGGCATGACAACTTGCAAATGAAGCCATAGTTAAAGGAAGGAATCAGTGTGGATTTCCTTCTGAAAATCGTGGACTGCCTCCTGAAAATTAGCAACCTGTGTTTGAAAATCGTGGACTGCCTCTCCTGAAAATCAGCAACCTGTATCTGAAAATTTGCGTCTACTGATCTGAATGGACAGCAACCTGTATCTGAAAATCTGCGGTGGCTGATCTGAATGGACAGCAACCTGTATCTGAAAATCTGTGCCTATTGATCTGAGTGGACAGAAACCTGTCAATCTTCAGTAGGGTACGTGGACAAGGTTCATAGAGCATGTATGCTCACTATTGAAGGTATTTGAAGTGTGCAAGGAGTAAATGCTTGTATGGGAGCTCTCTTATGAGCTCAAGTGACAGACACAGACCTGTAATCATTTCTAAATTGCTGTAAACATGAATGGACAGCATGCATTCAGTCATTACTGACACACACGAGCCTTGTACTACACTTAGAAGGCATCTTTGGAGCACAAGAATGTGTCAAAGCATGTATACATTGGATCAAATGTCTTGGAGCTGAGATCTCTTGCTCAGAATACTCAGATTTGAAAATCAATGACAGGCTGAAAACTGTCATACACAGTCAATGACAGAATACTCAGATCTGAAAATCAATGACAGGCTGAAAACTGTCATACACAGTCAATGACAAGTACTGTGCATTACTGAAGCAATACAGGTCATCTTGGGGGTTCCATCATCTATATGAACTGGCCTATACATGCTGAATGCATGGAGAATTGAAGCAAGCAATGAGCATCATTGAAAACTGAATTTTGAAGCTGAAATAAATGCAGTTACATTGTCCTGGTTAATTACAAACAGCTCATGAGGTTTATGCCATTGGTCAATGAAGACAGGTTGTTTATGCCTACTCAGATGCTCATGTATTGAACTTGCCACTACAAAGTAAATGTATGACATGGTCAAAAGACATTTTGGAGCTGCTTGGAGCTTGGTATGCTGAATTCTGGTTGACTGCAACCTGAAACTGAATTTGTTGACACTTGTATATGCTGGTTATGCACTGTTCTGTGCCCTTATGATCATGTCTTGACTGCCAAATGTACTAGCAGCTACCTGGGAGATTTTGGAACATGTATGACATGATTACCACTCAGTTTTAGACTTGAAATTGCTGCTGGTTACTCATAGTTTACAGTTTTCAGACTGCATGTATGTACCCTGGCAGTGAGGTTACATAAGCTTAAGTTGAAGCAAACACATAGCTTATGTATTGACAATTATATCTACAGTTGAGACCACTTGTTTGAGGGTTGTTTTGGGGTGTCAGTGGGCTGAAATACCCTGGTTTTTTTCTGCAATTTAGTGCAGAAAACTGTCATAAACTGTTATGGACTGAACTTAGTCTGTTATACTTATTGGATTGCAGGGAGTCAGGCACTTGATAGACAGTCTATTGCATCATGGCTAATACACATGGGACTGCCAATATCACTCAGATAGTTGGATAATAAGAACTTTACATTATGGAAATTTAGAATGAAAAACTTTCTGGTTGGCAGAGGTTATTGGGATTTATGTACAAGAGATGAAGTTGCTCCTGAGTTGCTTGCACACAATCCAACAAATGAACAGAAAAGAGCCTACAGGCTATGGAATGAAAGAGCATGCAAGGTGCTGCATTGGTTTTCCTTATGTATATCTGATGCTATGGTAATTCAAATCACTGGATGTGAGACTCCGAAGGATGCTTGGGACATACTGATGAAAAATTATGGAACCATGACACATGCAAGAAAGATCCAGTTGAAACAGCAGTTCAACAACATGTCTAGGAATGGCAAGAGCATCCAGATGTATACCACAGAGATTAAGACCATAGCTGATCAACTTGCTACTATTGGCTCAAGTGTATCAGAAGATGATATGATTGCTGTTTCTTTGAATGGTTTAGGCAAAGAGTACAAAGCTTTTGACACTTCCATTTCTGTCAGAGAAGAGCCCCCTAGCTGGGAAGAGCTAGTTGCTTTGTTGTTGCATGAGGAAGTCAAACTTGGTTTGAATATAGGTTCTAGTGCATCTCAGAGTAGAGACACTGTGTTCTACTCTAGCCAGCGTGGCAGAGGATCTAGAGATCGTGGTTCATTTCGAGGTCGTGGTGACACTCGTAATACTTATGGACAGCTGCAGCAACAGAGTAATTGGCATGGTGCAAATACACAAGGCCAGCGTGGATCTGGTGGGTTTAGAGGCAGGGGGAGATCACCTTGAGGTAGAGGTGGTAGTTCTGGTTCATGGCAGTCTACTGATCAGTCCAACTAGGACAAGGACTGGATAATTACAGGAAGAGGTTTACATGGAACAGCCTAAAGGCTATGTACATCCAGAATTTCCAGCACATGTATGTCAACTGAAAAATACATTATATGGGTTGAAACAGGCACCCAGAGCATGGAATGCTCGCATCAGTAGTTATTTACAGCAACATGGTTTCCGATTGGGAGATGCTGATCATAGTTTGTTTGCAAAGAAGACAGATAGTGGCTATGTTTTTCTAGTTGTCTATGTTGATGACTTAATCATTACAGGAGATGATGAAAATGGGATTGCAGAAATAAAGACATGTTTACAGGCTGAGTTTAAGGTCAAGGATCTTGGAGAGATGAAATATTTTTTGGGGATTGAGGTTGTCTCTACACCTCGAGGCATATGGCTGCTACAGAAGCAGTATGCTCATGACATGTTACAGAAATATGGTATGGCTGATTGCAAGCCTATGGATACACCTTTGGAGCAGAATGTCAAGCTACAGATTGATGTTGGGACAGAGATTGAGAATGTTACTATGTACAGATAGATGGTAGGCAGCTTGATCTATCTCACGATCACTAGACCTGACTTGAGTTATGCTGTGGGGATGATTAGTCAGTTCATGCAGAAGCCTTGCAAACCACACTTGGATGCAGTCAGAAGAATTCTGAGATATGTAAAGGGTATGAGAGATCATGGACTGTTTTATGCATATGGAAAAACCCTTGACTGGGCTGGTTGCACATATGACAGGAGGTCAACCAGTGGCTATGTATTTGGATTGGGTAGTAGCATGATCAATTGGCAGAGTAAGAAACAGCCTATAGTTGCATTGTCTAGTACGGAAGCAGAGTATCGTGGTGCCGCCTTAGTGGCCTGTGAAGCTAAGTGGTTACAAAAGTTACTGAATGACTTGGGAGTACACTTGGACAGCAAAGTCAAGCTGTACTGTGACAATTTGAGCAGTGTTATGTTAGCAAGCAATCCTGTTTATCTTGCAAGATCAAAACACATTGAGGTTCACTACCATTTCATTAGGGAAATGGTTTTAGCATATCAGATTGACTTGGAGCATGTGAAGATTGAAGACGAGGTAGCAGACACCTTTACCAAATCACTTGGTAAAGATAAGTTCATTCACTTTAGACAGCTACTTGGAGTGATGTAGATGATTCGAGTTTTGTTTTTGAGCTTGAGGGGGAGTGTTAGAAATCAAGCTCACCATCAGTGTGTCTTCATCTATGATCAACATCTATGATAGCTAGTGTGTACAACTGTCTACATGTGACTACATTAAATAAGTCGGGTTAATAGTCAGTTAGTGACCTCACTAGAGTTAGTCAGTCTAGTCTACATTTACACTAGGTCACTTTATCTTGTAGAGTGTGTGTGCTTTTCAGTTGAGTGTGTGGAAATGAAGGAATGAGCTTGAGAGCCTGAAGGCTCATGGATATGGAGTCTTTCCCTTTCTCTCTCTCTACTCTTTGAACAAACGGGTAGGGTTGACTAAGCAACATGGACCTAATACCACACAATAGACCAACCGCTAATGTCCCCACACTTAAAACATGAACACCATTGACAACAAAAAATGTAGGGTTAGAAAAAATTGGTCCGTGTTGTCGAGAATCAAGGTTGACAGTCGATGGCACGTCCACTGTCGTTGTCGACTGCAGGAGGTACCAAGGTATCTTCACAGCACACGTCCTTCGTGGCAGGGACCACGCGGCAGCACCCAAGGAGGTAACTGGTTGAAGGAATCGTAGGAAATTCGTCGATGATGAGGAATGTTGCACTCAATGCACAATCACTCATATGGAATAAAAGAGTAGTCACTCACCCCATAACTAATATCACTCGAGGAAATCATAATGAAAACCCATATCTCACACTCGGTGTCATGCCGCTGCGCATCTGAGCCGTAAACACCTCCATTTTTGTTGTGCATTTGTGTTATCTTTTTGTGTGTGTTTCATTGTGTGTGATTGATGCATTATCTTTCCGTCCTTTCAGTATCCACATCCAATGTACATACTCCACTTGTGTGTTTGTGTTTGTGTGTGTTTCAGTTTGTATGCATGTTGTGTGTGTGTCAGAAAAATATGAAAAACTGATGCCAAAGGACATTATCAAGCTGATAATTTCAATGATGATGTCCAAGAAAAGTGCAAGAAATCGTGGAATCAAAGGAAGCTTTGTAGAAGCCGACATTTAAGCTATGAAGATAAAGGTTGCGCGTGAACAAGGTCAACGTAATATGCGGGATAAAGCATTTTTGAAGAAGATACATTAGCACTATCTGCCATGGAGGAGAAGGGTTCATATGCCTTTGCCAAAGACTTTTTGAATGGAGGAGTCTCTATGGCTATCTCAAAGATTGCTTTTTCCCTCCTTCTTGTGTATTCCCTTGATTATGCTAGAATTCGCCATGCCAATGAAGTCAAGATTGCAAAGAAAGGAGGGGAACGTCAATTCAATGGACTCTTGGATGTCTACAAGAAGACTCTTAGAAAGTTTTTATAAATTTGGGGTTGTGATGGTAATGACACTCACAGAGAATCTTTAGATTATCCGGATGGATCTAGGAGAAAAGCCTATAGAGCCTACTGTTTTGAGAGAAGGCATTCTGTTTCGAAATTTGGAGGGAATGATCAAAAGCTTTGCATCCTCAAAATAGCCTTACCAATGCTAAGTTGAGATTGGGGGAGCTCAAAATTCAAAAGGGGTGCATTGCTATGGAATTTATGGTCGAAGCTATGAAAAGACGTGAGGATCAGAGAGGCTGGAGGAAAACCTTGCATATAGTGGAGGGAAGGACTTCGACATCTACTTATGGTCGGAATTAGCGGTGGATATGGAGCAGATGTTTGAGTTTGCAGAGAAGCTCGGGTGGAGGATCTCTCAAGAAATGGTTCCGGACCAAGTTTACTCTCGAGCAGAGGGAGCAGATGCGATCATCAGTACATCATCGATTGCGCTCGACAGAGAATTGAAAATTCTTACGTGAAGGAGATTGAGGTTCCCAGCGATGATGACAATTCCGAGAATTTTTGTTGTTGCTTTGGAGGATTGATCCCCTTCTGGAGAGGCAGCCTATAGCTCCACATGACTTTTCTTCACAACCGATTTGCCAGACCGCCTTGCTCCCTTCCGAGCTTTATTGGCCGACCCTTCAATTGGATGGCCTTCTCAGCTCCGTTTTATCATTATCGAAGTTCGATAGGCATTTTCTAAGGTGCTTGTCTTCTCTCGCCCAGAGCCCCTTTCTGTGCTCGCTCTGGGGAAAAAAAACTTCAAGGTTTGTACTGAACTTCAAGCCGCAAATTTTCTTACTGAAGCTTGGATTGGACACAAATCCACAACCAGAAATAGGACATTCCGAGAATGCCATAAAAAAAGAAAACAGTGGACAGAGGCGACTGAACGGGGAGATCTCTCTATCAGCGTCTATTACTTTACTGCCATTGCACCTCGTTTTCGGCCTCGATATTACTCAATTTCTTCATCTCCAAAGTCCTCTCCTAAGCGGATACATGTTATCTGTGCACTGGTTTATGGTAGGAGTCCCACTGGTCGATTGCATAAAGGTGTATGCTCCACATGGATGAAGAATGTTGTTCCAGCCACATGTGAAACATATGATAAAGGTAGTTGGTCACTGATCTTTGTAAGATAGACAAATTTTAGGCTACCAGAAGATCCCATAATAATGGCTGGTTTGGCACCTTTCAGGGCTTTCTACAGGAAAGAGCTGCACTTTAAGCATATGGAAAAGAACTCGAACCTGCACTTCTGTTTTTTTTTTTTGTTGCCGTTCAAGGAAACATGATTACATTTATGAGGAAAAGATTCTTGCACATGCTAAAAGGGGCATTTTTATAGAACTCTCTGTAGCATTTTCAAGGGATGGACCGAGCAAAGAAAATGTGCAGCATAAAATGAATGAAGAAGCTGTACAAAGAACAGAGACGTCAAAGCTTTGTTTCACATGATAAGCTTCTATTAGGGCTATGAAACAAGCTCTAAGGAGTGAATGCCATGGTCTACAAGATAAGTTTTGATGCAGTGGATGCAAGAGTGTGCCCTATATGCCATTATGGACTGCATCTCTCTGCAATAGATTTCAGATGCTGACCTGAGCAGTATACATGTCTGGAGCCTGTGCATGCACTTATCAAATGCATTATCCATTGGACTTGGAGTTTGAACAAGCTGTTTTAGTCTAAGTCCTGAATCTGGTTGAATTATTTGGTGCCCTAAAAACCAAGATCATACGCTTATTGTAAAGCAGTGGACAGAATGTCATGCTTTGTCATTTATTTTGACTCTTCTTTTGTAATGTACTTGACAAGCAATATAATGATCTTTGGCATCAAATATTGAGTTATTGAGGTCTTCTTGTTAACCTCATTCCTTGCTGTACCCTGAACCCTGTGTTCCACAGCTCTTGCATGAACTCTACGACATTTCTGGTGAACCCGACGTGAAAGTGCTGCGTCAATTTTCAGCAAGATGGGAGACTCGCAAGAAGAGATGACAGTTGACAATGTCATGAAGCACCTGTTTCAGTCATTTACAACCTATATGTAGCAGCAAGCTCACGCGAAACATGATAGTGATGCCATGGATGCCTTGAAAGCTGTCCAACAGGAGATGAAGCAGTTCAACGGCCAACAAGTGTCAACTTACCTGCATTTGTATGAAGAAAAGATGAAGTTTTTTGGGGTTTCTCAAGATGTTTGGAGCCGCTACTTCTTGCGGATCGTGGTGTGCGCTCTTGAAGTCCGAATTTCAGAAATTCGAGGAACACATGCTGGTTGGGAAGAGTTTAAGAAGGCATTAAAAGATGAATATTTCCTGGAGGATACAGGTCTTATGAACCGCAGGAATTTCTTAGCATGGGTTTCTATGCCTAATAAGGGACTTTCAGTTACCGCCCTTCTGCAAGAGTTTGAGAGCCGCTATGATCAGTTGGATGGAACTGAGCAACAAGCTTTGGAGATGCAGAAAGTGGAATTATTTTTACAAGCTCCTAATGCTGATTTATAGGAAAAGTTGGATGATCTTTTGGAAGATCAAGCTACCGATTCAGGTTTAAAGACCGAGTGGAGACATGTCATTGATGCTGTGAATGCTCTTGTTAAGAAGCAGCGCAGGAGAGTACGATTGCATCATAATACAGGATCTGCTTCTAAAAAATCCTTGGAGACCTCTACTTCTACCCCTGCTGCAAGTTCTATGCCTAAGCCTACTCCTCCTGTTTGTAAATCCACCAGTTCCTGCTGCTCCAATGCTCTTATCAGTAGATGATGTTATTAAAGACTTGGCAGATTTGATGATAGAGGCAGTCAAAGCTGAAGTTGGGAAGTTAAAAGAGCAACTTATGTCAGTACCTGCTGTAGCACCTACTCCAGTGACTACTTTTCCAGTTGGCCAAAGAAAAGGGAGACGATGTATTTGGTGTGATAGTACAGAGCACCAACACTGCAGAGATTGTGATGCTTTTCAGGAAGCGCGTAAGAAGAATGTAGTGTTTTGGGGACAAGACGGGAAGATATGGCTGACAAAGACTGGTGCTCCTCTTGACACGAACTTTGGTAAGGGAGGCATGAAGAAGCTCGTTGATGATATGGCTGCGCGATCAGCTTATGTGAGTGTTAGAGGAGATGCTTCAGCTTATGGAGTCCAGCTTGAGCAGAAATCAGATGGAGACTCTGCTTTATGGTCCTCTGCCTTGGAGATAGCGAGAAAAGGGAAAGTTCAAGCATCCACTATGACTTGTGTGGGCTCCAGCATCCGAGGAGAGACGGGATGGGATTCTCCTGTTGACAGGTATTCTATTTTTGCTTATATGGTGAAAACATAGGGTTTAGATGCCATGGTTGAGGAAAAGAGAAGAAGAGATGAGGAGGGTCTCAGCACCTCCAAAAAGACTAGAGGGGGTGACTTTGTTTCGCCACCTGTTACAGCTCCACCTATGACGAGTTCTCCAGCTCAATCAGGTCCTGAACAACCTATGGGAGACAAACAGATGAAAGAAAAGAGACAACCAAGAAAGGAGCCAGGATTCACAGACCTTGATATGTAGACGGATATGAGTAAGATTTTTCATGAAATCATTTTGAATAGTGAAGTCACTTTTACTGTTGGTGAAGCTCTTGGGATTGCTAGAAGAGAAATACAGGATCAGATGCAGGATCTTTTGCAGAGGAAATGACATGCGATGGAAGGACCTGCTTTACAGGGATTATGGCATGGAGCTCTTGGAGAAGAGCATGATGATGCAGTGATGGTTGAGAATGCTTCTGTCAATCCACAGTTGGAGAAAATAGTACAGCCTATGTAGTATGAAGATGATGATACTCCTATCCTCATTCCTTGCAGCCATTTTTCACGCAGTCATTAGGCTAGAGCAACCACTGAGACGATGGTAAGGATTGGAGAGAAATAGATTCCTTTGGTCGCTTTAGTCGATCATGGTTCCGAGATTAATCTTATTGCTCGAGGTGTTTATGAGAGTGGCAAGTGGCCTATGGATGTAGAGCATGGTTGGTGCATGGGAGCGGCCAATAATACTTCTGGTGATATGTATGCTGCTTGTCCGAGCATCAGAATTTCTATTGGTAATGTTGAAGAGAATTATCATTGCTTTGTTCAGGATTCTTGCTCTTATCCGATTATTCTTGGACAGCCTTTTATTACAGAAGCAAGAATGGAGACAAAAGTGATGGATGACGGCTCAGCCTATGCACGGATACGCAGTAAGGATGGTATGCAAGCTGTTTAGTTTATGACTATTGGAGTAAATCATCCAAGAAACACGGACTCCTTGCGTGAGGCACCACTACTTGTGAAGGAGTTGGATTTTCATTAGGTACCGCTGTCTTGCGAGACGCCAGTGGTACAGTGCGGAAAAAAGAGGAGATCTCGCCTCCTGGCAGCCATTCTTTCTCCACTAATTTTGTTGGTTTTTCTTCAGATAGTTTAGTGAGTTATCAGAAAATTTCAGATTTTTCTAGAGCTGCCAGGCAGTACATTGGTCGTAAGGAGAAATAGTTGAAGACTGCAGGTATTTTACAAGCAGGAGAGCATGTGGATGGGCTGTATGAAGGAATGTCTTATGCAGATACATTGTCTAAGATGGGAAATATGCTGAAAACTGATGTATGTATGGGTTCAAGGATCATACCTGTGCAAACCTTGGAAATGTATTTGGAAATTTGTGATTTTATGCTGAAAATAGAGTCAGAGGCTGAGAAAACTCAGCAAACCGATTCTATGGCTGAACTTGATCAGCTTTTAGAGTTGCAGAGGGCTGAAACTATTAGCCAACAGAGTTTAATGTTGAAAAATTTCAACATACAGAGTTTCAGGCTACACCCATGCAGTCCAAAAAGCAGAGGGCTAAAACCATTCAGCCAACAGAGTTTAATGCTGAAAAATTTCAGCATACAAAGTTTCAGGCTACACCCATGCAGTCCATAGAGCAAAGGGCTGAGATATTTCAGCCAACAGAGTTGAGAGTTGTTGAAAAATTGTAGAAATTGCAACAAAGAAAAGAGTGCCTCTGACTAATGCCAAGGTTGACACGAAGTATAAAACAGTTGATAAGAAGGTTAAGCCGGTTGCACGGCCGCTTCCTCCTGATAGTGATGAGCAGATAGAAAAAGCTATGAAGCAGCCTATGTTGAGAGATTCTACAAATATTGGACATAAATTTACAGTTGAAACTCTTGCAGAATTGAAGATTGGAAATGATGATTTCTTGCTTCCAGTGGAAAAAGAATGTTTTAGAGAGATGCTTGGACGTCATGGTAAGGCATTTGCTTCCTTTCCTCATGAAATTGGCTGCATTAGTCCCAAATTGGTTGCACCTATGGTCATCTTCACTGTCCCTCATGTGCCATGGAATATACGTCCTATACCTGTACCTAGAGCACACTTGCCAAAGCTGATAGAGTTGCTACATGAGAAGATTAAGATGGCAATTTTGGAACCCTCTTTTGCGCCTTATTCTAACAGGTGGTTTACTGTACCAAAGAAGAATGGAACCTTGAGATTTATTCAGGATATGCAGCCCGTAAATAAAGTGACAATCAGGAATGTGGAAATAGGTCCAGTTGTGGATGAGTTTGCTGAGGCTTTTGCAGGACGAGCCATCTATTCCCTAGGTGACTTGTATTCTGGTTATGATTAGTTTTAGCTTGCCTTGGAAAGCAGGGATATTACTACTATGCGGACACCTATTGGTCTTGTGAGGATGTGTACCTTGCCTCAAGGTGCCACCAACTCAATTGCTCATATGATGAATGCTATGCATAGAGTTCTATGAGACTATATTCCGCAGTATACCATGCCTTTCCTAGATGATGTGCCTATTAAGGGTTGTGCAGAAGAAGAAAAGAATGAGAGTCTTGATTTGCGAGGATGTAGACAGTTTGTGGCTGAACACTTGGTTGCTTGTGAGCTAATATTGACATGATTAGAAGAGGTGAATTTGACTCTTTTAGGGCTGAAATCTGTCTTTGGTGTAATGAAGTCATCATAGTTGGGCATATGGTTGGTTATTATGGTAGGAAGCCTTCACCTGCAAAGGTGGATGCCATAAGCACGATTGCAGAGTATTGCTCGACTACTTCAGAGGTGCGGAGATTTGTGGGAGCTTGTGTATTTTACATGATTTGGATTCCTCATTTTGCTCACATAGCAGATGTTCTCTATTAACTGCTTCGAAAGGGGCATAAGTTTCATTGGGATGAGAAGCATTCGAAAGCCATGCGTAAACTTAAGAAGCTGTTGCAGTCAGCTCCTACTCTTCGCAAGGCGGATTATCAATGTGGACGGCCAATCATGTTGACAGTTGATACCAGCCCTATTGGCATAGGTTGGGCAGTGGGACAGGACGATGCGGATGGGAATAGATATGCAATCCGCTTTGGAGCTAAAGTTCTTAATGAGTGACAGAGGAGATATCCGCAGATTAAAAGAGAGTTGTGGGGAGTAGTCACTACACTGAAGTGTGATAAAGGGTATTTTATTGGTGCTTCAGTTATTGTGGAAACAGATTGCTTGCCTTTGCTTGGCATGATTACTAGCTCTTCGACTCCAGATATAGCGATGCTTTGGTGGATTGCCTACATCAAATCATTGAATCTAGAATTTTGACACATAGCAAGAAAAGATAATCCAGTTGTTGGCATGCTATCTAGAGCAAGATATGAGGATGAGGAGTCAATGCTTGCAGAAGATGATGAGACAGAGTTTGTAGCTTCTGTCCTTGTTCATGAATGTCATGTATCTACTGTTGAAGCCTTTACTGAAGAACTCTATGTTAATGAGTGGCTGCAAATTGGACAGTATCTAAGTTCATTGACTCGAAGAGCTGATTGGACAAATGATGAATTCAAGAAAATCAAAAGAAAGGCTTATGGGTATTTCTTGAAAGATGGTTTTCTTTGGAAGCATCCAAAGAAGAGAGGCGGCTTACCCTTGAGAGTAGTTTGTGAGGTAGCGATGCAGATACAGATTATGCGAGAGTTTCATGAGAGTTCTTGGGCTGGACATAGAGGTGTGTGGGCTACCTATGAGAAAATCAAAGAAAGATACTGGTGGAAAGGGATGTATAAAGATGTTTCCCACTTTGTGGAGACTTGGAGGGACTATCAACTATACTCTTTAGTGCGGCATCGTGATGAGTTGCATCCAACCTATCCGCTATGTATGCATTATAAATGGGTGGTTGACTTGGTTGTTAGATATGATCAATGCCCCACCCTCATTAGGTGCTACCAATGATCCATGGTGCTCAAAGTTGTAAGGCCCCCATTATGAGGAGAAGCCAAATGTGAGCCCGGACATTGGTTGAGTCCTGACTTGTATATTCGATGAGGTCTATGTGACCGGATGGCAAAAAGGTGACTATTGTGAGTCTAATCTTTGGGTTAGACGGAGTGGTTAAGCTGGTAGCAACTCGAGGCACATTGCATTGAGTTGCGTGGTAAGGGAGTTAAAAGGGGGCCCTATTGTGGGGTCCGGGGGCCGCGGAAGCGGCCCCTGGCTGGGGGGTCCCAGGGGGGCCAGTGGCCCCCCTGGCGGGGGTCCAGGGGCAGCGCCCCCGGCCCGATGGTAAAGGGAATATTCCCTGGCCGACTAGTGGAGGCTCATATGCTAGGTCGGTCAGCACGCCGATCTAACGACCTTCGCGGGCTATAAAAGCTAAACCTCTTCGCAGCCATCTCTCAGTCATCTTTCACCCAGTCAGAGTTGTTGTTCCAGCTAGCCTTAAACTCTTCACCTATCTTCTGTCTAGATCGCCATCTAAGCTTCACACAGTGGAAGCGCACGGGTGGACAGAGCCATCTTTGTATCAGTTGTTTGGAGTTAAAGAATTTACTGATTCTCCTCTTATCTGTTGTGTACTCTCTATCTCTTTCTCAGATTCTGTTCGCTGCGCCGTGTAATATTTTACATTGGTTACTTTGCAGCGGGACTTTGGTAGATGAGATATCTTGTCTTGGCTAGGGAGGATCTTACAAACTATGTTGAAGCCAGATCTTTGCGGAGGAAGACCACCACTACAGTATGTAAATTCTTGTTGGAAGAAATATTTTGCAGGTATGGATATATAGGCAAGATTACAGCTGATCGTGGAGAGCTAGATGCAGATGAAGCTAGAGAATTTTTCTCACGGCTTGGGATTAAGTTGGCTCTTACTACTGCTTACAATCCAGAGGGAAATGGCAAGAGCGAAAGAGGACATCTACCGATAGTTAAGGCATTCGCAAAAGCTTGTAGAGGTCGGATTGGAGATTAGCCGAGATTACTACCTTTTGCATTGTGGGCAGACCGCTCTACACATAGCGTGACTACTGGATATATGCCTGCAGAGTTGATGTATGGGCAAAAACCTGTCATGCCTACAGAAATCTGTGCTCTCATGTGGAGTACTCTTCCATGGCATGAGAATTTATCAAGGGAGGAGCTTCTAGCTCTTTGGATTCGTCAACTAGAGAGAAGGACAAAAGATGTGTAGCTAGCAGTCATCGCAAGATTATTCATCAAGAAAATATTCAAACTTCATGGGTTATTCAAAATAATCATTAGTGATGGTGACTCTCTTTTCACATCACACTTCTGGAGGGCTATCTTTGAGGCTATTGAAACTCAACTCTATTTCACCAGCACAGTTCACCATCCCCAAACCGATGGACAAACAGAATGAGTTAATCAAGTCATTGAAGATATGCTTAGGGCATATTGTTGTCGCGAACCCAAAAAGTGGATTGAATACTTACCACTGGTTGAGTTTGCTTACAATGCTTCTTACCAACAGAGTATTTAGATGACCCCTTTCAAAGCATTGTATGGGCATGGTTGTCATACCCCTTTCAACTTCTCGGATCCAACTTTGAGGGTGGAAGCTTCAAGAAGGATGCTAGAAGACATGGATGATCAAATCAAATCAATAAGACAAGACATTCAAGCTGCCAAGGATAGACAGAAGGCCTACACTGACTCAAAATGACAAGACAGATCCTTCGTCAAAGGTGATATGGTCTTCATCCATGTACGCCCTAAAAAGAGTTCACTATCCTTAGGAGAGTACAAGAAGCTAAGTATGAGGTATTGTGGACCTTATAAGATCATCAAGTGCCTAGGGCCTAATGCTTACAGACTACATCTGCCTACAACTCTAAAGATTCATAATGTATTCCACGTTAGCCTATTGAAAAAGTATCTATCTAATCTGAATCGTGTACTTGATTATCAGCAAATTGTAATGCCTAGCCAATGAGTCCTTGAGCTACGGCCTGATAGAATCCTAGATGTTAGGGAGAGGCATTTGAGATCAAGGACCTTGAGAGAATACCTCATCCAATCGAAAGATTATCCCGAAGAGGATGCCATCTGGATGGATGAAAATTCTCTCAACCAACAATACCCCTAGATCTTCTCGAGATGAGGACATCTTGATTCCTCTAAGAGGGAGAGGATGTAGCATCCCCTGTGCATAAGAACCCCCCACCTTTTTAAAATTTTTAAAAATTAACTCAAATTTTTTTACCTCTCTCTCTCTCCCTGCCGAGAGCATGTCAGGGAGAGAGAGAGAGAGAGAGGGAGTAAGAGAGGGAGCCGGGGGCATGCACTCCCAGGTGTAGGGGTGACGGCCGTTAAACGCCTGCCTTTCCCCCCATGAACCACCCCCTCCCCACTATATAAGGGAGCTTCCCACCCCCCATGGTCTCAAACGCCGCCCCCTGCTTTGTCTTCAGCACCAGCCCCCCCACTCTGCCTGACGTGTCATGCCCCCTGCCCCGCCAACACTCGGCCAGGCTGCCAAATGCCGACACGTACCCTCACCACCATCATAACGTGATTGAGGAGGAGGAGATGATGTCGGGATTGACTGTCAGAAAAGAAAAAGCTAGAGAAGCTTCCACAAAGAGCCTTCTTAAGGGTGCTTCACCCACGGATCGTGTAAAGGACACAGTTTATTTGTGAAGGGAGTTTCCCAAGTCCCAATTGCGATGGCCCCAAAGTGCCACACAAGAGGAGCACATGCGGGAGAGTGAGGAGCCCATTTAGGAGTCCCCACCTGAAGTGCAAGAACCAATAATACCCCTCCTACCGATGTTCAGGTTCCATTATTTTCACCCTTTTCGTTTCTACATGATGTTGGCACATTAAGTATGAATTCGCATAGGGAAAACTTAATTTCATTATTAGAACGCTTTGTTTTAAAAAGATCATAGGAATGTTCAGAAAAGTTTTAAATTACATGACAAGGTACTTATAATTCTCGCACCATCATGATGAAAGATTGTTGCATTTTTGGATATATGGTTCATGTGTTAAAAGATGCACTTATGCAATAATGTCCTAGTTGCATCTCGCATATAGGTTAAATATAAATTGCGATGTTCTTGTGCATTGGAAGGTTGCATTGGGCAATTTACGTTGGAAAAGAATGTATTATGTTGTATACAATGCATTTCTGTAATAAAAATCCCTTGTGATGACCATAAATAGGTTAATTCATAGAAGGATGTTTAATTAAAGAATAGATAGTTGCTATGAGGAGGAATAAAAGAGTTATATTTTATTTAGAATTCGCTTAAGCAACTACATTCTTATTCGTGTGACTTGCATGGGAAAATAATAGATTATGTTTTTATAGCATTATAAATATACGTAGCATAACTTGCACGCATAAGCAACTTGCATACATAAGTAGATGTATGAAAAGAAAAAGGGTTATATTTCATTTTATGAAAAGCATATAGGATGCAATACGCATGAAACGATAGTTACATTCAATATGAAAGATAGGCTAAGTTAAGTTAAAATGTTGCTTATATTGCACTTGCAGAGTTAATCCAGTGTTCTCGTACTTAGATCGTTCTATGTTGTGAGTAAGAGAGGGTATTGGGCCTTAGGACACGAATACTAGTAATATTGACAAACAAAGGGATGTAATTTCTCAAGATAGGCACTGCTACCTACTCGTGCAACTAGTCTGCAAGGTCATATGCTTTTGCAACTAAATCATAAGATGCTATTACTACATCTTAGGCCAAGAGAGGCGAGATCTAATTACTAGTTAGATTCATTCAGAGGTCGCGAGTAGTTGCCCTACTACAACTCTCTCTCTTGGGGACCGATTTGTCAAACTTAGGAAAATTGTGAATTGCCAAGAAGAAAATTGACCAACTGAGGACGACGGGGTTGTCCATTGACTATAGTACAAGGAGACCTAAGGTAATGATAATTGGGGTTAGTAGGGTATAAACCCTAACCCAAAGAAAAAGGGAAAAAAAGCAACCTAGCTTGCCAAGCCCTTGGAATCTCGCCAAGTCGCAAACAATCGAGGATCGAATGCTAGGAGAATTCGGATAGAAGGAATCACACCTTAGCAGTTGGTCATACGAACGACCACAGAAATGATCGTGATTGTACACTTAGGTACATTTTTTGAACTTCTTTGCTCAAGGAACTAATTCAAGGCCAAACACTTAATGCTTTAGGTTAATAGCCTGGAGGGAGAGGCAAGTTCAATTACCCCCGACTGCCTGCTTGGCCCTATCCAACGGGGTTTTTTAGCCACGCCGTATACATGGACCAAACCCGCCGCGAGAGGTCTCTTCGTGGGTGCTGCTTGGAGCAGGAGGACGCTTGGGTGCCAGAGGAGGCTCTGGTCATGAATTCCTTGCCTCCAGATCCCGCACAAGAGGTCGACGTGACTCGAGATGGATCTCAAGACCCATGTAGTAGTCTACGGGCGAAACTTAGAGCAGCAATCCGATTGATTGCTGGGATAGACTTCGGGCATGATACCTGATGTATTCCAAGACTATGATAAATAAAGGTCAAATATTTGGAAAAGAAACTTGCTTGACATTGTTTTTTTTATGTCAGTGCCTAAGTTACGTGAAGGAACCTGTGTTTAAATTGATTAATTAAGGGAGCTACCTTTGCATGCCAAACATAATGTGGTAGGTAATTAGATAACTAAGCAACCCCAAGAAAGTGCGGTGGTGGACACGACTTGGGTCCGTTCTATGGAAGGGTGGTTTTAGTTAGCTGGGAACTTTTCTCAAAAGATGTGATAACGGGACTATGAAGAACTAGAGTTAGTAGAGTTAGAATCCCAATTTATGTCGTTTTAGGGGAGCGAAATGGGACTATGCCTTATGGGCAGAAAGGTTGAGCTTTGCATCCCTCTAATTTCCCATTCTCCATAAACCAAGTGTAGTATAAATCCACTTCGACTCTGTTGTTCCTACGCAAAGTGGTTCATCTAGAGCTCGACGCTAGCTACTTCCTAGAGACTTGGCTGATGGGAAAGAAACCTTGACTTCAGGTCGGTCCTAAGTGGGAATGGCCGGATACTTCCACTTCGGGGCACTCTTGAGAAGACCTAGATCACAAACCCTGTGACATTCCTTGTGAGTGCCAAGTGGCGCTTTCTAGACCCCCCCTCCCGATGGGCTGCTGAGACATGTCCCACAAGTGGACAAGCGGACACGTTCCAATGACTTTCCTACTCACTTGTGACAAGGTAATAATAACGGTACCCTTTTTTTACTCTAAAGAGTATCCAAGAAAGATACATTTTTAAGACTTTGGATCAAGTTTCTTTTGCAGCTCATCTAGCACATAAATATATACAATACATTCAAATACTTTTAAGTATGACACATCGGCCTCTTGCTTGTAAAGCATTCTTCGAGGATCATCCCATGAACAATAGTTATGGAAGTTCTATTCATAATATAGATAGTACTATGAATAAGTGCAAACCAAAAGTATTTTGGCATATTGTTTTTAGCCATCAATGTCTATGGAACTTTTGCAATATGTCTATTTTTTCTTTTTGAAACCCCTTTTTGCTATGGGTGTACCTGCAAGTAAGTTGTGTCTTTATCTTATCAGACTTCAAAAAGTCACTAAAATCATTAAAATTATATTCTAATTCCCCTATATCTAATCTCAAGCACTTAAGTTTCAAGACTATTTCTATTTCCTTGAATGTTTTAAAGTGCTCAAATACATCACTCTTTTCCTTCATGAAGTATAACCATAGCTTTCTTGAACAATTATCAATAAATGTGACAAAGTATTTACTATCACCAAGACGTATGTTCTGTGTAGACTCCAAAACATCTATACCTATGACATCAAGTCATCTTTTTCATGCAAAAAAGGTTGTCTTTCATGCTTACCAAACTCACATGCTTCACATACTTTATAAAATTCTACAACTCTAAAAGCAAGCAACATTGTAACCAATACTTTGGACTACATTAATTTCAGTCTTTGCATATTTGCATGTCCAACATGTTTATGCAATATTTCAATGTTTGCAATCACTCTTTTTACTTTAGCATACATAGCAACATTCATAGTAGGAATTCCAGCATCTACAATGTATATATGACAAACTCTACTTTCTTTTGTGAGACCACCTACACTTATAATTAAAGTCTTCTACAAAACAATCTTTTGTATAAATCAAACATGCAATCCTTGCTCTATCATTTTGCCAATAGGCACTAAATTCTTTGTGATTTGATGGAACATATAATACATTATAGACTCTTTGTCTCGCCATCATGCAAGGATCAGGGAACATTTCTACTATGTGAAAATAGATGGCATGAATGATTACCCATTTATATATAACTTGGATTTTGTAAATCTTGCATCTCTCCAAACGATTCAGCATGACAGGTCATATGATTAGATGCACCTAGATTAAGATACCATATATCATTATATGTCTGCTTTCCTATAACAACATTCACCATATGATGTATAATAAAGAGATGCTCATTTTTGTCTTTAATCTATCGTGAAGTTGATGCATAGTTTCCTTCCTACAATTTACCAGCGGGGATATCATCCTTCTTAGCGTAGCAATGATTCCAATATGACCTATTTTGCCATAATAATAATAAATAATACTAGAATTGCCAGAATCTATATTTTTCCATCCATCTCATCTTTAGAGCTCATGTTGCCTCTAAAGTTTTCACAGTCTCTTGAAACCTAACTATTGATTTAACTTTATTTGTTGATTATCACCATTACATCCAACAACATATCCTCTTGAAGAGAATCTACTATGTCACCTTCTTGAACTTGAATAAAAAATCTTTGACCTGTTTACAACTTCCTTCAAGTGACTTACCTTGTATATAATCTTTTCAATGATCATGAGAGAAATTAACTCATCAAAATCTAGAAATGGCTTTCTTATATATACACAAATAACAAATAATTTCTGAGCCTTCTCATTATTAAGTTCACCCAAAGGAAACGAGACTAAATCATCATCATTAAGCATTACATCAATCATTGCCAATGCATCTGTAATGCTCCTCACCTTCAAAACACACTCATTGACCAACTTTTTTCCTTTCTTCAAAGTATTAAACTCTTATCTGAGTTGAATCTTCCATGCATTTATATTTTCTAAAAATATGTTCTAAAAAATTATCCAAGGTGTATGTGAAGTTTCTATATTTTTTTATGTATCCCAATAGCATGGTATTATCAATGACTTCAAATAGCCAAGACATCACTTATTTTTCCTTTGCATTCCATTCTATCCATGCCTTTAATTCATCTGTAGTCATAGGGTTACTTAGCTTTGGCTTCCTTTTTTCACTTGAAACAAACTCATAAAGGCATTTTCTAATAAGAAAGCTCATTACACGATACTTTCATGATGGATAATTGTTCTTGTTCAACTTATCAATGATGATATTTTCATTGTTATCTACCATTATCACAAAATTAATACAAAACAACAAGCAATTCCTCTATAAATTTTTTGCAACAAGTGCACAACAATACACTAAGTAGCCTTTTTCACTAACTTGGCCTTCACTTCAACCTTTAAAACTAGCCTCTCTTAGTGGTGCTTTTCTGATATCATGTCAAGAATTGCATGGTGGAGGGACTTTCTTGAGTTACTATCTTGCACATACCATACACACAAGAGGAAGCTCACTTAAGATAGACAAGATACAATAGAAAGGAAAGTGGCCTACTAAGTCAAATAGTGCATACCTAGCTATACTAATTGAATAGCAGTATAACTATATTAGCTATAGGTATGTGCAATAAACTAAATATAATAAGTTATAAGCTAATGGCCATGTAAGAATCATAATGACCATCGATGTGCTAAGTATAGATTAGAATATTTATACTTTCCACATGTAGAGATTAGAATAATTGACAAGCTTCTCAGATATGCATATACAACAAGCCAATATCCTTGTTGGATTAGTGCATTAATAAATGTGAGGTATTACTCTCAAGAATAAGATTTCATGGAAAAATGTTCACTTTAGAAAAGACTCAATAGTTTCATAAAAAACAAGAAATGCCTTAGCAAATATCTATATTTTCTTTTCTCTATGAGTGAGATGTCAAATCCCAACATAGATTTTTCTCTAATTGTGTTCTCAGGAGACTTGTTCCTTCTCAATGGTCCAATTTTTGGTGCATTGGCCAGGAAATCAATCACTCATGAGGAAGAGATTCAAGAAATTAATTGAAAGGTACTATTCTATTTGACTATAAAAGGCGATTCAAAAAGATTATTTGGGTACATCAGTTCGCCCCATCATGAGGCTTCCTCTATTGTGATCAAGCATCATCGCAGTAGATTGACAAGATCAATTTGCATTCATTGGCATCTTGTCATCTTGTTCCCAAGCCTATCCAATTTGTGATGGATATATTTTCTTTTTTTTGACATCTTTGATCTATAGTTATGTGTTCCATCATAAGCTAAGTAGCACCATATGATCATCACGAGTAACAACCTTTCCATTATGACAAATCAATTCACAATATTTTATGTTATATACATATTTAAGAAGGTCCATTGATATGAGTATTTCTATTTGACACACTCTCAACACATAGTTCAGTTTAAGAATCCTCACAAGTATAAAGAAGATGGTCTTTATTTGACATTTTCCAGTGTGTAAGCTCATGACAAAGAAAGGGATGACTTCCTTGGTGTGGTGATCCCTAGGTGGTCTCCTATAGCTCTCAGCTTAGTCATCGACACTAAAGAAATGTCTAATGGTTTTGTGGTTCTTCTTCCTTTTGCTTGCCAAGGATAACTTCACAATTGTGTTCAAGGAGAATGATGAAGCCTAAAGATACTCAAAATCTAGCACCCTATTGCATCTAGATTAACCATATCATACATCAATATAGTCTGATTAGGGTTTAGAAAATGGTGTATTCATAAAGCAAGTCTGTAAGTGTTGAGGTCCCTAAAGAAATAATAACTAAGTTCAATGTAAAAAAAATATTATTCACTAAATAAACTCTTGCACAATGGGGTGCATGTGGCAGAAGATTGGGGTGTGCTTCTTCCATATATATCTCTTTCTATGGCTTGCCCTTCGAGCACATTTGGTATATCAAAGAATCTCTCTTTATTTGTGTGTTCTCTCTCATTATGTGGCTCCTATAGATGAGGGTGAGGAAGAAGAAGGATATGAGATGGAATTTTTTTCTCATGAGTGAGATGTTAAATCTTAATATAGATTTTTCTCACGTTGTGTTCTTGGGAGAGTTGCTCCTTCCATGGTCCACTTGCTTAAAATCCTTTCTCCTTCTCCTTCACTTCAACCTTCAAAACTAGCCTCTCTTGGTGGTATCATGACTCTAATACCATTTCAAGAATCATGTGTGGTGGGGGGACTCCCTTGAGCCAATGTATTGAACACACACAATACATGCAAAATGAAGCTCACTCAAGAACACAAGAAGGGAGATGGAGGTTGAAACATTTTCTTGTTAGTTTTTCTTCCTTATTTTCTACACAATACAATGTATACAAAGTATAGATTAATACTATTAGAGAATTTGGGAATCTCCCAAGTTTCACTTTCAAATAAGGAGAAACTATTTGATCAAGTGGCTAAATCTTAACACCATGTTTGAGAGTGGGACTTGGGGGGATTACTTATATAGTATCTAAATAAAAAATTACCTTCAAATAAGGGGATAAATTACCATGTGTCTAAATATTAATCACATTAAGAAATTTCAAACTTTGTGAAAATTTTCAAAATTTTGAATATGTGGTTAATAAGCTACACATAAAGAAAAGTGGCCTACTAAGTTAATCAATGTATAACACACTATACTATAATGAAGGAGACCTAGGAGAGAGAAGCAGAGAAGGGAGAGACTATAGAAGAAGAGAGAAAGAGGAAGGATATGAGAGAAGAAGAGGGAGAAAGACTAGTAAAAGAGAGAGAAACACATGAAAAGAGAGAAAAAGAGAAGGGAAGCCATGAAAGCTGGAAGGAAGGGTAAAAGAGAGACTTGATTATTGATAAGTGATGCCCTAATTGGGTCTCTCAACACCTTATATACCCCATCAATATAGCTAGGTATTCCCATGCTAACCCTTGTCCTACCCATCTATCCCCACTCTTTTACATTCCATCCCAACCTCGAAGGTTTTTGCCGTCAAAAACAAAAAATAGGACTTATTGGTGTGGCTCAGAAGGGAAGGGAGGGTCATAGAGTACTACTATGTTCAGCATTACAAAGGAGATTATTGGTATAGGGAAGTATAACCTCATGTGAAATTGGGGCATATAAATGTGTGTATGATACATACAATATGTGTAAGTTGATAACATATGAGTTTCGCAACCAATTCTTGACAATTAGGGGTTGACAAATAGTGGACAACATGCTATCCAGAACAAGCATGCTGGTAAAAATTGGTCATAACTTCCAAGGGGCAATTGCGATTGAGGTGTGAGATATGTCAAAACTAAGCTCATGAAGTGTAATTTCAGCCCATATAGGTGACAATTGATTGCCATTAATGTAGGGTAAAAACTTCTCTAAAATAGTGTGCTATCTGCAAGTTGTTTGCAGTGCAAACTAGGGCAAAGTTACCTAATCCTCAGTCAAAATTGCACCCTTGAAGTAGGGGGAGGGCTGCATTTGTGACATGTTGAGAAGGGTAGGGTTTTTCGAAGATCATTCCATTCCTCGGGATCAAATGGATAACCTACATAATAAGCATCAAGAGCATAAGGGTCATCCATATAAGCATGGGTCACCGTACTACCACTGGGGCCAAAAGGATAATTGTGATCAAATGCATCCACTATATCATTGAAGTAATTCATGGTTTCATCTTCAAGCACTGATGGTGGCACGAGATCCTTACTAACCCATATGGTAGCATGCATTGACTTGTCCATAAACTCATTGAGAACCATTGTGCCATGTAGAACTGGAGCAGATGGGGCAGCAATCACTACTGCATTCACTACATCAACCCCTAGGCATTGCATGTTCATAAGCCCCACACTCATGGCTACTACTGGGCATTCAAAGTTAAGGGCCTTAGGCTGATGGGGCACTTGTTCATGAAGCTACACCACTGAAATACTCTCATTATGGCATCCTTTGTGAGAAGCATCATGTTGCGCATAAGGATGTGCATGCTCCTCATAGTAATGATCAAGTGGCTGATGATAATAAGCACTCCATTGCTGATAATGATGTTTCTCCCCATGTACATACTCGTATACATTTGCATGATACTGCCCATGTATATGAGGCTGTCTAGATGGTTGTCCATGTATGTGACCAAAATGTAGCTCATAAGAACATACATGGTCATCAAATGCATGTTGCTACTCAAAATATACACAATCATCATTTACATGTTGACCATAAGTTGTCACAAACTTTCCATTTCCAACTTCAAGACTATTTGTGACATCAAGATTCCAATTGCCGAATTTGTTGGATGGCAAAATTTGCACCAATAGTTTTCTAATTCAGAGCCTTATCAATGAATTCCTCACTAGATGGCATTCGCAAGGATGCAACAGTGATGCTGAAGAAAACCTTCTCCAAAATGGCCATCCGATCCTACATCTAGGTGTGGTTTGAATGGATCAAGCTTCGACTCTAAAACAAAGAAGCAACTTGTTGTTTTTATAAGACTCATTAGTGCTTCAATTTCCAAAACATGATGTTCCATCATAACTCATGTTGTAGCTGGTACAAATGAGCATGGGTTAGCTCAAAGGACACTCAAGTATTCCTTAGTCGATGCTAGTGTAGTACAAGCTAAAGAACACAATACTGATGTATAGAAGAGAATAATTTGGGTGAAGATGAAGAAGAGATTGTAGCAAGTCTACAGGATTTGTGGTGCATCAGGTCTACAAGCTCCCACCACTATAGTGATGGAGCTCCCCAACAATTCCCTCAAGGTCTGATGTCCTTTAGCACCACCTAATGAACATAAAGGAATTCAATAGTATCATCATCATGTGAGGACATAGAACATCTCTCATGAATGCATGACCATAGCACAAGTATGATTGCTCCTCTCCTGCTGCTACTACTTTTGACCTGCATGTTGTCTCAAGGAGTAGTAAAACAAGAACTCTAAGGATGTAATGCCTTTTGTAACTTGAGGAATTTACATAATGAACATGCTGGCTCTCCATGTCTCATGGAATACATCAACCCTATCAATCCATCATTTTCCTCTGACTCTGAACATTGAGAATGCCAGGTATATGGTGAACAATGCAGGTGTTGGTACGGGAATGCATGTAGCTAGGAAACAGGACAGCAAAGCCCTGCCTAAGTATCATATGGGTTCCTTTCTTCCAACTTGGACTCCTCTGAAGCAGCCTTGCATCCCTAGGCAATGGTACACTGGCCTACAGCAGCTTGCCACTTCCTTCCCAAGCATCAAAGCTCCAGCAGCAACCCCCCTCTAGTTGGCCTGATACATGCCTACTTTTCCCAAGGCAAAGTCAACCACAAATACCATCACCTTATGGAAGGACACCAAAATCAACTATCACTACTTTTTCTTGGGTTAATCCATGTGATCTATTTCATGTGACTCAATTTTTCTTGAAAATATCCATATCCTCAAGTACATGCCCGAATACCATAGGCTGCTTATCTAGGCAAGTATACTCAATAATTCAGCTTTCGAAGGCAGACTAATAGCTTATGATATGCAGCCCCAACATGTGTCCCTAAAGGTTGCATTTGGGTTCTAGGGGACAATCACAATCGTAGCATTGACTCTCATATCTAGGGAGCATTGCCAATCAAAAACATCCTAGGAAGGTTAGTGTTTCGATATTGACCACCAGAAGATTGGGTTGTACAGTATGGAAAGGCCCAGCAAACCCTGCCACTTATTTCTTGCAGTTGATGGGCACGACATGAGTTATAGCTCAAATAGTCTTGAGTTTTTCAAAAAATGCTCAATATTTATCTGGCACAGTAGGCATGGCCTCACAATCATTAACCGTTCAAGGGTCTACCAATCGACTGGATTGATAGGACCCTCAGCATCTATAGCAATAAGAAAATGCGTGCCTCCTTTGAAGAGCCGAGTCATAGGATGGCCTCAAATAGCTACCTACAGAAAACAACAAACCCTTGCCAAACATTCCTCTCTTTTCACCATGGGACTCTCACACAAGAGCCATTATATCTTCTTGGAGCCAGCACAAATCTCCTTGAAGATGTCTCCCACATAGTTGAATTGATCCACCTCAAGAGGGTGCTTGAATGATAGAGCAAATCACAAGGGAGCTTTCCCTCAAGATGTTGCAGATGGTTTGGAGCAAGGAATGAGATATGTAATCAAAAGAGAGACCATGGTAGCCTAAAACAGGCTTGAGGGAAGAAGAGGAAGAAGGTCTTTCTTGAAAAGTGGCAGTAGTTTTACTCTTCTCTAACTCCACCAATAATCCCTAAAATTTTTCCACAAATTTTGTGATGAGCTAGTGAATTTGACTTAATTGCCTCCAACTTGGACATAGATCTGTGAGATCTCCAAGAAAGGCTGCCAGCACCATGTGGTACTCCATCACTACTTCTTACAGCTCTTGTCCCTGCTGTACTTGTGTGACTAGTTTTTTTTAAAAAAAATATAACTACATATGAGGAAAGAGAAAGAAGGGAACAAATACCTAAGATATGATACTAGCTCTAATGAAGGAGACCTAGGAGAGAGGAGAGAAGGGAGAGACTGCAAAGAGGAGAGAGAAAGAGAAAGGAGATGAGAGAAGAAGAGAGAGAAAGACTAGCAAAAGAGAGAGAAAGATAGGAAAAGAGAGAAAGAGAAGGGAAGCCATGAAAGCTGGAAGGAAGGGTAAAACAGAGACTTAATTCTTGATAATTGATGCCCTAATTGGGTCTCTCAACACCTTATATACCTTGTCAATATAATTGGGTATTCCCATGCTAACCCGTGTCCTACCCGTATATCCCCACTCTTTTACATATACTGAGTGAGTAGTGCTATAATTGTGCCAGTTGTAGGTAGGTGTAATTAAACAAATGCAATAAGTAATAAATGATCGGTTGTATGAGGATCATAATGACCACACACATGCTAAGTGTAAATGCGCATTCCCCCATCACACAATTTGTGGCAATGCTTTTACAAAAGAAAAATATCCTAGGATGAATTGTTCTTCTTCTTTTGTTGTAGTCCACCTCTTCATCCTCTTACTATTAGCACCACTTTCTCCAGTATTTCCTTACCCTTTCTCCTAATTTTTTGCTAATTCAAGCCTTATTGATAGGCTTATATTCGAACCAATTTATATTTAAAATAGAAGCAGGCACATAGAACACACTAAGGAGGTTGATGCAATTAAGTTAATATAAACATATATATAAATGTGAAAATACATTTTCTTTTCTTACTTCTACAAGTACACCCAAGAGTATTATATGTGTATATATGTGTGTAAGAGACACATACATATATACATCACACTTAACCTAATGAACTCATCTTATATTGTTACACAAAACACTACAAGGATTTGAGCTAGTAGCGACGCCGATTAGCGAGGTGGATAGCGGCGTCGCTATTGGTGTCACTATCGGCGTCGCTACGCAAATAGCGACGCGCCGCATGGAAAAAAAGCGACCGAAACCGAGCGCGGTTTTCATTTCACGTTTGCTCCATTGTGAGTTTTGAGAGCGAGAGCGAGGGATAGAGCGACCATCGTGAGAGAAGGAGAGGAAGAAGACTTGCCATCGCCACCGCCGCCATTGTTCGCGAAGGAGAGGAGGAGCCTTCATCGCAAAGAGGAGCCACCCCACGCTCGCCATATCTCATCGGCGAGTCTCCCCCTCTCTTTCTTTTGCTTGTTTAAGGTTTAAATCACTCTCTCTTTCTTTTGCTTGTTTAGGAGAGGAAATGAGAGAGAGGGAGAGGGAGAGGGAGAGGGAGAGAGAGGGAGAGAAAGAGAAAGAGAAAGAGAAAGAGAGGGAGAGGGAGAGGGAGGGGGAGGAAATGAGAGAGGGAGAGAAAGAGAAAGAGAGGGAGAGGGAGAGTGCATTCTCTCTCTCCCTCTCCCTTTTGCTTGTTTAATGTTTAAATCACTTTCTTTTTTGCTTGTTTAGGAGAGGAAACGAGAGAGTAAGAGAGAAAGAGAGGGAGAGAGAGAGGGAGCGGGATAAAGAGGGAGAGAAAGAGAAAGAGAAAGAGAAAGAGAGGGAGAGGGAGAGGGAGAGGGAGGGGGAGGAAATGAGAGAGGGAGAGAAAGAGAAAGAGAGGGAGAGGGAGGGAGAGTGCATTCTCTCTCTCCCTCTCCCTTTTTCTTGTTTAATGTTTAAATCACTTTATTTTTTGCTTGTTTAGGAGAGGAAATGAGAGAGAAAGAGAGGGAGAGAAAGAGAGGGAGAGGGAGAGGGAGGGGAAGGAAATGGGAGAGGGAGAGAAAGAGAAAGAGAGGGAGAGTGCATTGTCTCTCTCCCTCTCCCTTTTGCTTGTTTAATGTTTAAATCACTTTATTTTTTGCTTGTTTAGGAAATGAGAGAGAAAGAGAGATAGAGAGGGAGAGAAAGAGAGGGAGAGGGAGAGGGAGGGGAAGGAAATGAGAGAGGGAGAGAAAGAGAAAGAGAGGGAGAGGGAGAGTGCATTCTCTCTCTCACTCTCCCACTTGCTTGTTTAATGTTTGAATCACTTTCTTTTTTGCTTGCTTAGGAGAGGAAATGAGAGAGAAAGAGAGAAAGAGAGGGAGAGGGAGAGAGAGGGAGAGAAAGAGAGGGAGAGGGAGGGGAAAGAAATTTAAGATAATAGATTTATCGATAATGGTATGCAATGTGCTTTGCCATGGGACACGTACATTGGTGACTCTTTAAGATGGCTTAAAATTGGTCATGTCCTTCATAATGTCCAAGTAGGGGATCTAATTGTGATATGCATAATTCATTGTTTTTGTATTAACTTTATAGGCATAACAAATTAGAAATCATGCCATCTAGTCAATGGAAGGACTAAAAGAAAATGATACCGTAGCTAATGGTCATTACGGTACTTCATCAAAATGAACCCAAAAGTATTGTTATAGAAGAAGAATCCCTTAAATTGAGTATAGGATATTTTCTCTCAGGTCTTATGACTATGAGTAGAATTGATTGAAATAAATTTTATTACTATAGTTGATAAATTTCATAGATGGCATTAATTTTAATACGCGATCCTAGGACAAAAAAACTACATTTCTAAGATTCTTTTTGTTGAGATTGATTTATTATTAGACTAAGAGATCCTCAATGATGCTCATAAATGGATTACTTATACTCAAAGCCCTCAAGTGCAGTTTTTTACAATAACGAATAATTATCTACTGGGACAAACAAATCCTTGAGCATGATACAAGGCCGAGATATAACATCAAAAAATCTCTCAACTACTATGTACAATGCAAGATTTATGGTCAACTTGCAACTTGACATACATCTCCATAAAGCTATCCATTTAAGCCTCGTTTGCTGTAATGTAGATAAGATGGAAAACGAAGAAGGTCTTAGTGTTCAAGACCGCAAGACGTATCTTAATTAGCATGTCCCATGTCCTTGCTCTCAATGCAAGTTGGCAATTAGATGAAAACGCCGATTGTCTATAGAACACGTACGACGATTTGGGGAGTTTCAATCTGAGATCATTGATCAGGCGATTGCGGATTTTCAGCAAATGGTAATTTGAAGTTAATATTAATCGTGCATTGTACTCGCAAGCTAATTGAAAACCATACACAATAAGATTGGGTCTTGTTGGCAAATTTTCTATCCAGGGGGGTGATGTTTCGACCCAAGGGGGAGTGCACCCTTTGTGGCCAATTAGAAGAGTTCGTGGACGTGCGATGGATGGATTGCAGGAGGCAATCCACCACTTGCAAGGCCCATCTATACCGTCAATACTAGAGGAGACAGACAACCTTCCCGACCTACCTACAATCTTGGAGCCTGAGATGGAGGCATTCAAGAATGTGGGCAGCTTGCTATGGGACCACATCATAGGAAAGAGAGACACTATACGATCATGAATGGATTTGAAGGAGGTAGGTAAGATGGAGGTGCTTTGGCCGCAGTCGAGTGCTGAAGGGGGAGTGTAGCTTCCTCGCGCTCCTTGGGTTTTGTCCACCAAAGAAGAGCGCATTGTGAAGCAAGTAATCAAGTCTATCCGCACTCCGAGGGTATGATGCGTTCTCTCAGGTCCGCATTTTCTAAAGATGACCAATTGTCAGGGCTAAAATCCCATGATTGACATAAGATATGTCAAGTTTGTGAACAGAATGGATTGTAATTAGCGTGGGCATTTTGCAATTTGAAAAGTGGCCATTATTCATAATGCTTTCTCGTTTGTGGCAGTTTGTCCTACCGATCGCGATCGCAGGATGCCTTACTCCATAAATTCACGGGGCCATTTACAAGTTGTCGACTTTGGTGTAATGGATCTCAGAGAAAGAGATTAAGACGTCCTCTATTGAATCTGCAAGGCGGGGAGCAGTGGAGACGGTCTGTCTCTTTAAGAAATACCTACCCACTAGCATGCTCACGATACAAGTTCACCTTCTTGTGCATCTTGTGGATGAAGTGGAGATTGCTGGACCTGTCCATACGCGATGGATGTTCTTCTTGGAGCGCTTCATGAAAACCCTGAAAGGCTTTGTGCGACAACGAGCTCGTCCAGAAGGTAGCATGGAGGAAGGTTGGTTGGTGTTAGAGGAGTTAGTGCATATCTCACAATGGCTACCAATGGTGGAACCAGACAATGAAATGCTATGGACGCCGAAGGATGATGATAGACTGACTGGAGATGTGGTGGTTGGAAATGGGGTAAAAAAAAGAATGGATGCCTCAATGGAAGAGAAGGTGAATCGCTTTTGCATGTTGGACCATGCCTCCATGGAGACGTGGCTCGCCAAGTACCAGATTGCAAGGCAAGATCAAGAGGAAGCGCGAGTTGAATTCCAACGCAGTATGCGTCATCGACTGATTTGATATCCCGAAGGCATGGAGGAGATGCCGCGGTTTATGTCAACACGATGGTTGCATGGAGCCTTGACCGCAGCATCCAGCGAAGGGACAGAGGTCTCAATGGAGGAGTGGGAGTTCTCGAGGGGATGTAGTCCAAAGGTGATGAGGGGTTTAGAATGTGTCCTATCTAAATTTTATATGCGACATCTAATTTGAGTGTTTCAATGTACAATACAAAATATATAGTGCAGCGTGGTCGCGCGGACGGCATTTTCGCGTGGAGCGTATTGACAAAATGCGCTCCATAATGGACTGTGGTGTCATGGCAAGGTTTGAGCAAGAGAGCCGGCGACGAGCAACGGATCCGAACACGGTTGTGGATGAGATGGAGTATTTTGGGAACTTGCAAAGTATTATTATGGTGGATTACCGTAGCTTCTCCATGATACTATTCGATGTGCAGTGGTTCAAAGTGGTACTTGGAGGAGCTGGAGCAACAGTTTGACGAGGTCCATCTGGATTTCTTGAAATAGATTCCGAAAAACAATGGACGGATTTACGCGACACCTTTGTGTTGTGGGCCCATTGTGAACATGTGCATAGAGTCATTTGCTTGCTAATTGTAACACGACATGGTTTATGTCACAATGGTTTGAACTCGTTTTGTACGTGCTTGTGAATAGGTAATCTTCTATCCAAACCCCCGATAACCTCGATGGTGGTATGTTATACCTTCAACTCCTCGAAGTGCGAGAGTATATAATCAAAGCGATGTTCCGGGCATAGATGAAGAAAATATGCAAATAGAGGGGTCGATATTACAAGGGGTGGAGGCCACCGTAAGCTTTGAGCCCGCATCGGCTAACAATGATGGAAATACAGTAGTCCAAGAATTTTTTGAGAACGAGGCAGACTCATTCTTTCTTTCTTGATACATGTAATCAAGGTTTCTAAAATGTAAATAGGGATCCCATGCAATACTTTCTCTTTTTTACTAGTCAAAACTTCATACTCCTTTTCTACTTTCATCCACTCATCATGGAACTCAAGACATGAGTCTTCACATGTTATAAGGTCTGATAGTAAAAATATTTCCCATGTGATATGATCAAACTATATTTGTCATTTTTCAACTTGATACCAAGAACAAATTTTTCCAATTTTATATTATTACTATAATTTTTAAGAAAAATAGCAACATGGAGTGTGCCAAACCAATGTTCAAGCACATGAATTAGACTTGAGCATCACTCACTCAATTTCCAAGACCAAAAAGCAATCAAGAAGTCCAAAACTTTACATGTAAACTAGATTCCAATTATATGGTTGTCATGCATGTGTCCAATTTTTATCAAATACATCAATACAACAATACATCATGCCTACATGTCACACATCTACTATCCAAAATGAATAATTACATATGAAGCTCAAACACTGCCCATATGACCCAAAATGCACAAAAATACGACCCTAAAAAAATCAAATTTTCTTCTGCTTTTCTATAATATTTTATATTGAAAATGAAGTCCAATTGAAACTCAAACCAATTTTTTAAATTTTCTTTAAATAAAACTTCCCTCCAAAATGGCCCTCGAAGGTTGCATAGAAACGGGCATTTTTTACCTTCAAATCAACTAGTTCACCTCTTTATAGTGTAAACGTATTGTCTACAAAGGAGTTTTGAGATAATTAGTTCAAGCTCTTCTCTCATGTGCAAATGGATCTCCAAGTAACTAGTTCAAGAGGATCTTAGTGTAAATGCAAAACTAAGAACTAGCTCAGCATGAGCTAGTGTGAACACAGCTAGATAAGCAAGCCTTTAACCTTAAGCATAAAAAGCTTATTAAATAAAAAATTATCCACATTCGGAGGTAGCATTTGGTTCCATTGATTTGATTTTAACATGCCTTTAAGATGTTATTTTGTGCTTTAGATCTAACACCAAAACATCCTTTTGTCCTTCATGATTAGGTGTGGAGCTTAACGCTCTTTAATCTCACACATAAGCTTTCTTCTTCTCTTCTCTCTACACTAGCAGATAAGCCACTTTCTTATCTTATCAATTAGGCCATGTGCTTTAGATCAACTTGCCCCCATGATTTAAGGCTTAAGCAATCCCGCCAATTAAGCAAACCATGAACTTAAACAACTCCCATGCACCTAGGTACGATACATAGACCAAATTCCATGTGAAAAACAAACTAAAACCATGCTATAATAAATCATTTTCAACATTTGCTGGATTTCAAAGTGCATCAAAATCTAGCAATAATGCTCTAAAATCCAAGATACAATGGTTCTTCCAATCTATGCACCTATTTTGAGTTTATTTGTTGAAGATTTGTACCCAATTTTTCCACAAACAGCAATCTTGAATTCGGTGTGGACTTTATTTTGAGGTAGTTATCAATATAATTCTTCACTCCTACTCTAATTAACTAAAACAAATTGAATTTGATGTGTAATCAAAGGGAGATGGTAGAAAATATGGAGGTTCAATCCATCGTCATCATCTTCTTCTTGATTCATCTTTCTCTTCCATTCGCCATTGCACACAAACCAAGTATCTTTCAAAAAGGATAGAAACTTTGACATTTAGGTCACTTTACACATATCCTCACTTTATCTCATAAAAGCCTAGGATATATGCTTAGCCTATGACATATCGTCCAACAAAGAAACATACATTCTCCTTTTGTTTCCTTTATCTTTGCATCTAGTTGCTTCTTTTCTCTTGTACAAACTCTCAAATTGGACCAACAAAGTACTACAATATGAAATTGAAATCAAAGCAAAGGCTCAAAATGTTAGTCTAAAAAGAGTTTAGTTCTTGTTAATTTTCAAAGAACGAAGGAAACCAATCCAGATACAAATAAGGTTCCAAAACACGTCTACATCTTGCAAACTTAGGTCTTCTTTAGAATTTTACAAAAACATTGCACAATGTAAATGGTAGGCACAAGCCTATTTATCAGCATTCCATGAGATAGTTCTCTCTTGCCATGCATTATTTGTATGTTTGTGTGTATGTGTACTTTATTATGGGACATGTGGATTGGTATGTGCTACGTATTTGACATATACATGCATGACACCTCTATCTTATGATGTGTGTGTGTGTGTGTGTGTGTGTGAAATATGCTTGTCAAATAGGTAAATCTCATAAATTTGACAAGTGAGTGTAACTTTGCAAATATGTCATGATCAACTTGGTAGAGTGTCATGAACTCCACTATATAGAGGTGCCATTTAGTTGTCATGCCCTCTCTTTCTCCTTGGGTAAGTTACCATTGTTTATTCTGACACAATACATGCATGTTTCCTCTAGATACAGTGAGCTTCCATGTCTAATTCTTCTTCATCTAATTTTCTTCTTTTTAAAATACTTTTATACCTCAATGTGGGGTTTTCTACATACATGAGTTCATCTTGCCATATTATCCTCAAATGAAGAAGTGCTCTTCAACTCCTATATCTATAATTGTTTCAATCTTTCTCTTTTGAAAAATATTTTTGGTGTATTAAGGTTTTCTTTGTTTGACGTTTAGGGTCCAATGATTGTTAAGAGGAAAAAAGATGAAATTATAGATTTCATAATATCTCATAGTTAAATTTCTATTTTTATTTGTGAGTAATAAATTTAATTAGCAAAAGAGAAAGAAAGATGCGAAGGGAGAGAGAGAGAGAGAGAGAGAGAGAGAGAGAGAGAGAGAGAGAGAGAGAGAGAGAGAGAGAGGAGAGATGGAAGAGAGCTAAGGGGAGGGGATGGATGGAAAAGAGAGGAAGTGAGGATAGACAAAGAGTATAGACAATGAAAATAAGGATGTAATTTCTTTAATGTATTCCATATATGGATGCAAACCTAAATCCTAATGCATAACATCCTTGGAGCAATTATCCTTTGTGGAGGAATATCATGTATTGTTAGTCAGTTTTTGTAAGCAAAAATGAAGATTGCTCTTCACTTGGAGAGGGAAACATCTCTCACTCCACATGCCACACATTCATCTTTATCAAGAAACCCTAACATATGTTTGCATTATCTCAAGATAGTGAGTCCCACGTATGCCTCCAAGATGCATGTAATGTTGGTCATTCATAAATTAATATATAGAATCTATATTTTGTGTACTTTTAGAACCATAAAACTTGGATAATGGGATTTTAACTTGTACATATTCTATAGTTATTATCATTTTGTATTTTATCTATAAAATGGATAAAGTGTGTTTGTTGGATTTTACGATCACCTATCTTTCAATCAAGCAGGTTATCCATGTCTTACAAGTTAGCAAAAATGGACAATGAGGATTTGTTTCTATAGGGTTCTGATCCCTACTATTTGTTTTCTTTGCATCCATCAGTATATGCATCAATAGTTTTTTTTTCATATGTTAGACTTATCATTAGTATATAAGCACTAGTATATAGGGACATACTTTTCGATTGAGATTTTGTTGTGCGTCCCTATATTTATACTATCATGTCAAGACAATGCTCATGGAAACATGTATTCCGATTGTAGGGCTTGACATTGTTAAACAATTTTGTGTGAATTTTCATCTCAAATTTCATCAGTATAGCCTTCATACATTCCATGACTTGGAATGTTGCTTTTGATTGATTTCTTAGCATTCATGGTTCTGAGCTTCTTATATCTTCTTGCTTGCAAAATATACCATGTTCATGAAAGGAGTTGCATAATTGATCAATCTTAAGTATTAGAATGTAAACCTCAATAAGAAGAAAGTATCATTGTATTTTGACCATTATATTTCTTTATTATTACTCTACACGACTCCATTTCCATAAGGTAAATAGAGTTTAGGGTTTTTTCAAAAAGATCACCTTTTTTTTCTTACATTGCAATACCTAGCATAGGTTATCTAGACTTGGACTCCTGTTCACTCACACTAGATTGAATAGATAATTCCTTAATCTACAGGCCAAGATTTTCTCCTCATCTATGCCCTTGGCCAAGATCAAGCAGTTTAAGCAGCTCTTTAATATAAAATAGGGAAACAATTACTTTATGCATGACAATAGATCAAATTTGGAGCCAAGGATCTCACCCCTTACAGGGGAAATATCCCTTTTACTTTTTTCTCCCTACACTCATGGCACAATATTTATAGGTACAGGGCAAACTTTATTGAATGAAAATTGAATTGGATCCATATTCCAATAAGAGGAGAAGGAGGGAAAAAGTATTATTACAAGAAATGGATAGATAGATATAAATATATAGAGAGTGAGAGAGAGGACATAAAAGAGGGTAATAAAAAGGCATAACTAAGTGAATCCGTACAAACCCCATGCGGTAACATGCACAATCATCAACTTCAAGCACATAGGGAGACATCACAGACATTTGCTGAAATAGATAATAGAAGACCCAAATTTTGCTATATGAGGGAGGCTAGTTTTTTCTAAAGATGGGAAAGAAAAACTTATTACAAAAGGGAGAAACCTTTAGTGAGGAATGGGTCACATGTCTTACACATATGTTAGTGGAGTATGTATGTGTGATACAACAAAGTAGAAAAAATAGGAAGTTTTCCAATAAATTGTAGGGAATAACAAGTTGATAGAGGGTACATGGTTTGAAAATCCATTGCATAAAGTAGAGAACTATGGAGTGTAGAAGGTTTTCTATTAGGCTAGTAGACCCACATCATGACAATACTAATTAACAATGTCCATCCAAAGAACATAGTATATAGCAAGATATAAAGAGGTTGGATCTATTACTTGTAGAGAAACTAAGAAGTTGACTTGTAAGGACTAATGCAAACAAACCTATGTTGAGTTTGTCACAAGCATAACTTGGTTGCAATCTCTTTCACTATATCAGACAACATATCTTGTTCATGCCGAGTAAATGATGTACTTACCCATACTACCCATCGAATCTTGTCTATAATGTAGCAATAGGTATTTTCCAGGCCTTCTTTTGGGTTTTTGCATATTGGACAAAGAGAAAATAGTGCTATGTTAAATTATTAGAGCAGAGATATGAAGATCCATAATGAGAGCATAGGTCACTACAAGGATTTGAGCTGGTAGCGACGACGATTAGTGACGGTGGGTATCGACGTCGCTATTTGCATCGCTATTAGCGTCACTATTTGCATCGCTTCTGCGACGCAAATAGTGACACTCCACAGGGAAAAAAGCGGGCCAAAATCGAGCGCGGCTTTATTTCACGTTTTCATGTTTTGTCTTTTGAGAGCGAGAGCGAGGGAGAGAGAGACCATCGTGAGAGAAGGAGAGGAAGAAGACTTGCCGCCGCCACTGCTGCCGTTGTTCGCGAAGGAGAGGAGGAGCCTTCATCGCAAAGAGGAGCCGCCCCACACTCACCATATCTCATCGGTGAGTCTCCCTCTCTCTTTCTTTTGCTTGTTTAAGGTTTAAATCACTTTATCTTTTTCTTTTTTAGGAGAGGAAATGAGAGAGAAAGAGAGGGAGAGGGAGACAGAGGGAGAGAAAGAGAAAGAGAGGGAGAGGAAGGGGGAGGAAATGAGAGAGGGAGAGAAAGAGAAAGAGAGGGAGAGGGAGAGGGAGAGGGAGAGGGAGGGATAGTGCATTCTCTCTCTCCCTCTCCCTTTTGCTTGTTTAAGGTTTAAATCACTTTCTTTTTTGCTTGTTTAGGAGAGGAAATGAGAGAGAAAGAGAGGGAGAGGGAGAGGGAGAGGGAGAGAGAGGGAGAGAAAGAGAGGGAGAGGGAGAGGGAGAGGGAGAGAAAGAGAAAGAGAAAGAGAGGGAGAGGGAGAGGGAGGGGGAGGAAATGAGAGAGGGAGAGAAAGAGAAAGAGAGGGAGAGGGAGAGGGAGGGAGAAAGCATTCTCTCTCTGCCTCTCTCTTTTGCTTGTTTAGGAGAGGAAACGAGAGAGAAAGAGAGAAAGAGAGGGAGAGGGAGAGGGAGAGAGAGGGAGAGAAAGAGAGGGAGAGGGAGAGGGAGGGGGAGGGAGAGAAAGAGAAAGAGAAAGAGAGGGAGAGGGAGAGGGAGAGGGAGAGGGAGGGGGAGGAAATGAGAGAGGGAGAGAAAGAGAAAGAGAAAGAGAGGGAGAGAGAGAGGGAGGGAGAGTGCCTTCTCTCTCTCCCTCTCCCTTTTGCTTGTTAAAGGTTTAAATCACTTTCTTTTTTACTTGTTTAGGAGAGGAAATGAGAGAGAAAGAGAGAAAGAGAGGGAGAGGGAGGGGGAGAGAGAGGGAGAGAAAGAGAAAGAGAGGGAGAGAGAGAATGCACTCTCCGTCCCTCTCTCTCTCCCTCTCTTTCTCTTTCTCTCTCTCCCTCTCTCAAGAGAAAGAGAGGGAGAGGGAGAGGGAGGGAGAGTGCATTCTCTCTCTGCCTCTCCCTTTTGCTTGTTTAATGTTTAAATCACTTTCTTTTTTGCTTGTTTAGGAGAGGAAATGAGAGAGAAAGAGAGAAAGAGAGGGAGAGGGAGAGGGAGAGGGAGAGAGAGGGAGAGAAAGAGAGGGAGAGGGAGAGGGAGGGGGAGGGAGAGAAAGAGAAAGAGAAAGAGAGGGAGAGGGAGAGGAGGGGGAGGAAATGAGAGAGGGAGAGAAAGAGAAAGAGAAAGAGAGGGAGAGAGAGAGGGAGGGAGAGTGCATTCTCTCTCTCCCTCTCCCTTTTGCTTGTTAAAGGTTTAAATCACTTTCTTTTTTACTTGTTTAGGAGAGGAAATGAGAGAGAAAGAGAGGGAGAGGGAGAGGGAGAGAGAGGGAGAGAAAGAGAAAGAGAGGGAGAGGGAGGGGGAGGAAATGAGAGAGGGAGAGAAAGAGAAAGAGAGGGAGAGGGAGAGGGAGGGAGAGTTCATTCTCTCTCTCCCTCTCCCTTTTGCTTTTGGAGAGTGTTAGGATATATTGTGAGAGGGAGAGGAAATGCGAGAGAAAGAGAGGGAGAGGGAGAGAAAGAGAAAGATAACATATATTGGAACGATAGCATATCCATGATTATGGTAATGGTATCCACTTTGCTTTTTTTGTGGGTACCATTACATCGACTCCTTAAGAGGACTAAAAGTTAGTCATACACTTTATAAATTCTAATTAGGAGATTTAAGATGCAGGATAATAGACTTATCGGTAATGGTATGCAATGTGCTTTGCCATGGGCCACGTTCATGGTATGATCGATGCATTGATTCCCATGGATGTTGAGACATCTGATCCACTTAGAGAGGAAGCATCCATACCATTATATGATGGGTGTCGAGTATCTCGGTTGAAGACATTGCTTGCACTCTTAAGTGTGCAAGCAAAATACGAGTGGAGCGATACGAGTGTGACCGAGTTATTCAAGTACCTTGGACATAGGTTTCATTGATTTATTTATTTTTTACACTCTTATTATAAACATTTGTGCTTTTTCAAGGTGTTTTATGATTTTTTTCAGGTTATTGAAATATCATATATTACCACCTGCAAATACCATGCGTGAGTCTCGTGATGATACACGACATGTTTTACGGAAGCTTGGCATGGACTACAATAATATCCATGCATGTATCAACGATTGCATACTGTTTCGAGAAGAATAGGAGACTATGGAGACATCTCCAAAGTGTGGTGCTCACAGGTATTGACAGGACTTGCAAGGGCAAACCATCCCTCAAAAAGTTCTCAGACACTTTTCGCTCATCCCCCGCATAAACCACATGTTTTGTACATCCGGCATGGCAAGCTTGACAACGTGGCATGTGCAGAATAGGTCCACGGATGGAGTTCAACAAATACCAGTGGATTCGCACGCATGGAGCCACATTGACTCTACCTTCCCAGGCTTTGCGCTAGAGCTAAGGAATCTTCGGCTCGGTCTCGCAATGGATGGTATGAACCCATTCGGTCTGCGCTCAACTTCTTATAGTGTGTGGCCTATAGTCCTTGTCAACTACAACATCCCTCCATGGCTTTCTACGAAGAAAGGACCTCTCATCCTTAGCTTGATTGCCCCAGGCCGCTATGAAGTAAAAAATATGGACGTGTATCTTTGTCCATTAGTCGATGAGCTTAAGATTTTGTGGGAGGAGGGGTTCACTGTGCAAGATATGAGCAGGTGCGATGGTCGGCAGTCAGCCAACATTCGAGCCATTGTCATGTGGACGATGCATGACTTTTCGGGATTGGGAGAGTGCTCAGGTGAGTAGGCCTCCATTCTCATTGGTAATATCTATATTTTATCTCATTCAATCAAGTATTCACTAGGTCGTGGCTCGCCTTACAGGCCTGGTACAAGTGAGGAATGTGGGCAGCTTGCTATGGGACCACATCATAGGAAAGAGAGACACTATAGGGGCACGAATGGATGTGAAGGAGGTAGGTAAGATGGAGGCGCTTTGGCCACAGTCGAGTGCTGATGGTCACTGCAGCTTCCTCGCGCTCCTTGGGTTTTGTCCACTAAAGAAGAGCGCATTGTGAAGCAAGTAATCAAGTCTATCTGCACTCCAACGGGTATGACACGTTCTCTCAGGTCCGCATTTTCTAAAGATGACCAATTGTCGGGGCTAAAATCCCATGATTGGCATAAGATATGTCAGGTTTGTGCTACGAATGGATTGTAATTAGGGTGGGCATTTTGAAATTTGAAAAGTGGCCATTATTCATAATGCTTTCTCATTTGTGGCAGTTTGTCCTACTGATCGCGATCACAGGATGCCTTACTCCAGAAATTCACAGGGCCATTTACAAGTTGTCGACTTTGGTGAAATGGATCTCACAGAAAGAGATTAAGATGTCCTCTATTGAATCCGCGAGGTGGGGAGCAGTGGAGACGGTCTGTCTGTTTGAGAAATACCTGCCCACTAGCATGCTCACGATACAAGTCCACCTTCTTGTGCATCTTGTGGACGAAGTGGAGATACAAGTCCACCTTCTTGTGCATCTTGTGGACGAAGTGGAGATTGCTGGACCTATCTATACGCGATGGATGTTCTTTCTGGAGCGCTTCATGAAAACCCTGAAAGGCTTTGTGTGACAACGAGCTTGGCCAGAAGGTAGCATGGTCGAAGGTTGGTTGGTGTCAGAGGCGTTAGTGCATATTTCACAATGGCTACCAATGGTGGAACCAGACAATGAAATGCTATGGATGCTGAAGGACGATGATAGACTGACTGGAGATGTGGTGGTTGGAAATGGGGTAGAAAAAACAATGGATGCCTCAATGGAAGAGAAGGTGAATCACTTTTGTATGTTGCACCATGTCTCCATGGAGACGTGGCTCGCCAAGTACGAGATTGCAAGGCAAGATCGAGAGGAAGCGCAAGTTGAATTCCGACATAGTACGCGTCATCGAACGATTCGATATTCCGAAGGCATGGAGGAGATGCCGTAGTTTATGTCAACACGATGGTTGCATGGAGCCTTGACCGCAGCATCCAGCGAAGGGATAGAGATCTCAATGGAGGAGTGGGAATTCTCGAGGGGATGTAGTCCAAAGGTGATGAGGGGTTTAGAATCTGTCGTATCTAAATTTTATATGCGACATCTAATTTGAGTGTTTCAATGTACAATACAAAATATATAGTGCAGCGTGGTTACACGGACGGTATTTTCGCGTGGAGCGTATTGACAAAATGCGCTCCACAATGGACTGTGGTGTCATGGCAAGGTTCAAGCAAGAGAGCCGACGATGAGCAACGGATCCGAACACGGTTGTGGATGAGATGGAGTATTTTGGGAACTTGCAAAGTATTATTACGGTGGATTACCGTAGCTTTCCATGATACTATTCGATGTGCAGTGGTTCAAAGTGGTACTTGGAGGAGCTAGAGCAACAGTTTGACAAGGTCCATTGGGATTTCTTAAAATAGATTCCGAAAAAAAATGGATGGATTTGCGGGATACCTTTGTGTTGCCCGCCCATTGCCAATAGGTGCATGGAGTCATTTGCTACGACATGGTTTATGTCACAACGGTTTGAACTCGCTTTGTACGTGTTTGTGAATAGGTAATCTTCTATCCAAACCCCCAACAACCTCGATGGTGGTATGGTATACCTTCAACTCCCCGAAGTGCGAGAGTATATGATCAAAGCGATGTTTGGAGCATAGATGAAGATAATATGCAAATAGAGGGGTCGATATTACAAGGGGTGGAGGCCGTCGAAAGCTTGGAGCACGCATCGGCTAACAATGATAGAAATACAGGAGTCCAAGTTTTTTTTGAGAATGAGGCGGACTCATTCTTTTGTGGTGACATGTCTATCGACCTTCCAGTGTATGCAGAGTTGTGTCAGGAGACTAACATGGGACCATAGGATACTTCATACTTGGAGCATCCACTTACTCAATTCGTTGTTTAGATCTCTTATAAAGGTACATAAGATATGCATTTTAAGAGGGATTTTTTAAAAATGTTTTATATTACTGTGCTTTGTATAATTTAAATTGATTATTCTAACACCATTTTTTATCTGTGCAGGTGACATTTTCAAGATGAGTCGAGGGATGAGCGATGAGGAGTTGCAGGACATCTTCGCACGCATGTCTCCAGACCAGCTCGCGAGATTCAGAGAGATGGCAAACCAAGAGCTTTCTTGTTCTTCGTCAGGGCGCTCTGCTAGATCTACTTTAGTGCGATCCGATGCTTCGCAGACGATCTCGATGCTCATGACTTGGGCCAGTGGGAGGGACTGCATCGAGATCAGGGGGATGCTGTTGTGGAGACACGGATGTGGTGTCTCCATCTCGTCGTTCAGCTGGAGCTGCGTCACCTCCAGGATTTGTCACACCTGTGGGGACATCTACTCCAGTTACTCCGGCTTTTGTGCAGCCGTCAGCAGGTGGCACCCCTTTGGGTGCCACTCCGAGAGAGGTTACCCCTGTCAGTACACCGGATGTAGAGAGGTCTCCTGGATATGCCCAGGAGCATAGATGGAGATGGGAGAGGACCCATCTTAGACAGACTCCTGAGGGTTATGGATAGCTGGTCGATAGTAGATCACAAGCCATCATCATGAATGATGAGGGGAGGAGGGTGATGGCTCGCATGAGAGAGTTGTGCCAACAAGTTTTTTGGCACAACGTCCTAGATCATTTGAAGAACATACCAGAGGGGAGCAAGGACTATATAGTAGCATCCTTGCACGAGGAGTTTCTAGTGCCAGCCGTAGTAGATAGATTCTCTACGGGCTGGATGATGGATTGCATGCGTGCATACATGTCACATAGACGATCCGACGCACGTAAGGCAAGCAATAGTGGGGCTGCAAAGCCCGAGTGGTTAGATGCAGATGACTGGCGCTGACTGAGGGAGGAGGCTACATATTCTCCAAGACGTTGGAGTCAGCAGTGCGAGGTGGCGAGGGCACGACTCGAGGCCGGAGTGGTCTATCATCTTGGGAGTGGCGGCCACAGGACATATTTGGAGAACCTTGTAAGTTTTTCTTTTGTTTTGCTTGTTTGTTTTTTTGAAATATTCTTTGTACTGACAATCATGTTTCTAACAGTTAGCATTTTGTTTTCTTTGCAGCACTTTATTACAAATCACGATCCGCAAGGCCTTGAGACCGATATGCAGAGAGGCACGGTCTCAATGCATTGATCGACCGATTGTCTAGACGTGGCGGCCCTGTAAGTCACTCATATTTCTTGTCCATAGTTACCATGAGATATTTGAATGCATTATTGTATGGTGGATTGATGTGTTGTTTCTTTTTCTGTAGAATCCGTTCGATGCTCCTTTGTGGCGGGATGAGCTTTCGGGGGACGAGGATTTGTAGCTTGCCCTTGGATCCTTGGAGCTCACACACCTTTATTTTTTAGTTGCTTGATCTATGTAGACATTTTCTATGTATTAGTGATATCCTGTCATGATTGTACCAATCGCTTTTTATGCAATCATGTATTTATTTCATGTATCAGTTTTATGATTTCAGTATACATTCTTTTTTTTTGCAAGTGCTTTGTATACAGTAGTGCAGAAACTATTTTGTATGGCTCTCATACAGTACACAGTGCTAAGCTGCCCTGCCACAAATTTTTTTAAATCCCTGTTACCATCACTATTAGCGTCGCAAATTTACTGCTTGCGTCGCTATTGCCGTCTCTATGCGCATCGCAAATTTACTGGTTGCGTCGCTATTGGCGTCACAAATAGCGACGCCAATAGCATCCCAAATGCGATGCCAATAGCGATGCAAATAGCGACGTTTCTATGGCATTGTTAATAACGACGCTTTTTGTAATGACGGGGGAAAATTTTGTTTTTTATATTTTCGTCGCTTTAAACGTCACTATAAGGTCTATATCTTGTAGTGGGTTACATTGCTAGTAGGGATATGGGGGTCCATAAGGAGTCCATAATGAGTGCATAGAAGGGATAAATATAAGTGATGCTCAATAGAGAGCTTTGTTGTCCCAATGATTTATAACATCCTGATAGTCTATACTTGATAAAAGATTTGTAATGTGTTCAAGAGAGGATGGATGACTTGAATGCCTAAATCACGAGAGGTGTTTAAAGGGTAAGAAGCCAAAATGAAACAATTGCTTAGTAAGAACTAAGAAGAGCATGAGGAATACTAATAAGACATTCGCTCACATAGACACTAGTGGGATAATACAATCCTTAGAGAGAAACTAGTAACTAGTTTCATTCTTCTGACATTGTAGTTTGTGTATGTGTGTGTTTGTGTATACATGTGTATATAACACTATATTAGAGAATTTGGAAAATTTCTAAGTCCCAATTTCAAATAACTGATAAATATATGACTATGTGGCTAAATCTTGATCCATATTTGAAAGTGAGATTTGGGAAGGTAGCTTATATAGCATTTAGGGTACACTCCACCTTTAACTAAGACAATAAGATTTGACCATGTCGTTAAATAATAAAGGTATTGGAGGTTCCCAAAGTGCACGAAATTTTCCAAATTCCCTAATATAGTGTTTAATGTGTGTGCATGTGTGTAAGACTATATAAACACTCATCCTTCCCCAACGAACATGAAATATCTATGCTCTTTAAATAATCTAGTCTCTCCCTATCTCCCCTAAGACTTAGCTCCATCTCGGGCTCACCTCTATTTATCAAAAACTCACCCTCATAGCCTTCAAGCTCCAAAGTAATTTCGATAGATCTTTCATCATTAGATAAACCACTAATGGCTTGAGTAGAATTATTTGTGGTCAATGGATAAGAGCTTGCACTCTTAGATTCTTCACTCTAATCATATTTAGACAAAAAATTATTTGTTTTTCTCAGCTACCCTGGTGATTTTCTCCTCATGGACTTTGATTGATTTCTCACAAGTCAACTCATCTCTCCTATATAGAGAATATAGTAAACCTCTCTCTGGATAGGCATACCTAGCTCTCTTCTCTTCAAGGACTTTTATTTTCAACTCGCACTGAACTCAACCTCTCCCATGGTTCCTCAAACCCCAAGGTCAATCCTAACTCTTTTTTCCTCTTGGCCTTCTTCTCTTGATATTTTGCTATCTTCACTACCTCCTCAAAGGTATTAGGATTCTTAACCTCTATTTTCACTATCAAGTTTTTTTATTTTAACCTTTTTACAAAATACAATATCTTCAACATATATGGGGCTATCTCACCTTCTGGCAATGTCAAACTCCATTGTTCCCACAACCTTTCAAACCCCCTAGCAAAGTTCACAATACATTCATCCTCTTTTTGCACACAAGTTTCTATTTTTGCCCAAATCTCACTCTGACTTTGTCTTTTTTCAAAGCTAGATAGAAAAGCAGTTCTAGTGATCTCATAGTCCAACTTTTGTCTTTTAAATTTCAAGCTTCACTCCAAGTCAACAAACCAATTCCGTGCTTCTCTCGACAATTGATGCCTTAATATCCATAGTTTATCTGCAGGGTCCGTTCAAACAACATAGCTCAATCATTAAAAAAACACACTAAGAAAAGCATCTAAAACCTTGAACAAGGTTTCAAATACAAACTTGAAAGAATAGCTCCTTACAAGCTTCATACCTCATAGTGGATGTGATTAAACAACGAACCCTCACAATTTGACTTGTAGGAATTTCAATACACTAAATCCACAAACTAATAAGTGACCCTCCTCTCTTATCTCATAAGAAGTAAGAAATAAAATATTTTAGGCTTTTTGGGTTTAAAAATCTTCTTCTTTTTCTCATGCCTTTGCTTTTAAACAGGTCACCACTTGCTGTTCTCCTTCATAGAGTTCGCCATTCCTTCAATTGATCATAGAGTAGATGAGTCCCATAGCGTTTCTATTTATGTCCTTCATGTTGAGCCACTTCACTAAAAAAGTACTCTCAGGGCCCATAATCATAAATAAGAATGTTTTGTTGGGTAATAAATTCAATTTCAACCTTATTTGTGAAAAAAACATTCCTTACTTAGATAGAAAGATGCTCTCCAACCTTTGCACCCATGGGTACAATACAAGCTTTGAGAAATGCTTCCCAAATGAGACTGGAAGTGTCAATGGATAGCATCCATGAGTATTCATTTTTTAAAGGGGATTGCCTACTCCAACTATTACAAGCGTTCCTTCAAAACAGGCTACCAAAATACGACTGACGAGATTCTTGTGGCGATGACGCTCCCACATCAGCAACGAGGATGGTCGCGGTCAAAAGACGATGATGAGAACCGAAAGCATGTGATTTAAAGACTTCCTAGTGTTGCAGCTCCATTAGGAAGTCTTTCTTTCCTCTACATTAGCTGTGTTAGCCACCTCTATTGTCTTTCCATTTGCAACAATCACAATATCTCCTGGACGCATGCCTTCTCCATAGATCATATTCTCACAAACTACAAATATTAAATGTCCCTTTTTGTTGTTCCCTGCTACTTTCTTGTTGCATATCAAATCATTGGCATATACATGATATATAATTTTTATGTGCATGGCTGGTCCTTCACATCAACATGTCCGGAAACAGAAGTCTACCCTCTACATCTTTGTAGCACCAGCAAATCATCTTTTCTCCTCCTTTACTACCTAGGTTAGCTTCCAATGTTGACAAAGTGATGGTGGTATGTGCATGATCAATCTTTCTTTGCCCTAAGATACAAAACCATCTCCTTTGTCTCACACTGTGACTAAATTCATGGGTGAGTTTTTTGTGTATATAAAGGCCCAATAAGGTATTTCGAAAAAACCTCTCAGAAATGATACGTTGATAGGTCTTCATAACTTTCCCACTAATATTGGTACCAAAACTTGTCACTTCGATGCTTTCTAACTGCCTTACTATACTCCAAACTTGTCATTTTGACATATCCTTAAATTATTGTTCCAATCATAGCCCCTGCGATTGTTCTTTTAATGATAGTCTCCTTTTGTTTTCTTACTTTTGGTTTCATGCAATGTGTCCTATTAGAAATATGTTTTTTAAAATAAACTACATGCTCAACCATACATATGATTTGAAGTGCAAAGTCGAATCCATGCTATGCAACCATAAAAGCAATGCCCCACACGAGAAGATGGATACAATGAAAAAATAGTGTCTAGACTATCTAGATGTGTCGGTGTGTCATGCAAGATGTAAATATAATTCTTTAATTACTTTAGATCTTTAACCTCACCTCTCATCACCCAGCAAAGAACAATGTTGTACTCTACTCCACCAACCCAAAAAGTCACAATCACTCAACAAACTATGGTCCTCATGATGTTGACTAGGAAAAACAACCCATCTCACATTTGAAAGCATCCTTTGCGACCCTCAACTCACCCAACCACCTTTTCACTCAACCAACAGTTTCTAATTTTGTGATGAATTTCCCATTCTCGTATGTACAAAGAATTGTGCATGTACAATGAAAGGTGCTCTCTCAATGCACGTACATCTAAAATTTACTAAATATAGCTAGAGTGGGCATCATGCCATGCTATTGCTAAATGATGATGAAAAACGTGCATCATCCCAACCCTTGGCATGGAAGTAATTGAAGAAATGAGGAGACAACCTTGGCCCTTGAGTGCAGTGCATTGGAGAAGTATAACATGAAGTGCTCATTTACAGACAATCCTTGTGTGTGCAAGAGTATTAGCAAGTTAATTTATTTGTTTGATTAAGATGACTAGTGGCTATCAACAACGTCCTACTCCAATCTGTCAAAAAAAAAAAGCTAATCTCAACCAAGGCTATCAAGTTTCCACACTCAAAAATCCAAAAAAAATGATACAAATAATTCTTAATCTAGAAAAAAACAAAGAATTTAGGTACAAAACAATAAAACAAACAACCACACAACAACTAAGCTACAAAACTCATATCTACCCAAAATTTTTCTAGGGGTTATTCAATTTATGCCAAAATTCTTGACGGTGTGAAAGGTTTCATCTTCAAGCCTTTGAGGTAGGTACATTGCCTCTCCTTTCCTAATTTTTCTACTTTGTTCTTTTCTAAACTTTTCTAGGGGTTATTCAATTTATGCCAAAATTCTTGACGGTGTGAAAGGTTTCATCTTCAAGCCTTTGAGGTAGGTACATTGCCTCTCCTTTCCTAATTTTTCTACTTTGTTCTTTTCTCTATTTATTTTTATTTGTGAAGAGATGCATTGAGAGAGAGGGAGAGGGCGGGAGAAAGAGAAATAGAGATAAGAAGGGAGGGAGAGGAAGATAGAAAGGAAAAGGGAGAGAGAGGGAGATTCATAAAAAATAGAGAGAGGGAAGGAGAGAAAGAGAAAGAGAAGAAGGGGAACAATGAGGAAGAGAAGGGGGAGAGAAAAAAAGAGGGAGGGAGGGGGGAGAGAGAGAGAGAGAAAGAGAGAGGAAAGGAGGGAGAGGGAGAGGGAGAGGAAAAAAAAGAGAGGGAGGGAGGGAGAGAAAGAGAGAGGTGGTTGCCTTTGTGTCATGGATTTATATGTAGATTCTTGGAGTTTAGGTAGATGATTGTCTTTTTGGCCCAGGCTATGCATAGGCATATGCTATGTGTATGTGTAGGTAAGATAAAGATATATGATGGCTACACTAGCTATAAGCATATGTACAAGAGAGATGATTTTCTTTTTGGCCCAAGCTATGTGTAGGCCTATGCTATGTGTATGTCTAGGCAAGATAAAGATCTATGACAAGCTATACTAGCTATAAGCATATGTACAAGAGAGAGTAGCTAGGTTAACCATAGGCTAGGTAGGGTGAACATAGGCTACACTGGGCCACCATGCTAAATGTAGGGTGGGCTAGGCTAGACTTTAGCCTAGCCTATAATTGACATATGCATAGATGTAGGCATAGCTAGGCATATGTGTAGGCTAGACTAGGCTAGATAAGACATAAGTTAGGTATAGGCACATGCTATGCAAGGCATACACTTGCCAAGAAAAGCTATATTCTAGATAATATTTGGCTATGAAAGTATAGGCTACACAAGGCATGGGCTATGGTACGAGTAGGCCAAGCTAGACATAACTATTTCCCTTAGGGATCAATTTTTAGTTGTTGAAAAATAACTCAAAAAGATACAATGGCACTTTGTGAAAGCCATGATGAAGATAGAAGAAACTAGTTTTGAGCTTTAAAGAAGATCAAGTCTAGATTGGCGGATGTTTTTCGTAGAAAAGATATGCCATGCTCCTTGTCATATGCCTAAAAGGTTTTACTTGCATCGATATTTATCTATTGGAAGTGTTATATGCTTTTTCTCTTAGTTTCAATGCATTGGTTTATACTTTGACTATTCAAGACTTGATATTTGAGGATAAGAATAGTTTGTGTTACTATGAGCAAAGCTAGATTAGCCCAACCTCAAGGACCAAAACTTGCCAATGTTGATTATAGTCCCAATAAGAATGTTCTAGTACATAGGATTGCTACGTAAGCAAAACCTAAATATAGTCCTAAAAAATAATCAAAATGTAAAATTGTTCCTAGTCTAGGCCTCCCATGAGCCTTCTACTTATACCCCTATTTGTTATTTGTGGTAGGAAAACATAACAATTTATTTTTCATTTTTCGAGAAAAATATGCAATAAGAGAGTCAATTGGACTATGTTAAAGAAGGGGCCTCACATTTAGATCAATCATTGTAAAGTCTACCAATTTTCTTAGCCATTATAACTTAGAACCAATGAGTGAGATGCTCCCATAAGAAAATGATACACACATGTAATATTATGAGTTACTAAGCTCATTGGGATGCAGGAAATCCAAGACACTTCAATCAATCCTAAACCCTACCGACTGAAGATGTGAAATAACGGGCAAGTAATGTAGTTCTGATCGGACTGTCATTTGGAGCTTAAACTATTCTGGGTTCTTACTGCTCAACAAATGATAACAATAATACACATCAATGGAATCGGTCAAATATCCTCCACTTAACACTATAACCAATGTCTTACCTTTTTTATTCTCTATTTTTGTTTCTATATACCATGGTACATGTGGAACAATCATTGGTAAATTCAATTTCATTGGTATTAGACAATATCAGCTCCTAAATGGTAATTATTCAAAGTATTTGGATCAAAATCATCAACTTGTGATCCTTGAGTGTGAATTGACCAAGCTCTCCTATTTGGAGGTTCCTTCATAGAACATTGGAGTATTTGTCTCATACCTATCAAAATAACCTCTCATAGTCCTCACAAAATGGTGTATGCCACTAGGATACCTTTTTTTTAGTCATTCCTTTGAAAGTCTATATGAAGTTTTGTTTTTTGAGATGTGAAAACACTAACAAGATTCAATTTTTCTTTTTTAGATATCAAAGCACTAATGAGATTCAAGTTGTGTTTATAGATGTCAAAGCATTAAAAGAGTATACTAAAATGTATAGATGATAAGATTTTACTATTATCCTTTATGAAGAAGCCTCTTCTTGAAAGATCAATATCTACAATATGAGGATGCTAAAGGAAAGAATTAGAAGCTTGGGGTTTATCCTTGGCCATAATAGAGTATCAGAATCAAGCTTCAAAAATATCAAGCCTATTTTTGTTTTCATGATTAGGTCCACACATCTAATTTTGCAATTTTCAAGGTCAGCGCTATTTTAACAAATTAATAGGTCAATATGTAGCTATTTGAGCTTATAAAGATTATAAAGGATAAAGAGCTTGCAGGTCAAAGTTTACACATTTGCATTCACCCATAAACTACCATAATTATGTATAAATTAGTGCTTACTTGCACACTTATACAAAGTTCCAACCAACAAAACCCACATAGTAGAAATAGAAGAAGAGAATAAAAATATTATAGGGGTACTAAACAATGCACGTGTAGGTTATCATGTTTAAACAAGCATTAACCCTCTTGTCTTTTCTAATAAGCATTAAACCAAAGCTAAAAACCCTAAATAATGTTCGTGAACAACAAAGAGGATTAAAAGACCTTAGCTCTAAATAAATTAATGAGCTTGAAAGAAAAATTGGCCAATAATTGATTATTAGAATACCTAAAGTGAAACATACCTTGAATTTTTCAAAAAGAGGCATTATTGATTGTTGCAAAGGCTCCTATAACAGGGCTTTTAGCTCCTACATCTCACAAATGTGTGCATCAAGTGCACACACACACACACACACACTCTCTCTCTCTCTCTCTCTCTCTCTCTCTCTCTCTCTCTCTCTCTCTCTCTCTCTCTCTCTCTCTCTCTCTCTCTCTCTCTCTCTCTCTTTGTTTGTGTGTGTTGCAAGTATAGCATGTGATTCACTATTTCTTTCTTTAAGAAAAAAAGTCAAAATGTAAATGCTAGTAAATTTGAATTAAAACATTTAAAGATGTGTTTGAAAACATATTAATTAAAACATTCAAAAATTTCTTTACACATACAAAACTATTTTTAAATTGTCTCTACCATTCCTTTGCACATTGCATGCTTATGCATGATTTTACACGAGTACTTAAACACTCTTGCAAATTTGCATCTGGCCTTTGTATCTTTGGTTCCATTCTATTGTTTCGACCCTCACTAGATCTGAGAAAGATAAAGTAGCTAAGTTGAGATCAAACATGTGTTGAAAAATCCATGACCCATAGCCCTTAAGAATATCTATAAAATGATGAAGAGGTAGTCTTTACGAGATATTAACTTCAAATGTTCATAAGAAATATAGGTTTCAAGTTGGTTGACTTTAGCTATAAGATCACTGGTTAGTATGCAAATGAGTTGATAACTTTGCATTAAAAATTAGCCCAAGCTTGATGGTGTTTGGTCTTGTATAGGAGCCTCAAAATGCATGGTGTGCATCAGTTCTGTTTATACTACTCATATATTGTCCCTTCATTAACACAAGTTTGCATAAATTATTATTAATCCATCAAAAGGGCCGCTTTGTCATTGTATCACAAGCGTAATAAGTATGGTCCATTAGGGGAGTTTTGAGGTCTCGAAAATGCCCTGTAAGAGATCCTAGAGAGAGAAAACAATTTACGAAATAAAATCATTTTATAAAATTTTTAAAAGGTTTATATTTTGGTAAGTTAAAATATCAAAATTTGTTAATAAGTCATTGTCGTGATATTCTCGTGGTCACATCAAACCTAGAAATCTAGGTTGCCATAAAGTTGGGAAGGTTGTCATAATGAAGATCTTACCTCTCCTCATTAAAGTGAAAAGTAATATTCAATTTGAATTTTGGTGGATACTCGATTGCCTCCCTCCATCGTTTCTCTCTTCTTTTTTTCTCCTCCTTATTAGTCTCTTCTTTGTTTTCGTTCTTGCTTCTAATCATATCCTTAGCTATGGATCAATCACCCAATGATCTCTGTAACTCAGCTATGGATCAATCATCTAATGATCTCTGTAGCTCTCATAAAAGACCTCTCTATCATCTTCATATTGAGTTGGACAGTGAGTATGAACCGATAAGAAAGAGAACAAAATCTATCACGGTTACAGAGTCTATGAAACATATACTAAGGTTTGAAGGAAAGAATAATATTTATCTTTGGTTAGATGGAAAGCTATATCCCAAAGATCCTAGTAGAAATAGCACTCCTCCTTTCTATAATAGCTCATCATTAATGAGGTTTATTGGTGATGGCTACAATGGATTTTTAGGTTATACACTTAATCTTGTTGCAGAAAAGGATATCCTTGGACTAGAGAATCATCTTTTGATGAAACACAATATAGAGTTGTTGTAGAAGCTAGAGGATTGTCAACAAAAAATTCATTCATTGGAAAAGCGTATCAAAGCTTATCAACAAAAGAAAACTTTATTAGGCCTTCGAAATCGACAAAGAGCTCTTAAAAATATTCAGAATCTCAAACGAGGAGGAGGAGGCTGTGGTAAAAGAATCCAAGCAGCAAGATATATTTTTTTTCACTTGAAAAATCTTAAATATGGCTTTATTTAAACTACTTGCATTGATTTGTGATGTTAATTTTGCTTAGATCTCTTCTACAACCAAATGCAAAGTGAAAGAGATTCTTTAAGAGCAGCTCAATTTTATTATCATCTTCTTCCTTCAGTGGTTTCAAAGGATATTTTGGAGAAGAAGAAATTTAAAAAGGCAAAGAAACAATGCTTGGGGTCATTTGTGAAGGATCATTCTTTGGATTCTGAGTTAGTACAGAAGACACTGGATAGTATTGGTATCAGTCGAGATACTTATATGCAACTTTTACAATCAAATATGAAGCAAGGACAAGTACACAATTGCATACTTTCGAAACCATTTGTGGTTAGGACTATCAGACAGAGAGTTAATAACAAAGTGATGGAGATTCTAGGTGAGCCTTTTCATATCAAGGCTAGCTTCAAGGGCAACAAAAAGGAGGTTACATTCAATGAATTTAACAATATTTTCCTTGACTTTCCCACCCTACAATGCTTAATGATCAAATTTTATGACTTGTCAGTAGCAGAGGCACAGGGAGTGGCTAGATTTGTGATTAAACTTGATGAAAGTGAGATTCTGAAATGTAAAAAATTGGAGAGAATCTCTATCACCTTGATGAATAGAGCACTTTCGTCAAGTCATTGCAATCACTCAACATCATTTAGTGTTCAATCTGAATATAACATCTGGTGGCTAGGAGCATTTGAGGTAGATACTGAGAATTTTGATATACTATATTTGGTTTTTCATCAAACATCAATACCTAATGTTATTCAAAGGCAACAAGCAGGAGAAGAGCTATTTGTTGAAGGATTAGGGAACTACAAGATTGAGTGGCACATAGCTGGTGACCTAAAGACACTCAAATGTATGTATAATGTATCAAAGGGAGCTAACTCGAGATCTCCTTGCTTATACTGCATGTCACCAGCTGTAGAGTTAAACTCAAGCAATTGGAATAGAGCTCCCTCTAGGCACAATAAGGATCCACAGTTTAAACCAGTCTTGGACATTCCTTTAGCGAATGCCCATATTTGTACACTTCATGCACTTTGCAGGATAATCGAAAAGCTTGTTCATCTCTATATAGGATTTGCATGGAAGTTGAAGCCATTATCAACTAGAACAGATGCTATAACAAAGGTTGAAAAAGTTCTCTCTGCAATTGGTTTGCATGGTGGCAATGTTGTTATTGAACCAGATCTTCAAAAGTCTAAGGATGGTAATTGTGTCCCAAAAAAACCATCTATTGGTGGAGTGAAGGCTAGAAGGTTTCTAGGCTTTCATGGGAGACTTGGCAAGATAAACTCGAGAAATGGTAGCTCAACTATTAAATTTAATCAGTGGAAATCCCTACATAATGCAGTTAAGGATCACACTAATAATGGACAAGCTCTAAATAGAAAAGCTAAAGTTTGGGAAACACTAGACAAAGTGTTTTTTTATTGTGATAAGACTGAATGGAATGATGATGATCTCAAAGACTTTAAAAACCAATTGAACCTTTTCAAAACGGCGATGACAGAAGCTTGGGATGATCAACACTTTACTCACTATATGGTAAGAAGTTTGTATATGTTTGTTTCTTCATTGTCGAACTCATATAATGTTTTTTAATAACTTTCCTTATTTGTTGACTATGCAGCATATTCTATACAACCATGCTCCATACTTTATTAAACAATATGGATCTCTATCTATCTGGTCAACCCAAGGTATGGAAAAATCACATTATCAAGCAAGAACAAAATATTTCAGACATGCAAGACATGGAGGTGGAAGACACAAAGCCAACAATTTATTAGAGGTCTTTCAATGGTTTTATCGACAAATTTGGCATAAATTCAAGCTTAAAGATACAACCACATCAAGCAATACATCATCTTTAGCAAGGACTATACAAATTGTTACCCAAAGAAGAAAAGATAGATATTTAAATTCTTACGCAAGGAAAAGATTTACAGAATGGTTACAAACCAAACAAAGAGTTGGGAAAAGATGGGTTTCAAGAAACCCTTAATCTTTGGCATCTTCTAGTCTGATTATGTTGCAGAAGAGTCCTTAGTTTCAGGCACCTCAATAGGGCCTTCAGAGGAGTCCTTGGTTTCAAGTAGCTCGACAGGGCCTCTAGAGGAATCTTTTGTTTCATCCCACTCAATAAGACCTCTGTATTTCAAAAACTCTTGTTTTCGATAGCCTGGAAGAAGCTTCAAATTCTTACTATCTCCTACATAAGAGAGCAAATAGGAGCCAAGAGCTCCAAAATATCCAGCTCTAGATCCACTGTATCCAGGCATAAAGCCAAAAACTCTTATGGCTTCTTCCTTCTCTACCAAAATGATCTTGTCCAAACCTTTCCTGAAAACTTGAGATCCAATTACCTTTGAGATAGCTCTCAAAGCCATCATTGGTAGACTTGGAGAGCTTGACAATCTACTATGATATATTACAATTGTTTGATTGTTTAAGTTTCCAATATAATGGCCAAGGCTTTAATTTTTTCCAAGCTTCATTGGCCTAGAGCCCTTGGCCCTTCCAAGAAAGTTGTCCAGATCTTCAATCTCAATCTATAGAACAAACCACAACAGTACAAGATATAAGATATTTATCTATAATGCATAATAAAGTCTAACATAAACTCAATGGGTAACTTCAAATTATATTTCATACCTTAGGGTGTTCATCTTCTTCAAGAAGACTATCATCATAATGATTTATTGAACTCTTGGGCTTCTCATCTGATGGAGACTTCAATCTCTCTTCATACCCTACATCATCAATATGAAGTTTCTTCTGGACCTGCAAGAACTCTTCTTCTGTAGGTAGCCCCCCCTTTTCGTATTCTATGATCTGATTAATACATGTATGTAAGGCTATAGAGCTATCTTGGAAATTCTCTCCCTCAACATCAAGACTTGCTAGTGGTTCTTCTTCATAACCTATAAAATTCATGTCATTTTTGCCCCAACCTGCAAAGATTACTAAGCCATAATCTTCTCTAAGATCAAAAAGATGATGAATATAATTTAGCAACACATATCTCTTCTTGTTGATAAGATAAGTGGGAAATATTGGAACACAGGCAAGAGGACCTTCTTCATCAACTTGTGCACTTGGCTCAATCTCCTTTTCTTCCACCATTGTGATATTGTCACTCTTGAATAAACCTACATCAAAACCTTGGACAAGTTGATTCTCAACATCTTCTTGGAACATCTCCTCCTTCTCTTCGACCTCCTTATCCATACTTGCAGTATCCTCTAGCTTTCTCTGTTGGTCTATCTCTGGAGAAGAAATTTCCATGTACTGAAGATACACAATAAATCCAACGTCCTTGTGGATCAGAAGGCATTGGTGTTGGTACCTGTGGAAAGGGCAACATGTTTCTTTCTTTCTAAATTCCTCATCAATGAGGTTGAACCTGCCTAGCAAAGTTGACCTGGATGTATTGGTGGCTCCCATGACATCACTATAATGAACAAATCCATTGACTTCCAAACCTTGCACATGTCTATCATAAAAACATATATACTCCTTAAGTTTATCATCAAGATCCTCCAATAACTCCTTCAAATCAAAAGGAACATTGAAAATTTCCCTGATATAGCAAAACTTGGAAGAATTTCCAGTGGTGTGTAAAAAATCAAAGAGCCTATCATCAGATGTCTCAATTATCTCCTCCTCATCCATTCCTTCCAGAGATAGCTTCCTCTTTGTCATCTTGACCAGAAAAAAATTTATCCCTGAAAAAAAAAAGCAGAATAGAACCAATATCCAATAAAACAAGATGGAACCATGGAAAGAGGCCCCAACATGGATTTTCCAAGACAAAAAAATCAAAAAAGAAGAATTTTTTTAGTTGACCTGTGAAACGCAAAAATTCAAGTGTGTAAGGCAAATGCCTGTGAAGGAATCACGTTTCATCGGACACTAGCTTGAAGACAAAAATTATTCTAATATGTGGCCGGTGAAATGCGATACTAAGCAAAATATCATCAACAGAGACATTGGTTTGCGTTTCACTAGTAAAAAATTGCAAATGAAGAAAAGAAACATGAACAATAAATAAATTCTATGGAAACACACAAATTGATGATAAAATCATTTTTGGGAAAGCTATGATGCTTTTGAAAGATAGAAAGCACATAACATCTTTAATTGTTCAAGTGTTATAAAACATTCTTTCTATATTAATCAAATTTATTTTGTTAAAATGCTTGTAATAAACAAATTTGTTACCTATCAAAGATTGTTGAACTGCTCTCCACACAGGAAGCAAGGATCTTGAAGGGAAGTCGAGACGAAATTTTGGCAGAGAAGAAGACAATGTCGGAGAAATGGGTTTGAAATGGTTTTATATCGACCGTTAAGCATGTGGTGATAGTTCCAATGAAAAAGTTTATGTAATAATGGAAAAATACGTGTACACGTGTCTGACTTAACACAACGTAATAAAATCCTCATAAGACGTGTGCATTCTCTTTTTCCAAAAATACGTCACACATGTGTTAAATAACCCTTTTCCAAGTAAATAAAAATTTCCGGTAAGTGAGAGTACGTCACACGTGTGTTATTAATACTTTGCGAAGAACGTTGAGTCCATGCAAATTCACCGCCTTCACCTTTCATCGCATTTCATCACTACTCCATCTTTGTTTTTGGTGTTCCTTCCAGTCTCCAAGCATTTCCTTCCAATCTCCAAGCATTTCACTGCTTCCCCAACAAAGCAAACCTTCGAGCATATTGTCATCTTTAGGCTGAGATTGTGAAAAACAAGCTAAAAAGAAGGTATGGTTTCTGCATCTTGCTTTTCAATAACAAGCTCCATTCAATGCATTGTTTTGATACTTTTCCTTAATCCTTTATGTTATTATTAGCTTATGACCACTATAAAAGAATTTTTTCCATAGTGAAAGCATTCCTTAATATTGTGGATATTTAAGGAAATCTTTAAATTTCCTCCCTAATTCTGTGGATATTTTATGTAATCTTAAAAGCTTTCCTTGGATCAAAGCTCTTTTTTCTTGGTTTTGTCAATTTTTGTGCTATTCATGAGCTGTCCGGTGAAACGCGAAAATAAGGTACTTCGAGCAGGTTTCTTGGCTTAAATTCGCGTTTCACTGGACACAATGGACAACAAGTCCGATGAAACGCGAAAAGAAGCAGCTGCAAGGAGGCGCCTTGCTTGACACTCACGTTTCACTAGACAGCTCGAGAAAAATTCAGCTGATACGAGAAAACGCCATGCAGCATAGATAACTCTTGTCTGGGACTTGCGTTTTGCTTTACATGCTGGAGAAGAAGTAACATATGTTTTTTTGGCAGATGGCTAGGACTAAGGCAACAGCAAGAAAAGAGAAGATTGATCCTAGGGATTTAGCATCAAAGATTCATCAGTCTTCAAAGCCTCAGAAGCTCTCTAGAAAGTCAAAGCCAAGGAGAAGGTTTTCTCAAAATGTCAGTGTCTAAGGGAGATTAGGAAGGCAGTAAATGCTCTTGACAATGCAATTCCAAAGTTATCTTTTCAGAGGCTTGTCAGGGAAATTTGTGACAGATATAGTTTGGATAGTTTCAGATGGACAATAACAGCTCTTAATTGTATACAAGAAGCCACAGAGGATTTTCTAATTGAGTTTTTCCAAGATGCCTACATTTGTGCTGCTCATGCTCATAGGCTCACACTCATGGACAAGGACATGGTAATTCTTAGGAGGCTAAGATATAGATTTTCAAAGGTCCTTGAGCCAATTCCCCTCACTGATATGAAGACATTTAATATCCTTAATGTGCCCCCAGCTAGAAGAAAGAAAGATGATTCTGGTGTCAGGGTTGAGGATGTCACCCATGAGAAGGATACAAGGCAACATGAAAAAGAGGAGAAGGCTAAAGAGCAACAAGCAGATAAATGGAGAGAGTATAGGAGGCAAAGGGTTGAAGAAAGTGAAATAGAGCAACTAGAGTCCTTTGAAAATGAGCTAGCCACCCTTCTTGAAGCAGCTAATCCAAAAGGATTAAGTGTGTTTTGTTTCTTACCTGGTGACTTAGGCCAAAGAACTGAGGTTATCTCCTTTGATGCTGCATGTATTCAGATTCTTAAGGATAAAAGAAGAGAAGTAAATGACAGTCTTATTCTTGCTGGCCTAAGGTATGTCCATCCATAATTACTTATACTTTTTGATATTTTTTTAGCAATAAGATTTTTCTTGTTTATACTCACTATTTCTATGCCTTTTCTAGGTGTATAATGCATGAGTTTCCTTTGGATATACAACAAAAAATTGAGGTTTTTGATCCATCTATCTCATTCTTTATGAGGAATGAGCTTGATGCAAGTTTTATTGAGCACTGGCTCAATTTGATTGACTTCGATACTTTGGAGCTGGTTATAATTCCATATAATGAAAAGTAAGTGATTCAATATTCTATTAGAGTTTTTGAGATTTGATCCCACTAATTTGTTGAGATATGATTGCTTTTAGTTCTCATTGGAGCTTGATTGCAATAGACCTTGTGGATAAGCAATGCTTTTTAATCAACTCTATGAAAGGAAGCCATGGAAATGCTAAATTGTAAGTTATATTATCCAAGGGCTCCCTGATATTTCAATTCTTTTTTTTGTAAGTACTCTAAATTTCAACATATTTTATATATAGAGGTGCCAAAAGATTAATTGAAGAGCTAGAGAAAAGACCCCGTATGCCATCTGATTTGCTTACAACAATGCAATATAGACAAGTTGCGGTAAGTTATTCATTAAAATAATTGAAACGTGAGTTTATTCTATGAACTACCATTCGTCCTCTTTATAGTTTTACTTTGTGTTGGTGGTGGCAGTGTCCCCATTAGGATGATAGTCATTCTTGTGGCTGGAGGGTGATTGTAAATGCTAGAAGAATGGTTAACTTTGTTTATCTTAATGATGATAAACATGTAAAGGTAATATGAAAGATGCTAAACTTTAAGATAGATATTAATTGCAAATAGTCCATTGATGATAAAAATATAGTCTATTGTAAGAACAATAATGAACTAAAACTCTTTTTTCTATAAATGTGTGACAGTTTTCGAAGGATTGCTATATATCTGAGCATGTTTGGTACATCAGAGCAAAGCTCTTGAAGTATATAATGGTCAATTGTATATAACCAACAACAAAGATTGGTGGGGATTTGCACCATGAAGGAGATGCGGTGCCTATAACCACGGAAGGCAAATCCACAGCTTCAACACCTTCTATACCCAAGACATCAAAGAAAGGCAAAAGGACTCCTAGAAAGGATAGTTCTCCAAAAAAGAAATAGCTTTGCCATATCGCCTTGTAGGCCTTCATATATAGAAATTTTCCCTTCAACCCTTGTATATCTCATAGAGATGGCAGATAGACATTTGCTACAAAATTTATACATGTATTTTATATTGATAGTAAAGATATCTTTTCTTGAATGTCATTGCAGTGTATTTTATTTTCTCTCCTTTTCGATATCTGCAAAAAATAAATTACAAATGTTTGTTAGTTAGAAAGTGAGATCTTGATATACATCTAAGTAGATATAATATGATGTGAAAACTTACTCGTTTCTTGTCAAGTTGGAATACAAAGGAGCATGGTAGTTCAATGTCTTCATTTTGTAAATCCATCCTCACTTGATGTAGCGTACATGATTTTCTGATCTTTAAGATTGCAATAATATCCTCGTTGAACCAAATATCAAGATCCACAATAGGATCCTTGCTGAAATCATTAAGATTCTGGTCTAAAGCAACTAGACTACTACCAACAAAATGCCATCGACTATAGTAAAAGCTAAGGATAAAATTTTGAGTAGCAATCATATATTTACAAGCTATAGAGTCTTGATCTATCTTACATATAATTTTTCCTTCTGTCCTTGTATCCCATCCTTCATCAACAAATTGTATGATATGATCATATGTTAGTCTCTTCACTGAAAGCATGGTTTTTATTGTTCTTATCTCCATATTAGAGAAGAAATCAATAAATATATTAATAGGCATAAATAAAGTAACTTTGCTTAGCCTACTTGAGATATTAGATTTTAGTGCTTTCTGGATCTCAGAAAATATCTTACATCTATAGCCCTCACTAGTAGCTGGACTTGGCAAAGGCCACTCAAAGCTTGAAAAATCTGGCAAAGGAAGGAGTTTTATTGATCCCCATTGGCAATGCCGCATAGGAATAACATAAGAATGGCCATAAAAGAATATTCCATTCTCTGCAAGCTCTGTCTTCTTTTTACCTCTATACATTTCTTCTCCAATTGAACCATGTATAACATCAATAACATCAATAATAGATTCCACTGGTTGCAATTCCTCAAGATTAGAGGGATAGACATCTACAATACAAACAAATATAATAATGGAAAAACCTAAACCATGTTTAAGAAATGAAAAACTTTAAGAATCAAATTCTTACAATTTGGTCTATGTATTGGAAGCTTTGAAGATCCAGGTTTCAAACACAGCTCTCTATGCATGAACGCATGTTGCACTAGTACCTCTTTGATACTATTCTTATTTGCTCCAAGCTTAAAATCTCGGATTCTGCCCTTCCAAACAGAGATAAACGAGCTCTCATGTCTTTGCCTTTTTCCACGTTTTGCTTGTTGCATGGTGATCCAACTACCTTTGCTAATGATAGTAGGAATCCATCTTTCATCAGTTTGGAATGAGTTAAACACTGATATGGATGTGATTTGGGAGCTTGGACGCCTTGTTGAAGGTCGAATTTCTGTATCTATGGTAGAAGAGAGAGATACATGCAGAGAGAGAGAGAGAGAGAGAGAGAGAGAGAGAGAGAGAGAGAGAGGACTAGGCTATCATAACGGAGGGAAAAACAATAGAGGAATAAAAGAAAGAAGGGAAAAAACTAAGCGCCATGCTTTTCACCAATTTGAATTTCGATTACATTAGTCATTATCATTAATCTAGAAACATCATTAAATAAAAGTAGTCGAGACTCTATGCCATTAATGCAAAATATGTCATAATCACGAATATAAGAGACTAAAAATACATAATAAAAATATAAATTCGTAATATTATCATATTTATATATTTTTGTAAAATGAATTTTTAAATTTTTTTAAATAGAAGTTCCGTTACGGAGGCTTTGGTCTTATTGGTCTAGAGCACTCTCTCTCCACATCCTAAAAGGCATTTTCGAGACCTCAAAACTCCCCTAATGCATGACTTACGCATGAGATAATAGTCACCTCACAAATTAGCTGTCCAATACAACCCTTCTTCACGTGTTGATGAATATCAACATTTTCCAAGGCTGATATCATTACAAGATCTACTTGAAAATAGATATTTTTTCGTGATGAAGGACTATCCTAGAAAGCATAAGCCTATTCTGACCAAGGCTTGGTTCATAATCAGGATAGGATTGAGATTGCAAATTTGCCACTTCATACGATGTCTTGATTTACAGCTAATTTGAGATTCACAATCACTATGTGCCATTTTGGGTCAATTAGGCATGGTACAAGAGTGGTGGAAACTAACTCACATGTGCAGACATTATTGAAATTTTTAGACATTTTCCCCTTCTACTAGCACAAAATTCGATCGTGCAAAGAATATGTTTTAAAATAATTGATTATACGACACATGCAAAAATGGTCTAGACTAGCTCAAACAAGCTAGGAACTACAAGGGTGGTGGCAACGGGTGAGAGAGTGTCATGAAACCTTTTGCCTTATGTGGTAAGTAGCACAACATTGTGCCCTAAAGAGTACGAGTTTCCGGGGGACTTGCGAGAGACATTAAAACGAAGGGTTGTTGGCTAAGTTGTTACTAGTTCTTAAATCGATGAGAACTTGATGGGGCGACATTAACGGGCGAGATAGTTCCGGCGCTATGGAGTCCTGGTCCCTGGACGTGATTATAGTAAGGGCAGAGGTTGACAGTCAAGAAGAATGTGGATGCTTGGAGGAACGTTGGTCGGACATTGTGTGTGTGTGTGTGTGTGTGTGTGCATGTGTGTGTGTGTGTGTGTGTGATGAAGCGTGGATCCGACTCCAGGCACTGCATGGGATATTGGGAATTCGGGGGGCACCTGTCAGTCGCTTTACAGACCAAAGGCCCTCGATGTTACCGGTCGCCTCGGTAAAATGTCCGAAACAATAATTCCTATGTACAACACGCCTCTCGATTCACTGTGTACTGTAGGACGCAAAGCCGGTTCAGTCGTCACCCCTGAGATAACCCATTGGATAAAGAGAGATTATGTGTTCAATCCAATAATATCGAGTGGATCTCATTGGGTTTGGGGCTTCAGACACAGGAAAGTCAATTCTTGTCCTCTGTGGGATCCTCGAATATCTGTCTTTTCACTGGGTGCCGCAAGAGCAAATGAAGCAAAATCACATAAACAGATTTATAATCTAACGCACCATGATTGACAGCGCCAGGCCGGTCACCCTCTCATGCCATCGTATAATACAATTGCCATAAGAAAGTAACGCTCTCAAGTGTGGCCATATGTGCTCGTCAAGATTTCCTTTGGGAATGGGATTGATCACCGGAATTGTAAAAAGCTTTGCAAATTATCATCGTCCTTGTACAAAACGTTTGAACGCATTTGGATCAAGCCTTTTTCCAACGAACCACCCGATATACTGTCAATCGCAAATAGTACATACGACCTTAGTACCCCTATCTACCATATTCGCTCCAATTCAATCCTGACCACTGAAAATAGACCACACGACCTTAGCTGTAACTGCCGCTTAAGAGACGTTTCCTTCCACATCATTTTTTCCTCATAGACCACGGGTGTTTCACAAGGGCACCGTAGATGTTTGTGAATTTGCAGCGCTTCCAGAAATGGCCTCAAAACATGCAAACCTTTCCAATAAAATAACTTGTACCCTTAGCAAAAATTGCGTATGCTTATTTGAAAACCTATTCTACTCTTGCTTGAGAAGTGCATTTTCTCCTCTAATTTAGAAGGCACTCCAAAATCAAGAAAGGGGTCCAAGCTCAATCTAATCATAATGTGGAAAAGTGTAGGGCATTATTTAGGGAATCTGTCAGTGCCTTTCAAGATTTCCCTAGGCTTTGGCAAGGAATTTGACCCTTGTACTAGAAGATGTTCAAAAAGGTCATCTTTATCAATGGGCTAGATGGCCTTAACACTATAGCTCAAATAGCTTGACGTAATGTGTACATCAAAGAAAATGCACTATAAGAAGATAGGGCTTAAGCAAGCAAATAGATATGTGTTAGGAATAAGAAAACTTATGGGAACATCAATACACATAACAATCCATTTGTCAAGAGACCCACTTCTCTACATGCATCATGTCTACAAATTTAACATTCTAATACCACTTGTGGCATGTCTTCTTCACAATTATATCAAAACCAACAAAACAATAAAATAGATAGAAACCAAACTTGTGAAGAGAAACTAGAAAATAGATTTAGAATGTGAAATATAAACTATTCATGTTCTATAGTATTGAGAGATTCAAATGATTACAAGTGCATAGTTAAACATAAACTGAAGTATAATTAAACACAAGATGAGAAAATATCCTCCTTTATGGTGAGCTCTACTACCCTCAAGCTCTTGATGAAAAGGAAAAGTATTGAAATTCATACTTTGACTTACCTTGTTTTTAGAGATGTCAAACATCTCCTCGATCATCAAAAGTTAGTTTAGTTGTCCAAACTACTACCTTCTAAAGAACTTGCATGCATTCAACATAATCTCAAAAATAAACATGATTATCTAAGCTTAATCTCACTTTTATCATAATAAAAAATCAACAATATGAATAAATACCCATCGATACCTCATAAAGAAATAGGCAAGAAACTGTGTTTATCTACATAGTTTGGGTTGAAGCAATCTACAACTTGGTTTTGTCATACAAACTTCAAATACAATCAACAAAGCTAATTTGCAAGAAGCCATGCCTAAAGAATTGTAAAATTAGGGTTATATAAAGAGGAAATGATAAATTGCACATCAAAATATATGTATTTTTCATTTTCTACAAAGTTTGTATGCTATTTTGGAATTGCTACTCTGTTCTATTTTTTAAAATTTAGTATCGATTAAGAATATCATTAGTATTGTTTATAGTTAATATGTCTATGTTCAACATTTTATATCTACTATATAATTTGAAGAATACTACTCATTCATGAGTACATGACTAGGTATTTTGATGATAGATTTTTCTAGTTAAAATATAATATCATAATAGGATTCACTGAGTAGTACTACATAAATGAGTCTTCACACACATGGGTCTTGAAATTAATATGTTCACTAGTTTCGAGGAAATGATGGTTACACATAAAAGGGGACAATAACTAGTGCGTGTCCCACTAAAAGTATCACATGCAAATGAAATTTAAATCCTAAATAGAACATGCCACACTGTAACTTAGTAAGCAACTCAAGAACGATGATACTCATACATATCCTAATTATAGTGTTGGAGGGTGCACGTATAAGAAATTATCTATATAATGTGCATTCAAAGGGTATTTAGAAGAAATGCCATTTCTTTACATGCTATAATGCCAAAAAATAACCACTTTTACTTTACTAAGCTTACAATTTTTTTTTCAAATTGTAATTAGAAAAATCATTTTGTAAATACAATGCTATAAATATTGCTCAAAAAATACTCTTTCTTTTAAATTCATGTGATATCTTACATGTTCCATAAGGTGCACCCCTCGGGATTATAACCTCAATGTTGCTTAATAGTAGGATACAATATCATTATATTTATAGTCACTAGAACACAATGTAACTTACTTAGATATGAATTTAAATTTAGTAACTCTTGGAGGAATAGTATTAGGTAAATATTCACCTTAGGCACCATAAACATAAAGGAATTACCTTTGCTCCAAACATGCTAGCTCCTTCACACTCATAACTTTTTTCCAAAAATATTGAGCTCTCCATATACAACTTACAGATCAATAGCACTAGGCTCAAAATCCTCTACAATCTTGTAAGGTAGTGGGAAGCTCTTAGATAACTCATCAAGAAGACATGAACTCTAAACTCTCTTCAACCCATGAATATCACCTCCAATCCATGGGCAATCTCCATATCTCCATGAAAATAGTATCAATATTTCAATGAAGTTGATAGAAACGCACATGGAGTCCTTTTGATTCTTATGTTCTCTTTCACCACTTTCACTCCTTTAGCTCTCACTCCACAAACACTACAACATGGAGACCCAATATCAACATTTAAATCGATGAAAATATTCATGGAAAAATTACCCCCGTCATTGCTATTACCATCACTAGAAAATTGTCACCTATTAATGTTGATAATAATGTTAGTATTTGCAATGCTTTGTTGACATTAATAGGGATGAAAACAACGATAATTTTTTCAATTTATGATACTACTAGTAATAATTGCATTTTGATTTGCGATAACACCATACTAGAGATTTTAGAAATTTCCCAAGTCCCAATTTCAAATAAGTGATAAATATTTGACCACATGGCTAAATCTTGATCTATATTTGAAAGTGGAATTTGGGAAGGTAGCTCATATAGTATTGAGGGTATACTCCATCTTTAAATAAGATAATGAGATTTGACCATGTGGTGAAATAATAAAGGTATTGGGGGTTCCCAAAGTGCATGGAAGTTCCCAAATTTCCTAGTATAGTGTTAGATACAAATGATGACAATTACAAGAAAAAAATGGCATGAGAAGGTTGCATCTTCTAGCCAAAAGGGCTAAATATTCTTCCATAATTCATTTATAATCTAACACATATAAGGAGCTTTTGAACAATTCCTATGTAGGAAAACTCATAAAATGTAGAAAATTCTCTCATTTTTACTAGTATGTATACATGAATTCCCTATCTATAAATAGGGAATTACATTCCCCACATCTCATGATAGGGAATCCAAGGCATGCATGTATGATTTCCTTATCTATAACTAGGGAATTTGATTCTCCACATCTTAAACTAGGTATTCGTAGGTCATATAAATAGGGAATCCGTTTCCCACCTAGCATAGTAGGGAATTGTAGGCCCTAGAACAAGGGAATTTAGTTCCATGCATTTCCTACTGAGGAATTCCAAACATTCACATCAAGAATATATACTTTATGGGAGATTACGAAGTCATACCAAGACATAATTTGTGAAAATTGTTCATTCAACAAATTATACTTAAATTAAGTGGTCACTCAATAATACAACATTTCTTCTCATCCATATTTACACAATTTAGCTAAACTCTTCTACTTACTCTAAAAAGTATTTGGTGGTGAAGCAAGCCTAGTGAGGGTAACTATATTGATCAACAATTAATATTGAGCACCATGTGACCTAGCTCAATACTTATGAACATTAGGAACCTATCTTATGTGCCATTTGTGCATCTTCTTCCACACATTTCCAGTGCATGTACATTGCAAAAAGAGATAAAAATTATCCTCTTTTCCATAAGGGTAATGTCCTAAAATAAGCATAAACATACTTGTCTACCTATATTAAAAACTTCAACATAACTAGTCTCCAAAGAAACACATAAACTTATAGAGAGTGATGTGGCATTCCATCTTGGTAAGGTTAGGCTTTTTTTTAATTTTCTCGCATACATAAGTTATTGCACTTACTTTGATTATCCCAAATCACATTAGAGCTTAAGGACACATTGCCCACCTTACCTATGATCAATCATATTAATTGAGTTTGGAAAAGCTACAAGGCAAATGGGTTGGTTTCTCAAGGCACATGTGTTAAGGAGTATTCAAGAGTAATTAGCTATAAGCATACCTTGTTAGTTTCTTGTAATCATACAAGTTTTACAACTTTATATCCTTTTGAGAATTGATAGACCAATTTAAGACAAATATATCCTCTTTGAAGCCTAACACATTCAATAAAATAGAGAATTCAAGTGATGAATCAATCCTCAGTGAAGACACTTGGCCAATCTTGAGTATTTCAAGCTATGCCTATTTTTTTTCATATTTGTCATAGGCAAATACCCTCTAAGAAGGAGGCTCTACAATGGGTCGAATACAAATTTCTAAGTAAGGAATTTAATCATTCTTAATTGGGTTTAGAGACACATAGTTCACTATCTTCCTTGGTTAGTTAGCTCTTCTCTTGAGGAAGATAGTGTATGCTTACAATATCACAAGACCATGCACTTAGTTGGTATCAACACAATGTAAAGCATAAATAATATAAATGAGGATCCTCATGAGAGAAACCACAATGCACATTATATAGTGGCATGGACATTTCTAACACCCCCTCTTGATACTCATCAATTATGAGGCATGGGTTAAGAAAACAACTCCCTACATGTGGTAGATCACCAATGTCCAGTAGTTCCTCAAAGCTCCACGAGGACCATTCGATTGTTATAGCATTGAAGAGGCCACATAATATCGAAGAAGATTCAACCCTCAATTAGCTATTGATCATAGCAACAACTAGACTCAAAAATCATCCCCAAGAACATTCAATGACTTCATTAATCCACTACAGCAAATATACACGTCAGAAGCACCAATCAACCAAGAACATGAAGTTGACTTTATGAAATTAAGTTTAAAAAATATGTACTTGAGAAGCACCAATCAAAAAGTATTCATCAAGATAAATGTGAACTAATTCATGGGAAGGAACCAATTGCCCCCCTTAATCACTAGTTTCCATGTCAAATCCCACATTCTCTATGATTTTTTGTGTGCATGTTTTTTTAAATGTGATGAGCATCTACCTTGGTAATTTTCTCCTCCTTTTCACATTCTTGTCCCAATAGTTATAGAAACAATTTCAAGAAAAGCCTTGATGGATCATCAAGCATAGCTTGAATTACTTAAATGAAAATGGCATATCTTCTTCATTCATGTTTGACCAATTTATTTGATATTTTTGGCATATTGCTTATCATACATAGATATGATATGGAGTCTTTCCACAATTGTGCTACATAGGTTACACATTAAAGAAATGGAATTTATCATATGTCCTTCAAATCCTCCTCTAAGGATGCTATGCTATCTGATCTTGACTTTTTATTTGGTTGTGGCTTGCATGCCATGATTATTGGTACCATATAATGTAATAGTCCTTTATTTCAACCCTTTTGTAGCCAAAGAATGTAGCTTGCAACAACCTTTGCACTACCCTTTTAATATGGTATCACCACATAGGTTTCTTGCATGATAAAAACTTGAGAAATTATGTGAGTATCTTGCATTTTATGAATTACACTTGATGTTAACATAGGATGATATTTCAATGTTAATGAAGACAATTTGCCAACATTCTTTTTCTCTTTCTATCTATCTATCTATCTATCTATCTATCTATCTCTATAAGGGTCAATCAATCAACACATAGGGTAAGGCCTTTGATTGCTTATAGGTTACTATGGAAGCATAGGAGTTGCCTATAGATATTTGGGGGAAACCCCTTATGGAGGAGCTTGCACATGCACTCCTCACATGTTCCAAGCTAGAGAGAGATAGTGAGTGGATGCTAGAGTTCTTACAAAAGAAAAAGGGGGATAGAACTTCACATGCTAGAGTTCAATCTCATATACAGAGGTTGCAACACAATAAGGAAGAAGTCATAAGTAAGATGTTATATGTATTTCTTGAGCGAATGCCCCATTGTTTGAGGAGGAGATAGAGGTGATACTTCCTCATGAAGAAAAAATAGATACTTGGTGCTAATAGTCTGGGAAATATGGAAATTTTTTATCTTAACAATACTTCAATGGTTGCATCAGCCACTCCACTGGATGACTAATGATGAGCAAAAAAATCCTCCAATGGATGTCTTGAAAACTGGGTAACTTAAGGGAGGAGAGTTTTGATAAACTAGAAAAGGTCCTTAGATAGGCCCGATATTTTTGTAATAGCTTTATTTCTTAATAGTTTAGTCTATTTTGTGTCTAAAGCCAAGCTTGCAAGGGTTTCTTTATTAGCATTCAAAGAATAATACTAGTGCTTGGGTTAGAGACTCAAGAGAAATACAATCAAAGGTAGCACATTAATAAGGAGAGAAAGAACCTGCCAATTTTTCTCTTTTTAAAGTGGTACCTTTGAATAAGATACTTTACACCTAGCTAGATTAATCATTGGAAAGAAAAGACTATAAGTACAATTTGCACAATGCAAGCCACCAAAAATCTCTATCAACTATGGCTCTGTAATGAGGCTATAATCAAATATGCCGACGTTGTGAGGGCAGTTTGCAAAGAAAAGCGATAGGAGTTTTTCATCTAGAAGATATATTCAAGCAATATAAGACTCGAAGAAGAATATTATTATTAATTATTAGGTTTAGGGTCATTCACCTATAGCTAGTTGGCACCAAAGTTATAGTGTGTGGTAACAGGAGAAAGAAAGAGGGAACAATCATCACAAACGACGTTAAGAAGAAGAAAAAATAACAATGTGTATTTATAAAGGGAGAGAGAGAGAGAGAGAGAGAGAGAGAGAGAGAGAGAGAGAGAGAGAGAGAGAGAGAGAGAGAGAGAGAGAGAGAGAGAGAGAGAGAGAGAAGGCTCTCATTTGGCATTGCAAGCTATTCTATTTCATAGCTTCATCTCAAGAGCCTAGTTGAGGCCAACATATGCAACAATGATATCTTCTAAATACTTTGATTAGTCCATAAATCTTTTATCTTGCTCAATCTAAAAAACATAGTCCATATAACTTGAACGTTTTCTTCCTTGGAAAGTTGTCAGCTTGCTATGTGCGCCTCTAGCTGCTATCGGCCTAGATCTAGGACGTCATGCACTGCTTGTGCAAGCCACCAGTCATTTGCAAGAAGGTTCGACAAAGCTATCGACCGCTTAGAAGGTTCCACAAAGTTTTGACATTCTATGTGCTGCTTTGTGGCATTATAATACTCGGTGCTTCGCTTATACCCACATAGTGTATTTATTCTCTCTCCCCCCTTTTTGTGCACATTGGTGGTTTTTCATTTCCTTCTTTGATTAGTATCAAATCATTATTCAAATTTTTGGTTTTTTAATTTGTGCTTTGATTGAGGGGTAACGTACTTTAACATTGGTAGTCCATGAAGTACTTGGTCCTCGTGTGCGGCATCTATAGTCCTTCTATAAACTTATGTGACATATTAAGGTGTTAAATCATTATCTCCTTCCTTAAGGTGTTAAATAAATGTGACATATCAATAACCCTTCTAGGTTAGGTTATAAACAAAGAGTTGTGCCTCATTTTGTAATAGGAAAAAGAGTTACACATTTTAAAATAACTTTGATAATATTCTCAAGCACTTACAGATTAATGCATGGTTAAAGCATTTCAAATCTCAAGCACTTACAGATTAATGCATGGACGTTAAAGCATTCCATGAGGTTTTTTAGTGGATTTCGTAAAACTATTTATTTGTTGTTGCTGGGACTCTTACACTAGGTGGATTCCTTGTGTGAGAAGTTGACAGGGATGCTTGTCCTTTTCGGGTGTAAGATTAATTGAATGTGCATGTGGAAGATTATACAATGAGTGATTCCGCAAAATATACATTGTGAATGCTTCAGTTGATGTGTAGAGTAGGTGACAAAGACATTGGGTAGCACCGGGTAATGATGTGAATCGAAATGCCTAGAAGAATTATCATTTTTGATGGGCGCGCATCTTATCACTAAAGACGTGGCACCAATATTTATTTAAGCACGCTTATTTACTAAAGAGCTTAACAAAACATCTATTATCTTGTATGTGCATAGGTGCTCAATTCAATATTTCATTATTTGATATTTGTATTTTGACACATCCCGACTTTTGGATGCCCAAACACTTTACTTTATATTTGGGCAAAAGCAAACAAAAAGCATGCTATTTGTAAAGTGGGCTATTTTTGAGCTTCAAGATAAATAAATCTATAAATACATGCCTTGTGAAATGCTCACACAAGGCATGGGGGGAGATTGCACCCAATTTGTCTTTTTTATCTCATGTTGTGTAAATTCTCTTTTGCTTTTATGAAGGTTTTTTAGAGTTCTTTGTTCTTAGGGACCTTCCGGCGTTCACTATATGCACATACATCATTTGATATGTGCATAGTGGTATCAAAGCAAAGCTGAGATTAAGAGCTTCCAATCACTTACCATCTCGTGCGAAGGCGGAGCTTGTGGAATAAACGGGTTCTACAAGCACAAACTGACAATATAGGCGTGTTTGTGGCAGTGAAGAACCCCCTATTGTACCCTCTGATCACGAAGGACCTCTCCCACGAGGTGGAGGACCACTTCTAAAGTTCCTTTGCAAGTTATTTTTTGTTACAAAGAAACTTAAAGTCATTAAGCTTAATGTACTGATTGTCGTCGATTCTGTTCAGAACATGACGTTGTCATGCTACGAAACCTCAAAATTATAAAGCTTTTTAAAAAGCTTAAAGTAATTAAGCTTTACTAAAGCCTAAAATTCAATTTTCAATATCTTCCATAAGGATTGTTTGCACTGTGGTATTTCCCAACTAGTTTTAAAGTTCGAGCAAGCCTCTGTTCCCACGTGTAACTTGGCAAAGCTGATTTATAGTAAGCACATTGTCACGTGCAGTCTATGCGGAAGACTATTTTGCTTGGAAGAATACATTTAACATCTGCGGTACCTGAGAAAAGCAAGATCATAAAAGAAAAAGCGTTAAAAAAATAATAAAGCAAGCCTTGTAAACCCGAATTCGAGCTACGCTCATCCTTCTAATGAGATTTTGAGTGTGTGAGGTTGTTTGAGATTTTTATAGGATGTTAGATCATAATATAGATGATTCTATGGGCGAAGGCAATTTGGCAGAGCTAACTATGGAGCAAAAGTTAGACCCAATTATGATGCAACTTCAAGAAGAGTGAAAGGCACATCAAAATTTGCAAGCACAACTGGCTACACTTCAACAATCCATTGTCCATCATGACAGAGTGCAACCTAAAGATGTTATTCGACGTACGACGATTGATGCAACACTCAATGCTATACTCTTAGAAAAGAGGCCAAGATAAGTAAAATAAATTTTGAATTCCGTACTTTTAATGGGCAACTTGATGGCAAAATTGTTCTTGCTTTCATTGTCAGTTTGACAACTATTTTCATGAAGAGCAATATACTGAAAAAGATAAACTTAAATGTGTCATTAACCATCTAACAGACATAGCATCATTATGGTGGACTATTTTCGGCAAGAGTCATGATTGTCCCTCTACTTGGGAAGCTTTTCAAAAGAAATTTTTGCAGAATTTCCTTCCACCTCAGTTCCATGAGAAAGCTATCAAACAATGATATCTCCTGCAATAAAGAGATCGTGAATCCATCCTGCAATACACTGAGCGTTTCTTGAGTGCTTGCCTTACTTCAACTTCTAATGCTTGAAGATGTTCTTCATGCGACCTACAAGCGCAAGTATATGTCTGGTTTGCTTGGTCACTTCTATGTGAAAGTGAATATGTTCAAGCCAAAGACTTTGGAGGATGCGATTTCTTTAGTGTAGGATGTGGAGGATAAAATTTGTGGATGAGAAAAGTGACCGCAATAATTTTCGATTAATATGTAACAAAATTCAATTCTAACTTTTGAGGATTCAATAAAAATTACTTTGCTCCTTCGTCTTTCCGTAAACCTTGGACTCAACCTCCTGTTTTACCATCAAACTGCTAATTCAAATTCTAAGCCTTCTCTCCAGCCAAATCCCAATATACCCAAACTTCCATCCCTTACTAATAATGTCTCGAAAGCAAAGCCTATGGTTTGCTACAAGTGTCATCAACTTGGACACTTAGCAGTGAGTTGCATGTCCGAGAAGCAAGCTATTCAATTCAATCACTTGGGAGCGATTGATGATGAGGACCATGAAGATATGCCAGAGTTCATTGAAGATGATGATGATATCGACGATGCTTCAGATAATTTACCAAGTATGCAAAATCCTCATTCATTACTAACAATGAAATGTTTTGTGTATGGTTAAGAAAAGATTGTTTTACATGATGATGGAAGAATATAAGATTTTATTTTTGCAAAGTTGGTAAAGAAATTGAATTTATCTACTATTCCAATTCATTATCACATAAAGGCTGCATTCTTAGACACTAGATACAATGGTACACAAGAAGTGTATGATTTAGAGATTAAAATCGGTGTTGAGTGTAGAAATTTCTTGGTTATACCTTTGCAAGCTAGTGATATTAATTTAGGAATGCCTTGGCATCACAAATATAACCCTGACATAGATTATTCCACACACTCCATGAAATTTATTTTTAAAGGGAACTAAATCACATTACATGGATTGCACATCTTTGATAAATTTTCACTACTTAGTCACACACAAACTAAACATGCATTAAAAAAAAGTAGGAAATTATATTTAGTATGAGCGAATGAAATTGAAGCTAAGGAAAATCAAATGCATCCTAAGCATGCACTATTTCTTTCACAATTTAAAGATTGTTTTGATGCTAATCTACGACCTGGTTTACTATCTACATGTCTTGAAGACCATAAAATAGAAATAATCCCAGATTCTCAACCACTATGTAAAGCACCTTATAGAGACACAATCAGATTGAACAAAAAGAAATCCAAATACAAGTTGAAGAACTGTTGAACTGAGGACTCATTAGGCCCAATAGTTCTCCTTTTGGTACACATGTCCTATTAGTTAAGAAGAAAAATAATACCTATAGGATGTGCATTGACTATCCTATCCTAAACGAAATCACAGTTAATAATAGAAATCTGATCCCTAGGGTAGATAACCTCATGGATAAACTACAAGGGATCACTATTTTTAGCAAGATCGATCTCAAATCTCGATATCAACAAGTATGATTGGATACACCTGACATTTTTAAGATTGCATTTAGAAGTCAGTTTGGTCATGATGATTTTTTTGTTTTGCCTTTTGGTCTGACCAAAGTACCAACTACATTTAGTCGTACGATGAATTGTATATTTTTGAAGTATTAGAATTATGTGATTGTTTTCTCTCATGATATTTTGTTTTTCAGTAAGAATGAGAATGAGCATTGTGAACATCTATCTTTAGTTTTCAAATTATTGAAAGAGAATCAATTGTATGCTAACCCTAATAAGAGTGAAATTTTCCAAACCCAGATTGAATATTTTGGTCACATTGTTTCTTCTAATGGTATCCACGTTGATCCTAAAAAGATAGAGGTAATTTTGAAATTTTCAATCCTTAAAAATGTGCATAAGTTACATTTTTTCTTAGGCCTTTCCAGCTTTTATAGATATTTTGCGAGAAAATTTTCATTACTTGCATTGCCTTTGACAAAATTGTTATAGAAAGGTGTTGTGTATCATTGGTCTGACAACCAGCAAAAGTCTTTTGATTTGTTGAAACATGCTTTAACACAGACACCTGTCTTGTAATTACTCGATTTTAATCGACCATTCCTTCTAGTCACTGATGCTAGCGCATATCAAGAATAGGAGCTATTCTCATGCAAGATTCACATCCCATAGCCTATTCTAGTTGCAAAATTAAACCTTATGAATTGAAGTATTCCACCTAAGATAAAGAGTTGTTAGCTATAGTACAAGCTTTACGTCAATGGAAACACTATCTAATGGGATATCCGAATTTATGATTTAAACTAACCAACAGAGTATCAAATATCTCCTTAGTCAGCCACAAATTTTTTACTATCAAATTAAATGGGTTTCTTTCATTCAAAGTTTTCATCCACTTATCCAATATCAACCAGGTAGAGAGAATGTTTTATTGATGCCTTGAGTAGAAGACCAAGTATCCATAATATTTCAGTTCTAGCTTTTGATTCTCTTATTCCTATGAAGGATATATATGACCATGACCCCATTTTTCATACTGATTGGAACAAATTAGTTGCTAATAATTGGATTCCAATTGATTCTTTGTCTTATTCTGATGGATTTATATTTTATGAGAAAAGATTGTGTATCACTTTTCAATTTAGATCATTTGTGTTACACGAAATTCATTGTCCTCTATATCAAGGACATTGATGTATTATTTCCACTTTAAGAATATTGGTTGAAGATTCTTATTGGCCCCAATTGGAATTTGATGTTTCTAACTTTGTTTCTGAGTGTTTAATTTTTCAAAGGGTCAAATGACACCATGGTAAACAATATGGTTTCTTAATGTCTTTACCAATTCTTGACCGCCCATGGAAACATATTTCAATGGATTTTCTAACTAGTTTGCCTAATACACAAGCTAATCATGATATGATTTGGACTATAGTAGATTGATTTAGGAAACAAGCATATTTTCTACCATCCAAGAAAACATTAACTGCATCTCAAGCTGCATAATTGTTTTTTAATACTATTTTCACTAATCATGGTTTGCCAAAAGTTATTATTTTTTATCGTAATTCTAGATTTGTAATAAATTTTTAACTACTTTATTTGCTAATTTGGGTACTAAGATTGATTTCTCATCTGCATTCCATCCTAAAATCAATTGGCAAAGAGAAGCTACTAATAGTACAATTCTAGATCTTTTGCATGTATACACAATTTCAAAACCACAAACATGGGATACTTGAATTAAATTAAGGTTAGGATAGAGTTCCAACCTATTTAATTATTTGTAACTGAAGATTGCTATGTATTCACTTTTGTTGGGTTTTATCTTATTATTTTCTAACAATTGTGAATGCTTCATTTGACGTGTAGAGTAGGCGAAGAAGGTTTTGGGTAGCACCGGACGGTGAGGTAAATCCAAATGCCTAGAATAATTACCATTTTTTATGGGTGTGTGTCTTATCACTAAAGGTATGGTGCCAATATTTATTTGAGTGCACTTATTTACTAAAGCGCTTGACAAAACATCTATTATCTTATATGCACATGGACACTCAATTAAATATTTCATTATTTGATATTTGTATTTGGGCAGAGCCCAACTTTTGGATGCCCAAATGCTTTGCTTTATATTTGGAAAAAAGCAAACAAAAAGCATGCTATTTGTAAAGTGGGCTATTTTTTGGCTTAAAGATAAATAAATCTATAAATACATGCCTTGTGAAGCACTCACACAAGGCATGGAGAGAGATTTTCTCTCTCCATTTCCATGATTTAGAATCTCACTTAAGCTAACTACAAATCATAGCAATTAAATTTTTATTCATGTACTAGTATGCTTTCTAGATGATCTATCAATTCGTATAAGTGTAAAATATAGAGATAATATTTTATGTAATTAATTCTTATGCGGATATTGTCCATGTAATCTGACAAGTAGCTCTAGTATCATTTGATGCAAAGACTAACATTTATTTTTTTGTAGAAATTTGGCATAAATTGTCTTTGCTCATGCTTACATTTGGCCACACTTGATTTTTCATTGGTAATGGCAACTCTGGCAACATTGGGCACTCCCATATCTCAAGCAATACATATTCCTTGACCGGCTGTGGTGGTTCCCATGGTCTTTTCCACTCGTCACTTTAGAGCCATCGTCCGCGAGTGTGTTTGAGAGATAGGAAAGGCGGAATAAATTTGAGATGGGAGAGCATAAGAGAACCTGGCTTTGTCAAAGATCGACATCGAGGGATTATGCTAACTCTCTCCCTTGAAGCCTCTCGGGGGATAACGCCTCTCTCTCCCTCTATCTCTCTCTCTCTCAAACTTCTTCTCTTAGCCTCTTGGAGGGGTATCCTTCTACCTCTCTCTCTCTCTCTCTCTACCTCTCTCTCGCAGTCTCTAGGGGTCTCCTTGTGCTTCTCTAACTGCTCCCCATGCCTCTTATTTAGCTGAATTAGAGAAGAAGGGTTGTGGTTGAGAAGAATAGCTCTTTATGGAGGGAATCTTGGCAAAATTAGGGATCTAAAACTTCTAAGATGCAATCTGATGCTCAAATCACAAATCTGATGATTCAGTTGGCTATGAAAAACAATTATAATCCCAAGACACTTGACTAAAAATCCAAATCATTCCTTCTTCTCCTTGTTCAAAGTGTTATTTGCTGCCTGTAAACTATGATCATGACGGGTGCCATTTCGCCAATCATTCTTTTTTAAATGAAATCTTCAAAACTGGTTGAAAAAAACACTTACTTTTTTCTAACATGATATCGTGTTTTAGAAATTTTCATAGCTTTTTAGGATATTTACAATAAATAATATCTAAAAATATTAAATATATGCTAATTTTATCTAAAAATCTAATATTTTTGGACCATCCATACTATACACATTGATATTAATGACCAATATGGCTCATAACTCTTGTTTACGCTGTCGTATTGTTGCGCATTCGAGGTGTGTAAACCACCCAAAAGTTGTGCATGGGATTTGGTACTTTGTACATACTTAGTTGTTGTGATTACATTTATTTTATGCGTATGAATATAGTGGGGAGGAGTTGGAGACAAAAGTGGCGAATATGATGAGATGCTTTCAGCCTATGTTGAGCAAGGTTGAGTGGAAAGCACAACTGATGCTGATGAACATGTTAGGACTTTGTCTTCTCCTTCTCCAGCTACATCAAAAATACCTAATGATAACAACCCTCCACATCCAGGAGTTGGAAAGAAGGAGGCTAAGCATTGAAATGTGCTATGAGAAGCATGGAGTTATCACTGTTACAGTGTGTGCTTGTTTTGGGTTACAATGTGTCGTTTACATGGGCGCCAAAGATATGGAACGACAGGCTCTTAAAGTATTCAGAATGAGACTTTTTGGAGTTGAGGTATGTGCTGTCCAGTTTGGTACAGGTACGTTGAAAGATGTGGCATCAGAAGCAATAAGATACTTGGTTTCAAATGAAGAGACTACACACTATATTTTAAGGTCCGTAACTGGATCTCACCCTTATCCAATGCTGGTGAGAGATTTTCATGCCATTATTGGCAAAGAGACTTGACGACAGTGCTGCTAATGAGGGATTTCAAATGCTAAGAAGGGAGGGAAAAGAGGAGAGTGTGACGAAAAGGAGGGAAGGGGCAATGCTAATTGGGAAAGAAAGGTGAGAAAAAGCAGGGGAGGTCAGGAACGGAAAGAGGGGGGCACGAGAGGACCCAGGGGCAGACTTATCAGAGGAGGGAGCAGGATATGGGCGCCGTTCGTGTAAAATATTACACGGCGCAGCGAACAGAATCTGAGAAAGAGATAGAGAGTACACAACAGATAAGAGGAGAATCAGTAAATTCTTTAACTTCAAACAACTGATACAAAGATGGCTCTGTCCACCCGTGCGCTTCCACTGAGTGAAGCTTAGATGGCGATCTAGACAGAAGATAGGTGAAGAGCTTAAGGCTAGCTGGAACAACAACTCTGACTGGGTGAAAGATAAGTGTAAGATGGCTGCGAAGGGGTTTAGCTTTTATAGCCCGCGAAGGTCGTTAGGTCGGCCTGCTGACCGACCTACCATATGAGCCTCCACTAGTCGGCCAGGGAATATTCCAGGGAATATTCCCTTTACCATCGGGCCGGGGGCGCTGCCCCCGGACCCCCGCCAGGGGGGCCGCTGGCCCCCCTGGGACCCCCCAGCCAGGGGCCGCTTCCGCGGCCCCCGGACCCCACAATAGGGGCCCCTTTTAACTCCCTTACTACGCAACTCAATGCAATGTGCCTCGAGTTGCTACCAGCTTAACCACTCTGTCTAACCCAAAGATTAGACCCACAATGGTCACCTTTTTGCCATCCGGTCACATAGACCTCATCTGATATACAAGTCAGGACTCCACCAATGTCCGGGCTCACACTTGGCTTCTCCTTATAATGGGGGCCTTACAACTTTGAGCACCATGGATCATTGGTAGTACCTAATGAGGGTGGGGCATTGATCATATCTAACACCCCCCCTCAATGTCCACCCATAGGTGAACTATCTCCTCGGCCCAATGCCGAGTCTCTGAAGATGAACTTGAAGCAGATCCTTCGTAAGTGCTTTGGTGAAGATATCTGCTCCATTCTCCTCTGTTGGACAGTAGACCAATTCCACTATCCCATCCTCCATCAAATCACGCACATAGTGATACTGGATCTCTATATGTTTGGTGCGTGCATGAAACACTGGATTTTTGGCAATGGCGATGCAACTCTGATTGTCACATCTCAGCACAGTTGGTTCTTCATCCTGCACTCCCATATGCCATAGAATCCTTCTCAACCATACGGCCTCACATGCAGCAAAACAAGCTGCCTTGTACTCTGCTTCGGTAGAAGACAATGCCACTGTTGGTTGCTTCTTACTAATCCAAGAGAAAATTCCTGAACCCAAAGAGAAACAATAACCAGAAACTGACTTCCTGGAATCAATGTCTCCTGCCCAATCTGAGTCACAGTTCCCCACAAGAGAAGTTCCGAAACTGTATGTGATACCATAGTCAAGAGTTCTCTTCAAGTATCTGAGCACCCGCATCCCAGCCTTCCAATGACTCTCATGAGGTTTGTTTGAGAACCTGCTCAAAACACCAACAGCAAAACTGATATCTGGTCTGGTGTTACACAAGTAGATTAGACTGCCGACCAACCTCCTATACCTCCCAATGTCTGCTAGTGCTGATGTATCCTCAACGGATAACTTTACATTCACCTCCATAGGTGTAGCTATTTCCTTGCACTCGGTCATGCCAAATGCCTTCAAGATCTCCCATGCATACTTCTTCTGAGAGATGAAGATCTTTCCTGGCTCTTGCCAGACTTCAATCCCCAAACAATAGTGCAGCAAGCCCAAGTCTGTCATTTCAAACTCAGAACTCAAAGCCTTTCGAGTTTGGTTGATCATATCTTCATAGTCACCTGTAATAAGAAGGTCGTCCACATATAGGACAATCACTGCAGACTTTTTACCATCCCTGTAAACATACAAGTTAGCATCTGAGGCACATCTTTTGAAGTTTAGGTTTAAAAAGAACCTATCTATCCGTTGGTACCATGCTCTGGGGGCTTGTTTCAGCCCATACAATGCCTTCTTCAGTTTACACACTTTGTTCTCAGAATGGGGGGCCTCAAACCCTGGTGGCTGAGCCACGTACACCTCCTCCTTGAGGTCACCATTTAAGAACGCTGACTTAACATCCATTTGGTACACTGGCCACTTCTTGTGGGCAGCCACTGCAAGTACCGTGCGAATAGTGGTCATTCGGGCAGTTGGGGCAAATGACTCTTGAAAATCAAACCCTTCAACTTGTGAAAATCCTTGGGCAACTAGTCTAGCTTTGTACTTTTCTAAGGTACCATCAGCCTTGTACTTTACCTTCCAGATCCACTTGGTGCCAATAATCTTCCGCTTTGCTGGCCGATCCACTAGCTCCCAAGTGTCATTCTTCATTATGCTGTCATACTCCGCCTGCATAGCAGCCTTCCATGATGGATCTGCAAGTGCTTCTTCTAAGTCAGTTGGCTCCTTTACTTCTCTCATAATCTCAACCATCAAGGCCATGTTGACTATGTGAGCAGAAGCCCTCCTTTGCTCCTCTATTCTCTGAGACCTCCTTGGTCCGTCTGCCTTCTCCTCAACAGATGCAGGCATAGGATTATTGTGGTCATAGAGCTGCTTCACCCAGCGCGGCAATGGCTTTTCCGGTGGGGTGATGTCAGGTTGGTGAACTTTTTCCTCATCATCTGAAGATGATGCTTCCTCCTCCTTAAGGATAGGGATAGCTCTCGGGACATGTTCATAGTGGACTACTTCTTCGCTTGATGATAAAGTGGAAGACCTTGCCTTCTCCTCCTCCACTGTATGCGGCTCCTCCTTGAACACCACATCACGGCTCGCGATGATCTTCTTTGCCTCTTGGTCATATAACTTGTAAGCCTTCTGCTCATCACTATAACCCAAGAAGATACATTTTCTGCTTTTTGGTTGTAACTTGTTTCTCTTCTCATCTGGAACATGTGCATAACATTCACATCCAAAAATTCTGAAATGTGAAACAGATGGTTTCTTACCAGTGTAAGCCTCATGAGGTGTTTTTCCCTTGAGAGCCTTTGTGTAGCTCCGATTTAGAATGTAGACTGCAGTATTAACAGCTTCAGCCCAAAAATGGTTAGGCAATCCCTTGCCCTTTAGCATGCATCTTGCCATCTCCACAATGGTACGATTCCTACGTTCCACAACACCATTCTGCTGAGGTGTGTGAGGCGTCGTCAATTGACGCTTGATCCCTTTGCTCTTGCAAAAGCCTTCAAACTCCTTTGAGTTGAACTCACCACCACCATCTGTTCTAAATTTCTTCACACTTTTCCCTGTTTCATTCTCAACAAGTATTAGCCATTCTTTAAACTTACCAAAAGCTTGAGCCTTATCACGAAGGAAGTACACCCACATCTTCCTACTGTAGTCGTCGACAATCAACATAAAATAAGAAGATCCCCCCAAGGCCTGTGTAGGCATCTTACCACACAAGTCAGCATGCACCAACTCTAGAGGAGCATGTGCTCTATTCTTGCTTTCTTGTGGAAATGCCTTTCTCTGTTGCTTGCCCATCATACAAGCTTCACATGGTTCCTTCAATTCAGCTATTGTAGGTAGGTGAGCAACCATACCTTGCTTTTGCATCTCCTTCAATACTGCAAATCCGATGTGTCCAAACCTTTCATGCCAAAGCTTACTTGTGCCCACTCCAGCGGTGGCTGTAAGAGCACTTAGCTCATACAGGTTGTTCCTCCTTTCTCCTTTGCCAACAATTGTGCCAGCACTATCAATAATTTCTGCACCTGTCTTCTTGAACCTTACTTCATGACCAAGATCAGTTATGGCAGCAACTGATAAGAGATTTCTTCTGATTTCGGGAACATACAACACATTTGAGAGCTTTTTGACTTCACCATTTGCAGCAACAAAAGAAATAGTACCTGTGCCCGCAGCAGGGCATTTAGCATCATTTCCAACCGTCACAGTGATGGATTCTTGTAGAGGCTGCATAGAACTGTATAGACCTTTCTTGTTGGTCATGTGACGGGAGGCCCCACTATCCAACACCCAAGAGTCAGTGGTAGATTCTTCTTGCGCCGAGGAGCACACTTCCTCAATGGTCGCCATGAATAATTCCAACTCTGCTTCAGCCGTATTGGCTGTCTCTTTCCCTTTACTTTTAAGGGTACCATTCTTTTCATCTGCCTTCTTGACACGACAATCTGCAATTGCATGTCCTTTCTTCTTACAGTAGAAGCACTCTCCTTGAAACTTCTTCTTGCCGCCCTTCTTCTTTTTGTCACCATCATTTTTGGTGGAGGAAACACCTTTGCCTTTTGCATTGGCAGAGAATGCAGCATCTCCATTGTTGCTTCCTTCTCGGGCTTTCAGCCTCAACTCCTCCTCCATTAATAATGCACAAAACTCCTCAAAAGTCAAAGCTTGAGGTCTCACCTGAGTATTAAGGGCAGTTACTAGTCCATCAAACTTTTGTGGACAAATCCGAAGACACCTCCGAGCTAGCTCTTCGCTAGTCTTTTGTATCCCAGCGCCAGCCATCTGGTCGCGCAGATTCTTAATCCGAGTGATGAATGCTTCAACCGTCTCTCCTTCAGCAAACTTCTCCGCTGCTAGTTGATTCTCCAAGTTTTGAATCCTTGTTTGGTTTCGTGTTTCATACTGACTCCTTAGTACATTCCAAGCCTCTGACGCTTTGGTTGTATGCTGAATCAGAGTCAAAACACTGTCAGAACAGCTTGTAACTAAGGCACACAATGCATCTGCATTCCTTCGTTTCCAAGCTCGTAGAAGATCTGCATTCGGAGGAATCATCACACTAGGATTTGATGGGTCGGGGGTAGGCTGTGGTTCTGCGTCAGTCCCCAGCACAGTCTCCAGAAGCTCATAAGAATCAAGGATAGTTGTAATTTTGAACTTCCACAAGGTGTAGTTTGTACCATCTAACTTGCCTTCGCTGAAGGTTGGTGGACGAATCCTCAGTGTTTGAATAGCCGGTACAGCAGCACCACCTCCTGCACCGCTTCCTGATGCACCAGAACTGCTTCCCGGAGTCGACATCGTTTCTCTTTGCTGTTGAAGCCTTTGCCTCTTGCACGCTCTCCGATCTCTAGAGCCCCCTGGGCTCTGATACCATGTAAAATATTACACGGCGCAGCGAACAGAATCTGAGAAAGAGATAGAGAGTACACAACAGATAAGAGGAGAATCAGTAAATTCTTTAACTTCAAACAACTGATACAAAGATGGCTCTGTCCACCCGTGCGCTTCCACTGAGTGAAGCTTAGATGGCGATCTAGACAGAAGATAGGTGAAGAGCTTAAGGCTAGCTGGAACAACAACTCTGACTGGGTGAAAGATAAGTGTAAGATGGCTGCGAAGGGGTTTAGCTTTTATAGCCCGCGAAGGTCGTTAGGTCGGCCTGCTGACCGACCTACCATATGAGCCTCCACTAGTCGGCCAGGGAATATTCCAGGGAATATTCCCTTTACCATCGGGCCGGGGGCGCTGCCCCCGGACCCCCGCCAGGGGGGCCGCTGGCCCCCCTGGGACCCCCCAGCCAGGGGCCGCTTCCGCGGCCCCCGGACCCCACAATAGGGGCCCCTTTTAACTCCCTTACTACGCAACTCAATGCAATGTGCCTCGAGTTGCTACCAGCTTAACCACTCTGTCTAACCCAAAGATTAGACCCACAATGGTCACCTTTTTGCCATCCGGTCACATAGACCTCATCTGATATACAAGTCAGGACTCCACCAATGTCCGGGCTCACACTTGGCTTCTCCTCATAATGGGGGCCTTACAACTTTGAGCACCATGGATCATTGGTAGTACCTAATGAGGGTGGGGCATTGATCATATCTAACATTCGTGAGGTAGACACGGCCCATATACCGCTGAGCCCATAGGGAGCCACCATAGCCACCTTCACGAGAAGACAGGGATATTGATTCCAAATGCAATTCTAGCCAGTTCCACTCCAATGCCCACCATAGTATCTTGATCGAACTCGATAGCTTGAATCGGAGGAAGGCGAGTGCAAGGGGCAGACCGCTGCTGCTTCTGTGACCACAGGAAGGAAAACCTAGACAGGAACGAAGAGGAGAACCGGGCTATAGCACCGAAGGAGTGAGGCGGGAGGAACAGAGTACTGGAGTAAATCAGACCTGGTCCTCCGATGGTTGCTGTATTGCCTCTGGTTCAGCTGGATCCCAAAATTCACAGTTTTGACATAAAATACAATTCTAAAGAGCCCTTACAGAGCATCAAAGCACATCAAAAACAAGTTTTTTAATGCTGCCTGGCATCACAGTCTTCCACTCCTAGTTTCAACATCTTTCAACCTGAATATTGGTTTGCACAGATATGATGTTTGAGCTGGAGTATTCACACTGACTTTTGATGGAGTCATTCAGTGAATTCAGGAGCTATGCGTTCTCCTGAGAAAGGATTCGGTAGTCACTAAATGTTTGCATAGATCCGATGGAGTAAGCTAAATTGACTTCGATATTGGAGGGCGATGGCTGCTGCTTTTGATCATTGCCCCAGTCGACAAAGTGCTTGAGAGAGAGCATGCCTCATTCGTGGAGGCCGTTCCATTCAAGACAATAGTCCTGTTCACGCTACTGCAGCAGGTCTATTTACTCATTTGCTTTGGCATCACTTGGATTCCCATCGTGGACGTTTTGTTTCCTCTGTTGATCATGCTTTTGGTGCCCATCCGAGAGTATTTACTCCCTAAGTTCTTCATGGGATAGCACCTGCAGGAACTGGATGCAGCTGAATATGAAGAAGCTCCTCTAGTGGCACCATACTCCATGACCATGACTGCAAAAGCTTAGCACTATTGCAGCACAAGTTGGTGCATAAGCAATTGGTCAAGTAAGCAAAGAGCAACATTAATGAGAAGTACTCGGTAGATCAGCTGTATGGAAATATGCAAGAAGGCATGCAACTTCTGTTGTTCATTCACATCCATCACCGTTGGTCCTAAAAGAGCTTAAGAGCTGCACAATTCAGTTGACTTTAGGCACTGGTACACTAAGTGCTTCAGTGGATGAGACATTGTTTGACCCAGAGAAACACATCGACGAGCTAATCCCTGTGGTGGTGAAAGAACAACGCGGGAGTAATTTTCTGCAGTCTTTGTTGGAGGCTGCATGCATTGCTGCTATGCCTATTCTGAAGAAGATCCCCACTTCTGTACTGTGGGCTATTTTGCTTTCATGGCCATTGAGAGTTTGCCTGGAAATCAATTCTGGAAGAAACTGCTACTGACCTGAGCACAATACATGTCATAAAATATTTGACAAACAATATAATGAACTTGGCATCAAATATTGTGATATCGAGATCTTCTTGATAGTCTTTATTTCTTGTTGTACCTTGAACCCTGTGTTCTGCAGCCCTTACACGAAATCTACGACATTTCTGGTGAACCCGACGTGAAAGTGCTGCGTCATCAGCAAGATGGGAGACTCGCAAGAAGAGATGACAGATGATAATGTTATGAAGAACCTGTTTCAGTCATTTACCATGTATATGCAGCAGCAAGTTCATGCAAAACGTGACAGTGATGCTATGGATGCTTTGAAAGCTGTCCAACAGGAGATGAAGCAGTTTAATGGCCAGCAAGTGTCAACTTACCTGCATTTGTATGAAGAAAAGATGAAGTTTTTTGGTGTTTCTCAAGATGTTTGGAGCCGCTACTTCTTGCGGATCGTGGTGCGCGCTCTTGAAGGTCGAATTGCAGAAATTCAAGAGGCAGATGCAGGTTGGGCTGAATTTAAAAAGGCATTAAAAGATGAATATTTCCTGGAGGATACAGGTCTTATGAATCGCAGGAATTTTTTAGCATGGGTTTCTATGCCTAATAAGGGACTTTCTGTTACCGCTCTTCTGCGAGAGTTTGAAAGCCGTTATGATCAGTTGGATGGGACTGAATAGCAAGCTTTGGAGATGCAAAAAGTGGAGTTATTTTTGCAAGCTGCAGATGCTGATTTACAGGAAAAGTTGGATGATCTTTTGGAAGATCAAGCTACTGATTCAGGTTTAAAGACTGAGTGGAGACATGTCATTGATGCTGTGAATGCTCTTGTCAAGAAGCAGCGCAGGAGAGTCAGATTGCATCGAAACACAGGATCAGTTCCTGAAAAATCCTTGGAGACTTCTTCTTCTACCCCTGCTGCTTCTTTGCCTAAGCCTACTCCTCCTGTTGTGAATCCACCAGTTCCTGCTGCTCCAGTGCCCTTATCTGTAGATGATGTTATTAAAGGCTTGGCGGATTTGACAATTGAAGTAGTCAAAGCTGAAGTTGGTAAGTTAAAGGAGCAACTTATGTCAGTACCTGCTGTAGCACCTGCTCCAGTGACTGCTTTTCCAGCTGGACAAAGAAAAGGGCGACGATGTATTTGGTGTGATAGTACAGAGCACCAACACTACAGAGATTGTGATGCTTTTCAGGAAGCACGTAAGAAGAATGTAGTGTTCTGGGGACAAGATGGGAAGATATGGCTGACAGAGACTGGCGCTCCTCTTGACACGAACTTTGGTAAGGGAGGTATGAAGAAGCTTGTTGATGATATGACTGCGCGATCAGCTTATGTGAGTGTTAGAGGAGATGCTTCAGCTTTTGGAGTCCAGCTTGAGCAGAAATCTGATGGAGACTCTGCTTTATGGTCTTCTGCCTTGGAGATAGCGAGAAGAGGGAAAGTTCAAACTTCTACTATGACTTGTGTGGGCTCTAGCATCCAGGAGAAACAGGATGGGATTCTCCTGTTGACAGGTATTCTATTTTTGCTTATATGGCTAAAACGCAGGGTTTAGATGCCATGGTTGAGGAAAAGAGAAGAAGAGATGAGGAGGGTCCTAGCTCCTCCAAAAAGACTAGAGGGGGTGACTTTGTTTCACCACCTGTTACAGCTCCACCTATGTCAAATTCTCCAACTCAAACACGTTCCGATCAACCAATGGAAGACAAGCAGAAGGAAAAGAGGCAACCAAGAAAAGAACCAGGATTCAAGCTCTTGTCAGACCTTGATATGCAAACGGATATGAGTAAGATTTTTCATGAAAGAATTTTGAATAGTGAAGTCACTTTTACTGTTGGAGAGGCTCTTGGGATTGCTAGAAGAGAAATACAGGATCAGATGCAGGATCTTTTGCGGAGGAAACGACATGCGATGGAAGGACCTGCTTTACAGGGATTGTGGAATGGAGCTCTTGAGGAAGAGCATGATGATGCAGTGATGGTTGAGAATGCTTCTGTTAGTTCGCAATTGGAGAAAATAGTGCAGCCTATGTAGTATGAAGATGATGAGACCCCTATTCTCATTCCTCGCAGCCATTTTTCACGAAGTCATTGGGCTAGAGCAACCACTGAGACAGTGGTAAGGATTGGAGAGAAACAAATTCCCTTGATTGCTTTAGTTGATCATGGTTCTGAGATTAATCTTATTGCTTGAGGTGTTTATGAGAATGGCAAGTGGCCTATGGATGTAGAGCATGGCTGGCGTATGAGAGCCGCCAATAATACTTCTGGTGATATGTATGCTGCTTGTCCGAATATCAGAATTTCTATTGGTAATGTTGAAGAGGATTATCATTGCTTTGTTCAGGATTCATGTTCTTATCCGATTATTCTTGGACAGCCTTTTATTACAGAAGCAAGAATGGAAACAAAAGTGATGGATGATGGGTCAGCTTATGCGCGGATACGCAGTAAAGATGGTATGCGAGCTGTTCAGTTTATGATTGTTGGGGTAAATCATCCGAGAAATAGGGACTCCTTGCGTGAGGCACCACTACCTGCGAAGAAGTTGGATTTTCATTAGGTACCGCTGTCTTGCGAGACGCCAGTGGTACGGAGCGGAGAAAAGAGGAGATCTCGCCTCCTGGCAGCCAGTCTTTCTCCAATAACTTTGTTGGGTTTACTTCACATAGTTCAGTAAGTTATCAGAAAATTTTAGATTTGCCTAGAGCTGCCAGGCAGTACATTGGTCGTAAGGAGAAAGAGTTGAAGAAAGTAGATATTTTGCAAGCAGAAGAGCATGTGGATGGATTGTATGAAGGGATGTCTTATGCAGATACATTGTTTGAGATAAGAGCAATGCTGAAAACTGATGTATGCAAGGGTTCAAAGATCATACCTGTGCAAACCTTGGATATGTTTCAGGAAATTTCTGGTTTTATGCTGCAAACAGAGTTAGAGGCTGAGAAAACTCAGCAAACTGAATTTATGGCTGATCTTGATCAGCTAATAGAATTGCAGAGGGCTGAATCCATTCAGCCAACAGAGTTGAATGCAGAAAAATTTCTGCATACAGAGTTTCAGACTGCACCCATGCAGTCCATAGAGCTAAAGGCTGAAATTTTTCAGCCAACAGAGTTGAAAGATGCTGAAAATTTGCAGAAATTGCAGCAAAGGAAAGAGTGCTTGAATGATGCCAAGGTTGACACAAAATATAAAACAGTTGATAAGAAGGTTAAGCCGGTTGCAGGCCCGCTTCCTTCTGATAGTGATGAACAGATTGAAAAAGCTATGAAGCAGCCTATGTTGAGGGATCCTGCAAATATTGGACATAAGTTTACAGCTGAAACTCTTGCAGAATTGAAGATTGGAAATGATGATTTTTTGCTTCTAGTGGAAAAAGAATGTTTTAGAGAGATGCTTGGACGTCATGGTAAGGAATTTGCTTTCTTTCCACATGAAATTGGCTGCATTAGTCCCGAATTGGTTGCACCTATGGTCATCTTCACTGTTCCTCATGTACCATGGAATATACGTCCTATACCTGTACCTAAAGCACACTTGCCAAAGCTGATAGAGTTGCTGAATGAGAAGATTAAAATGGGGATTTTGGAACCCTCTTCTGCACCCTATTCTAACAGGTGGTTTACTGTACCAAAGAAGAATGGTACTTTGAGATTTATTCAGGATATGCAGCCCATGAACAAAGTGACAATCAGGAATGTGGGAACAGGTCCAGTTGTGGATGAATTTGCTGAGGCTTTTGCAGGACGAGCCATCTATTCACTAGGTGACTTGTATTCAGGTTATGATCAGTTTCAGCTTGCCTTGGAAAGCAAGGATATTACTACTATGCGGACACCTATTGGTCTTGTGAGGATGTGTACCTTGCCTCAAGGTGCTACAAACTCAGTTGCTCATATGATGAATGCTATGCATAGAGTTCTTCGAGACTATATTCCGCAGTTTACCATGCCTTTTCTAGATGATGTGCCTATTAAGGGTTGTGTAGAAGAAGAAAAGAATGAAAGTCTTGATTTGCGTGGATGTAGACAGTTTGTGGCTGATCACTTGATTGCTTGTGAGCAAATTTTGACATGATTAGAGGAGGTAAATTTGACACTTTCAGGGCTGAAATCTGTCTTTGCTGTTAATGAAGTCATCATAGTTGGGCATATGGTTGGATATTATGGCAGAAAACCTTCTCCTGCAAAGGTGGATGCCATAAACAGGATTGCAGAGTATTGCTCGACTACTTCAGAGGTGCGAAGATTTGTGGGAGCTTGTGTATTTTACATGATTTGGATTCCTCATTTTGCTCATATTGCAGATGTTCTCTATCAGCTGCTTCGAAAGGGGCAGAAATTTCATTGGGATAAGAAGCATTCAAAAGCCATGCGTAAGCTCAAGAAGCTGTTGCAATCAGCTCCTACTCTACGCAAGGCGGATTATCAGTGTGGATGGCCGATCATGTTGACAGTTGATACTAGCCCTATTGGCATAGGTTGGGCTGTGGGATAGGATGATGCTGATGGAAATAGGTATGCTATCCGCTTTGGAGCTAAAGTTCTTAATGAGCGACAAAGGAGATATCCGCAGATCAAAAGAGAGTTGTGGGGAGTAGTCACTGCACTGAAGTGTGACAAAGGATATTTTATTGGAGCTTCAAATGTTGTGGAAACAGATTGTTTACCTTTGCTTGGCATGATTACTAGTTGCTCAACTCCAGATATAGCGATGCTTCAGTGGATTGCCTATATTAAATCATTGAATCCAGAATTTCGACACATAGCAGGGAAAGATAACCCAGTTGCTGACATGCTTTCTAGAGCGAGATATGAGGATGAGGAGTCAATGCTTGCAGAAGATGATGGGACAGAGTTTGTTGCTTCTGTCCTTATTCATGATTGTCATGTATCTACTGTTGAAGCTTTTATTGAAGAACTTTATGTTGATGAATGGCTGCAAATTGGACAATATCTAAGTTCATTGACTCGAAGAGCTGATTGGACAGATGATGAATTCAAGAAAATTAGAAGGAAGGCTTATGGGTATTTCTTGAAAGATGGTTTTCTTTGGAAGCATCCAAGAAAGAGAGGAGGCTTGCCCTTGAGAGTAGTTTGTGATGTAGCGATGCAAATACAGATTATGCGAGAGTTTCATGAGAGCTCATGGGCTGGACATAGAGGTGTGTGGGCTACCTATGAGAAAATCAAAGAAAGATACTGGTGGAAAGGGATGTATAAAGATGTTTCTCACTTTGTGGAGACTTGTAGGGATTGCCAGCTTTACTCTTTAGTGCGACATCGTGATGAGCTGCATCCGACTTATTCACTATGTATGCATTACAAGTGGGGGGCATGAGAGGACCCAGGGGCAGACTTATCAGAGGAGGGAGCAGGATATGGGCGCCGTTCGTGAGGTAGACACGGCCCATATACCGCTGAGCCCATAGGGAGCCGCCATAGCCACCTTCACGAGAAGACAGGGATATTGATTCCAAATGCAATTCTAGCCAGTTCCACTCCAATGCCCACCATAGTTTCTTGATCGAACTCGATAGCTTGAATCGGAGGAAGGCGAGTGCAAGGGGCAGACCGCTGCTGCTTCTGTGACCACAGGAAGGAAAACCTAGACAGGAACGAAGAGGAGAACTGGGCTACAGCACCGAAGGAGTGAGGCGGGAGGAACAGAGTACTGGAGTAAATCAGACCTGGTCCTCCGATGGTTGCTGTATTGCCTCTGGTTCAGCTGGATCCCAAAATTCACAGTTTTGACATAAGATACAATTCTAAAGAGCCCTTACAGAGCATCAAAGCACATCAAAAACAAGTTTTTTAATGCTGCCTGGCATCACAGTCTTCCACTCCTAGTTTCAACATCTTTTAACCTGAATATTGGTTTGCACAGATATGATGTTTGAGCTGGAGTATTCACACTGACTTTTGATGGAGTCATTCAGTGAATTCAGGAGCTATGCGTTCTCCTGAGAAAGGATTCGGCAGTCACTAAATGTTTGCATAGATCCGATGGAGTAAGCTAAATTGACTTCGATATTGGAGGGCGATGGCTGTTGCTTTTGATCATTGCCCCCAGTCGACAAAGTGCTTGAGAGAGAGCATGCCTCATTCGTGGAGGCCGTTCCATTCAAGACAATAGTCCTGTTCACGCTACTGCAGCAGGTCTATTTACTCATTTGCTTTGGCATCATTTGGATTCCCATCGTGGGCGTTTTGTTTCCTCTGTTGATCATGCTTTTGGTGCCCATCTGAGAGTATTTACTCCCTAAGTTCTTCATGGGATAGCACTTGCAGGAACTGGATGCAGCTGAATATGAAGAAGCTCCTCTAGTGGCACCATACTCCATAACCATGATTGCAAAAGCTTAGCACTATTGTAGCACAAGTTGGTGCATAAGCAATTGGTCAAGTAAGCAAAGAGCAACATTAATGAGAAGTACTCGGTAGATCAGCTCTATGGAAATATGCAAGAAGGCATGCAACTTCTGTTGTTCATTCACATCCATCACCATTGGTCCTAAAAGAGCTTAAGAGCTGCACAATTCAGTTGACTTTAGGCACTGGTACACTAAGTGCTTCAGTGGATGAGACATTGTTTGACCCAGAGAAACACATCGATGAGCTAATCCCTATGGTGGTGAAAGAACAACACGGGAGTAATTTTCTGCAGTCTTTGTTGGAGGCTGCATGCATTGCTGCTATGCCTATTCTGAAGAAGATCCCCACTTCTGTACTGTGGGCTATTTTGCTTTCACTGCCATTGAGAGTTTGCCTGGAAATCAATTCTGGAAGAAACTGCTACTGACCTGAGCACAATACATGTCGTAAAATATTTTACAAACAATATAATGAACTTGGCATCAAATATTGTGATATCGAGATCTTCTTGATAGTCTTTATTTCTTGCTGTACCTTGAACCCCGTGTTCTGCAGCCCTTACGTATTGCTGCGCATTCGAGGTGTGTAAACCACCCAAAAGTTGTGCATGGGATTTGGTACTTTGTACATACTTAGTTGTTTTGATTACATTTATTTTATGCGTATGAATATAGTGGGGAGGAGTTGGAGACAAAAGTGGCGAATACGATGAGATGCTTTCAGCCTATGTTGAGCAAGGTTGAGTGGAAAGCACAACTGATGCTGATGAACATGTTAGGACTTTGTCTTCTCCTTCTCCAGCTACATCAAAAATACCTAATGATAACAACCCTCCACATCCAGGAGTTGGAAAGAAGGAGGCTAAGCATTGAAATGTGCTATGAGAAGCATGGAGTTATCACTGTTACAGTGTGTGCTTGTTTTGGGTTACAATGTGTTGTTTACATGGGCGCCAAAGATATGGAACGACATGCTCTTAAAGTATTCAGAATGAGACTTTTTGGAGTTGAGGTACGTGCTGTCTAGTTTGGTACAGGTACGTTGAAAGATGTGGCATCAGAAGCAATAAGATACTTGGTTTCAAATGAAGAGACTACACACTATATTTTAAGGTCCGTAACTGGATCTCACCCTTATCCAATGCTGGTGAGAGATTTTCATGCCATTATTGGCAAAGAGACTTGACGACAGTGCTGCTAATGAGGGATTTCAAATGCTAAGAAGGGAGGGAAAAGAGGAGAGTGTGACAAAAAGGAGGGAAGGGGCAATGCTAATTGGGGAAGAAAGGTGAGAAAAAGCAGGGGAGGTCACGAACGGAAAGAGGGGGGGCACGAGAGGACCCAGGGGCAGACTTATCAGAGGAGGGAGCAGGATATGGGCGCCGTTCGTGAGGTAGACACGGCCCATATACCGTTGAGCCCATAGGGAGCCGCCATAGCCACCTTCACGAGAAGATAGGGATATTGATTCCAAATGCAATTCTAGCCAGTTCCACTCCAATGCCCACCATAGTATCTTGATCGAACTCGATAGCTTGAATCGGAGGAAGGCGAGTGCAAGGGGCAGACCGCTGCTGCTTCTGTGACCACAGGAAGGAAAACCTAGACAGGAACGAAGAGGAGAACCGGGCTATAGCACCGAAGGAGTGAGGCGGGAGGAACAGAGTACTGGAGTAAATCAGACCTGGTCCTCCGATGGTTGCTGTATTGCCTCTGGTTCAGCTGGATCCCAAAATTCACAGTTTTGACATAAAATACAATTCTAAAGAGCCCTTACAGAGCATCAAAGCACATCAAAAACAAGTTTTTTAATGCTGCCTGGCATCACAGTCTTCCACTCCTAGTTTCAACATCTTTCAACCTGAATATTGGTTTGCACAGATATGATGTTTGAGCTGGAGTATTCACACTGACTTTTGATGGAGTCATTCAGTGAATTCAGGAGCTATGCGTTCTCCTGAGAAAGGATTCGGTAGTCACTAAATGTTTGCATAGATCCGATGGAGTAAGCTAAATTGACTTCGATATTGGAGGGCGATGGCTGCTGCTTTTGATCATTGCCCCAGTCGACAAAGTGCTTGAGAGAGAGCATGCCTCATTCGTGGAGGCCGTTCCATTCAAGACAATAGTCCTGTTCACGCTACTGCAGCAGGTCTATTTACTCATTTGCTTTGGCATCACTTGGATTCCCATCGTGGACGTTTTGTTTCCTCTGTTGATCATGCTTTTGGTGCCCATCCGAGAGTATTTACTCCCTAAGTTCTTCATGGGATAGCACCTGCAGGAACTGGATGCAGCTGAATATGAAGAAGCTCCTCTAGTGGCACCATACTCCATGACCATGACTGCAAAAGCTTAGCACTATTGCAGCACAAGTTGGTGCATAAGCAATTGGTCAAGTAAGCAAAGAGCAACATTAATGAGAAGTACTCGGTAGATCAGCTGTATGGAAATATGCAAGAAGGCATGCAACTTCTGTTGTTCATTCACATCCATCACCGTTGGTCCTAAAAGAGCTTAAGAGCTGCACAATTCAGTTGACTTTAGGCACTGGTACACTAAGTGCTTCAGTGGATGAGACATTGTTTGACCCAGAGAAACACATCGACGAGCTAATCCCTGTGGTGGTGAAAGAACAACGCGGGAGTAATTTTCTGCAGTCTTTGTTGGAGGCTGCATGCATTGCTGCTATGCCTATTCTGAAGAAGATCCCCACTTCTGTACTGTGGGCTATTTTGCTTTCATGGCCATTGAGAGTTTGCCTGGAAATCAATTCTGGAAGAAACTGCTACTGACCTGAGCACAATACATGTCATAAAATATTTGACAAACAATATAATGAACTTGGCATCAAATATTGTGATATCGAGATCTTCTTGATAGTCTTTATTTCTTGTTGTACCTTGAACCCCGTGTTCTGCAGCCCTTACACGAAATCTACGACAACGCTGTAACTTCCATGATGGATGGCTACAGTCCTTGTTAATATGGAAAAAATATCGGGTTATGATTCTCGATTTTTCTAAAAATATTTTTAATTAAATAAATTTCTTGAGTTATTAATGTTAGTTATTTTTACTTTAGTTAGTAACTTTACTAACTTATTAATTGACTAACTAAGTTTCAAATTATTCAATTGACTTTTAATTGCATGGAAGTATTATACTACGACTCTCCTACATCCCAAAGATTAGCCCCAAGATGCATCATTTCAACATAAAGCACATGTGAAACATAGTCCTCTCTTTATAATAAATGTTTCAGGAGATAATTCAATACTTATCAAATCAAGCCCTAAACGGAACAAATGTACTATCTTACAACATAGGACTTCTCATGCTCTCAATGCAGATCAGTGATTGTAACATTGCTTTTGTTTATTGATTGTGTTATTCTAAATGCTTTTGCATTGAAGTGATTGTTGGAATGTGATCTTGATGATTATTCCAAGTGCTTGTGTTTGATGGTAAATGCATGGTAGGGGTCTGTGATGACAAGTTGCCATGGAAAATGAAGGAATGTTTCCTTGGAAGATGATATTAGGCTGATTACCTTGATTGTGCTAGATTCTTAATTGGATTAATTAAGGAAGGATATTTGTATGGGTGGATCATCTCCACAATCGCACCACGGATTACCTCGAGAGGGCATTGCTCGATTAAGGTGAATGCCTATAAGTGTATGAACATGTAAAACTATAGATCAAATAGCGCGAATTGTGCACAAATAATTTTTTTCATGACTTCACCCTAATGCAATGCGTCATTACTCAGATAGCACCAAACTAAATCATGATGTTGCCATTTTTTAAAGACTTAAAATGAATGAATTTTATATTTCAAGATATTTATAAAATCAAATTTCAATGGATTCTTAACTCCCTACAACCCTTTCCCCCTATCGTTTATGGTTTTGCATTCATTGGTAGGTGTAAAGAGTATTTTTCATGTATTTTTTGTATATAAAAAGTAATAAATATGCACTTTAGCATAAAATTGGAAATAGGCTGAAGCTAAACCTTATGCCCTAGTCCCACCATAAACTCATGGACACATTCATAATTTTTTGAAAAAAAATATACATAAAATCTATGTTTTTCCTATAAAGTTAATTTTTCTTAATTTATTTTTATTTTTAAATATATATTTTTGATATTTTCTAATTTTCTTGATGTAAAATGATTAACAGTATCGAGATTTGTCATTATTCACCATTTCAAAGTCATGATTTATCTTGAAACCACATTTTGTGGATTTTAAGTGTTTATCACAAAATTATTAAACAATTAATACCTATTGGTTTTCTAATATTTCCTAATAGAATAAATCATTTGCAAGTAGTAGCAACCATTTCCAACCATATGAAACTAAAATGCATCATAAAACTACGAAAAATCCCACTTATGCATAAAATCACATAAAAATCCATGTGTATCCCATGCTCGTGAAGCTAATGATGCTCACCCATGGTTGGTAACACCTCTTCAATCATTCATCTACGTTTCACAATCCTTTAACATCATCCCAAGTTCAAAATATTTCATCTTAGCCCACTACTCTTCTTGTACATAGAATCGGCCATGGAAACAAGCACTCAGAGGGGAGAGAAAGACTAAAATCATAGATTTTGATTCAATGCACCGTTTTGTGTGTGATCTGTAGCAATACATAGTGAAAAATTTATCTATTTCAGCCCCCAGACCATTCTTGTCATCTCCAACAGTTACAAAATTAGGAAATTGATAGATTTGAGGGGACGCAAAAAATTTTGCACCCCCCCTTCAGATGAGGCAAAACGTTTTTGTTAAGCCCTTGGCATATTAAAAGTGAACTGGTTTAGGTTTTTCATATTCACACTTCCGAGAAGTAGTTCTAGCCTAGACGAAAGGCCAAACAAGCTTGGATCACAAATGCACTAGATGCCTGGCTTCATGGCATAGAGATCTATCAACCTAGCCTCTATCACTAATATCTTCCTTTCCCAGCGAAACCTTTGACCTTTTCTCAAGAGCTAATATAGAGCATCAGCTACATGTGCAAAGTGAGGAATCCATATCAAATAGGACACACATGCTCCCAAGAATCTATGCACCTTTGATACATTCGTGCATACATCTTGCATTCTATCAATCCCATCTATTTTTTATGGTAATGGTCTTCGCCCATAGGGCCCATACATATGCCCAACAATCAAAACGTCTTCAACTCCAAAGACATACTTTTGTCCAAAAAGAGTTAAATGCACCTCTTCTAGATGGGTCAAAATCCTTTCACAATCCACAATATGGTCAACAACAAACTGTTTGCATCCATGAGCATCCATCTCTTCATTCTTCTCATCCACTACACACCCTTTGATTGGAACATCATCCAAGAAGGACATTGTCAATTGTGGTATTAAATCCTTGAGTGCTCTATTCATAGCATTTGTCATGTGTGCCACTGAGTTTGTTGCACCCCTGCGGGAGAGTACACATCCATACTAACCCCAATGGAGCATGTTGGAGGGGCTTTTATCAAAAGGTCGTATCCATGGGGAATTAGAGATAGAAGGAAGTAGAGGATAGGAGATGGAAGAGAAGAAAAAGAATAGACAAGATTTAAACATGATTAAGACACAATGAGTCGAATCAATATATATTGAGAGAATGTGAAATCCCTTTTCTGGCACTACTTAGAAGCAATCCCCAAGCATTAGATCTCTTGGAGCTCTCTCATAGACCAAAAACATGCATTTAAAAAATCGCTTCTTCTCTGCTTCTTGGAACCCAAATCTGATGGCTCAGTTGGCTCCAAAAGGGGGTTAAAACACTAGGAAACATGTTCAAGAATCTCCCATTTCACTCCTTCTTCTTCTTTTAGTTCAAAGTGTTGTTTATCGCCTGTCAATTGCAATCGCAACACGCAATTTTGCCCATCTTTCTTTTTCGTCTCTTTTTCATGAAAATTCCAAAACTCGTTGAAAAAGTAACTTGCTTTTTGCATTCCACCCTATTCTAGAAATTTTCTTGGATTTTTAGGATATTTACAATAAATAATATCAAAAATATCAAAAATATGCTAAGATTATCCAAAAATCTAGTATTTTTGAGCCATCCATGACATGGACACTAGCACTCATGACTCAGATGACATTGACTCTCTTGATCAATAAGAAAGTCTGATGATGATGCTCTCTAGATTTTTCTCACTATTTTCGTGTAGTGGCACAACATTCACCCCCTCTAAACCTGTACATCCTCCAATATGTGCCACCAATACACCACTCATAATGTCAACTTGCTACTTATCATGCATATAACAAGGCATCCCCTTGGATCATAGATCAAAATACTCAGCATTTGTACAACTCTTGAGCCATACCTAGTATCCCCTCTAGGGTCATAAGGCCTTGGGTGCGTATCATACACTAGAGGTTGTTGAATCTCCATATACATGCTATCAATGCACCCATCAACAAATACATAACAACATGCATGCTCTTTCAAATTCCATCACATGGGAAGTTACTTCTAATAACCTTTTTGCTCCACATCCAACATAAACTGAGCCTTACTTGCATTCAACACATTCTCACCATCACCGAAAATAGTGAAATAGTCCATATCTTGAAGCATCTTAGAATTGTCTATCAAGGCCTTTGATAAAGCATGTGAAACAATTTCCAAGTGTGGATCATCATATCTAACATCCTCTAAAGGCATATCCTTGAGCTTATGAACTGTCTCATAAACAATAACTTTATCGTCCTGCAAATCATGTGCATCCAACACTTCACCAATCTCCCTTTGAGTCCCTGCATCAAGTAAAACATGATCTTCATAAACCTCTTCTTATGCATTAAGAAAATCTATAGATGCAATGGTTGACTCTTCTAGTACAGAATCTTCCAAGGCATCTGTGGGTGGTTGTCTCATTGCCCTCTTACTTGCTATCTTGTTTTTGCTCCTGCCCAACCTCTTCCGTAACATGCGCGAGAGGTGGTTGATTTGTAGCTTTAGGTAGATCCACACTTCTTCTTGTCACTGCCTTAGATATCCTTGCATTATCTTCATCTCTCTTCTGTTTCTCTTCCACAAAGACATCTGTGTTTTTGCCCTTTTGCTAAATATGCATCCACTGAATATGCATCTATCAGTGATTCCCAACTAGTTATGTCACCATGTATCAAATAGTGCACTATCAGTAACTTTTCTCTTTTCAGTTGCATGCAAAGCATGTGTCCATATCGTAGTCTTTGGAACACTTGGCCATGCATTCTATCCAATTGTAGACCGAAAGTAAGAGCATGTACAGTCGCATAAGCATTCTAAACAACAAAGTCTTCCAACAATTTTTACATACCTCCCTTTCCAAAATTCAAAGCAAGAGGAAATCCTATTTCTTGTGCATGGATCTTTCCATCTTTCCAAAAGATGAGCTATCATGCCAAGGCCTCTTGATAAGAAGCACAATTCTTCCTTTCATGTTGCAAACTATCACAACACATACATCTTTTTCCTAGTTTAGGGGTTGCTACATGCCCCCTTTCCTCTTGTTCTTTCTCATCTAATTTTGTGACCTTCAAGTGAAGATCCCACATGAATTTAACCAATTCATCTAATACATCTTTCTCCCTAACATTGGGAACAACAGGTGCAACCATAGGGCTAGCCACAGAAGTGGGTGGCTTATTGGATACATCAACGGTATTGTCCATAACAATGGGTAAGCTAGATACATGCAATCTTTCTCTTCTTCTATACTTTTTTACCAATGCGGTAACAACGTCTTTAACATACCTCCACTCTATTTTAAGCCTTGTCTCTATAGTTTGATCCTCTAACAGATCCTTAGGTTTCTCTTCAAGCTAAGGATCTGCTGCTTGTAGAAATAATTCAATTTTTTGACTTCCAAGAACTTACTTTTCTACAAGTTCTAACTGCTCAAATTGACTTTCAAATTCTCTTAATAATTCTGTAGCCACCACAAGGCCGTTATTGGGTCATAAAACCCACTCGTGAAAAGTCTTGTGTATAATCAAATTGGTGCCTTCAATGTAAAATTATTCCTTGAGTGTTTTCTTGAAAGCTACGCAGTCAGCATCTACATGTACAATTCAATAATTCGCACTTGTAGTTCATGTATAGTGATCTAAACAAAATATTGGCTCCATGCAAGTTGAGCCACCCCAAAGAATTCCATCTTTTGAGCATATATATGTGCCTATGCAGATACATTACTTCCATTGAACAACTTCATCTCACGCTCAACTACTTGCAAAGCATTCATCATAATAGTTTCTATTTGAGCAAAAGCCTACATCACATGTTCTTGTTGTACCTGCATAAGCATGTTCATATTCTGCACTAATTCCTACAAAACATCATTGGAAATTGTGCAGGTTCTCTCATCTTTTCTTTCCTTCTAACGACCTTTCACATTGGGTTCACCAATGCTAGAGGGGTTTTTGTTGAAAGGCTGTATTAACCAAGGATTAGAGATAGAAGGAGGTAGAGAATAGGAGATGATAGAGAAGAAAAAGAATAGATAAGAGGTAAACAAGATAAAGACAAAGCACAATGAATCGGTACTGAGAGAACCTAAAATCCCTTGTATAGCACTACTCAAAAGCAATCTCCAAGTATTAGATCTCTTGGAGCTCCCTTATAGACCAAAAACATGCATTAAAAAATAGCTTCTTCTTTGCTACTTAGAACCCAAATCTGATGGCTCCATTGGCTTTGAAAGGGGGGTAAATCTTCAAGACACCTACTCAAGAATCTCCCGGTTCACTCCTTCTCCCTTGTTCAGAGTGTTATTTTCTGCCTGTCAACTCAATCACAGCCCACACGATTTTGCCCCTCTTTCTTTTTCATAAAAAATCCAAAACTTGATAAAAAAGTAACTTACCTTTTGCATGCCACCCTATTCTAGAAGTTTTCTTATCTTTTAAAGATATTTACAATAAACAATAAACAAAATATAAAGAATAGGCCAAAATTATCCAAAAATCTAATATTTTTGAACCATCCATGACATGGACACTAGCATTAATGACTCAGATGACATAGACTCTCTAGATCAATAAGAAAGTCGAATGATGATGCTCTCCAGAGTTTTTCACACTGTGTCCACATAGTGGTACGACAATGGTGTTACAACCATGAGCAATTGGCAAGGCCTAGAAGACATCTCACAACTCTAAACACTAAGACACTACCTTATAGTCAAATCAACTAACTGCCTACCCCTAACTCCAATCATAAGTGCCCAACATAAGGTGTCTCGTACACCACATTAACATAAAACAAGCTTCTGGGGGGTCCACTAAGAGTAGAAATTAAATGCCCAGGACATGTTGAAAAAGTGTAGAATGATGTAAATTTTACGTGGAATTTAAAGCCTGATGGAAGTGGAAGATGCAGATTTGAAAAATTTAAGTAAGTGTAGAAGATGGGAATGCAAGTTTCGACCTTTGGAGTGGTTACAAAAGTTTTATAACTTTTTTGAGTGCTTGATTGAAGTAAGATGAGGTCACTAGAATGATGTAAATTTTACGTGGAATTTAAAGCCTGATGGAAGTGGAAGATGCAGATTTGAAAAATTTAAGTAAGTGTAGAAGATGGGAATGCAAGTTTCGACCTTTGGAGTGGTTACAAAATTTTTATAACTTTTTTGAGTGCCTGATTGAAGTAAGATGAGGTCACTTATGCCAGATGTGTAGGATTTTTCGATTCGCAAATTGGATGCTAGACAGGGAAGAAACTTGAGCCGAGCACCTAAAATGTTAAATAATGGCCAAATTTCAAGTAGGCTTCGCCTTGAGACTTTGGGGGGCCCCAAAAGGGGTCAATTAACAAAATATTTTATCAAATGGGAGCTTCGCTCTGATACCACTGGTGCGCAGATCGGATGCTGTACGCTCGCGTAGTGAATGCCGGAAGGGTCTAGTTCAAAAATAGCAATCAGCAAAATGATGCCATTCTTGGTGATGATTTAGCAAGCAACTATTCTAACCATTCCGATATATTCCTCCAAATTTTCACTATGATTCACTTGATTATTTGTGTGAAATGGCTACCCGCATGGAAACTTCAAAAATGAGGCTTTCTCTCTCCTCTTGATAGATATTTGTATGCTTCAATTTATGAGAAAAGAGGGTAGATTGATTTGAGAGATTTCTATTGGGACATGATGCTGAGACATGATGGAGTGTAGATCGATGTTTGAAGGAGCATTAACGACTGTTAGTAAGTGTCACAATAGCCTTTCAGATAGGAGATACGTGTGAGATAAAGTGTGGTTTATGAGTAAGTGATAAATTTCATCCTTTTATGATAGATCTTGATTACAAATAGTGGAAAATGATTACTCTTGATTATCAATGATCTGTTTAATGAGAAACATTAAGAAAATTAGCAAGAATAAGTCGTCTATTGATTTTTCTATAAACACACCAAATCCATAAAATTGTGGTTTTACGGCAAACCATGGATTTTGGGGGTTTTGATGTGTGAATGGTGTTTTCATGGGATGAAATGAGGAATGAAAATAATTCTCAGCAAGTTTTATCAGGTCACATAACAAAATTAGAAAATATCGATATTTATTGACAAAATTAGAGAAAAGTAGGAGAAATTAGATTTTAAACGCTAAAAATAGGAAAAAATAATATATGTGTCTGTGAATGTATGGTAGGGCTAAGGCATGAGGTTTTAGCCCTAATTTTATATTAAAGTGAGTATTTATTGCTCTTTATGAAGAAAAAATATATCAAAATGATCTCTAAACTTACCATCGAATGTGCAACTCTAAATGATAGGGAGAGGAGGGGGTCATAAGTGTTGATTACATACTGAATTTGATTTTTTAAAATTAGGTGTGTTTTGAGAATTGAAGGGTTCAGTAGCATGAGCATTCTTTGGTGTGCTGACCATATGCAATGCTTTAATTATGCTTAGAATGAAAGCATGAAAAAAAAAGGTTTTGCACTATCAGAATGATGTTTTAAACTAATAAAAATGGTTGAGTAGTATGAATCATTCAGTGTTACACTGCATTCAACATATGGTATTATCTTGGATGCATGGCAATTGTCTTCATAAACATTGACCCATGTTGAGAGTGAGGTATCCCAAGCCCTAGGGCTAGTGATTTGTTTCCTTTGGGAGACTTACTCAATGAGGATTATCTTTGATCTCCTATAACATTTTTAAAAAGAGAGGATTGTGTGTCGTACGTGCTTTATGTGTTCATGGCGTATCTTGAGGCCAATCCTTGAGGTGTAGGAAAGCTGTAGAGAGGTTGGGATAATTAGCCAAGGGGTGCTTCATATGTCTATTTTATATGGTATATAATACCAATACGTGTAGGGGCTCCTTGTGAGGATTTTGGGAAGGGATCCATTGGACTATAAATGATACAAACACTTATTTAGTTAGATCAAGGTGTAGCCTTTAGATGCTACTAGCCACAAGGCCATGGGGTATTTTGATTGAGTATTGAGACATGGCACACTAGAGCCTTAGAGTCAGTGTCATTGTTGTTTTAGGTCCTGACATCCACCTTACAAAACATGTAAGATATCATGGGATTTTAAACAAAAATATATTATATTTAATAACATTTAAAAGATTATATTTACAAAATATATTTGTAATTACAATGTGAGATTAATACTAGTTTAGTAAAGTAAAAGGTATCACTTTAGGCTTATAATATGCAAAGAAAGGGTGTTTCTTAATATTCGCTACTATAATAAAATGGAGGGATAGTGACGTATGTTTGTGATACATAATAGCGACGCCACTAAAAGCATTGCTATTATGCATTACTAATGTGGATTTGCGATGCTAATAGTGATGCATATAGCGATGCTTTTAGTGATGCTATTAGCAATGTTTTTAGCAACACTAATAGTAATGAAAATAGCGATGCCATCTAAGGAAAAAAAGTGCTGAGAACCCGAGTGTGGAATTTGCTTTAAAAAATTGTGAGAGAACAAAAGAGAGAGCGAGAGAGCACAAAGCTTTGAGAGGAAGGAGGGAGAGGGAGATCTCATCACAGTCTTCATCGCCACTACTATCATAGGGTGAAGAAGAAGAAGAAGTGTGCAAGGGAGAGAAGCCACGAAGAGGAGGCATAAATGGTTTTATCTTCGGTCCTTTGAGGTAGGCACATTGCCTCTTCTTACTTTATTTTTGTGTTTTTGTCTTTTCTTTTTTTTGTTTTTATTTCCAAAGAGTTGCATTGAAAGAGAGGAAGGGAGGGATGGAGGGAGAAGAAGGAAAGGAGAGAAAGACGGAGAGAAAGGGGAGAAAGAAAACAAAGATGAAGGGAAAGAGAAAAAGAGAGATGAAGGGAGGGAGAGAGGAGGATGATTAAGAGAAACAATAACACTATCTTGAGGAATTTGAAAATTTCCAGGATGATTAAGAGAAACAATAACACTATCTTGAGGAATTTGAAAATTTCCATGCACTCTGAAAACCACCAATATTTTATTATTTGACCACATGCTCGAGTCCCATTGTCTTATTTAAAGGTGGAATCTACTCTAAATGCTACATAAGCTACCTTCCTAAATCCACTTTCAAATATGGATTGAGATTTAGCCATGTGATAAAAATTTTATCACTTATTTAAAATTGGGACTTGGGGAATTCCCAAATTCTCTAATTTGGTGTTCAATTGAGGAAGAGAGGGAGAAAAGAACAAAGAGAGAGAGAAAAAATAAAATAAAGAGATAGAAAAAGAGAGGCAGGGAGAGAAATAGAGAGGGAGAGAGAAGGAATGAAGAGAAAAGGAGGAGGAAGGAAAGAAGGGTGAGGTAAAGAGAGAAAGGAGAGTAAAAATAAATGAGTGAGAGAGAGAGAGAGAGAGAGAGAGAGAGAGAGAGAGAGAGAGAGAGAGAGAGAGAGAGAGAGAGAGAGAGAGAGAGAGAGAGAGAGAGAGAGAGAGAGAGAGAACTAGAAAGAACAGAGGGGGAGGAAGAGAGAGATGGTGAGAAAAAAAGGGGAGAGAGGGGGCTTCATAAAAGAGAGAGAGAGAGAGAGAGAGAGAGAGAGAGAGCGAACTAGAAAGAAGAGAGGGGGAGGAAGAGAGAGATGGTGAGAAAAAAAGGGGAGAGAGGGGGCTTCATAAAAGAGAGAGAGAGAGAGAGAGAGAGAGAGAGAGAGAGGAAAGACAGAGATGAAGGGAAGCAAATAAAGAATTGAAAAGAGACAGAGAAAGAGGGATGGGGAGAGAAATAGAGATGGGGATAGATAAAGATAAAGAGAGGGGGAGAGAAAAGGAATGGAGAGAAGTAAACAGATGGGGGGAGAGAGAGAAGCAATGAGAGAGAGTGGGGACAAACAAAGAATGAAAGAGAGAGAGAGAGAGAGAAAGAAAGAAAGAAAGAAAGTTATATTAACGTCTTCTAAAGACCAAAACTGGCCTATGAGACAAACTGTGATACAACTGATGAGGTCCAGCTATCCAAAATAAAAGTGCTGAATGAAAAGCTAAAAACTCGAAATTGAAAATACGGTGCTGTGAGTGTGATAAGTGTCGTGTATGTGTATGTGCATATGTAGCTATGGTATTCCAGATAATGGCTACAAAAGGGGAACAAATGTCGGCTGTGATAGGGAAACAACTGTCGGCTGTGATAAAGTGGTGCGATGTGTATATGTAACATATGTAGGGAGATATACTATCTTGGGATGTAGTAGGAGTTGTCGAAGTCGCTAATAGCAGGTGATCCCTCCTGGATGCAGGATGTGGTACATCGGCGGTGGAGAAAGAGCAAACTGGAGGTCTGAGATCCAGTGTGTCGAGTGTCACCGGATCTCAGTCTGCTGTCGATGTAGATCAAGAATCCTTCGGATCTCCTGTCGGTGTGGCTGTGGGGTCTGAAACCCACGGATCCTCGTGCGGCGTCGGGTACGTTGGTCCTCAGCCTGCTGTAGTGTGAGCCAGAGGTTTGGCTAGAGGCTGGTACAGTAGCTCTCACTCTTTCTATCTGAAAGAACTGTGTAATAGTCGTCTGGGTGGGCCCCTCTCTGACTCGGACCCGCTGTGTGCTCTGCTCTCTGATGTGCCATGCCTCTCCTAGAAAATGGCCAAATGATCTATGATCCATATCAGTCATACATCCCTGAAGTGAGCTGCTCAATGTGTATCTAGATCTCAACTCTGAGTATGCCGGGCATCTGAGAACAAAATGCTCCTCACTTTCCACCTCTGATATGCAAAGGGGGCATATCCTCTCCTCCCGTGGGATGCCACTGGCTCTGCCACTCTCAATCATAAGCTGATGTGATGATACCCTGAGCTATCCAATAAGAACTCTCAATTGATGTGGCATATAGATCTGCATATATCTCGGAATCTCTATGAATCCCTGCTCTGATATGCTCAAGAACTGTGTATAATAATGTGCCATCTTTGATGGCAGTGGCTGTGCAGGGCTGACCCATGTCCTCTGTATATAAATATGCCATATCTCCTGTTTGATGACTCTGTTCCTCTCAGAGAGAGAGAGGGTGTAAGTGGGAGCCTGAGTATCATATAGAAGAGGTGGGAGTCTATCAATGTCCCAGCCCATGTCTGTCAAACCAAGCTCTAGTCTGTGCATACCATGATGTGGTATCCCCCACTCGAGCCATCTCCTAAGATGCCATATATGCTCTGTATGCAATGCGATCTCTGTCCATATCTTGAAATCTGTATAGGAAGCAGACTGTCTGAAATAGTACCTCTACTAGCATGGGCAGTGTGGCAAGCTCTGCTCACACAATGTCATGTGGGACTGAGGCCTTGCTGCGAATCAATCTAGATATCATGATCACCTGAGGTCTCTCCATCAATGTCCATACATAATTGGCAAGGCCTGGCCCCTATATAGTTGCTCCATACATCAGTGCTGGAGTGACTAGAGTATCAAAGATCCACCCCTTGGTGCGGGGCTCCTGGAAATGTGCCTGATGACACTGTCGCTCCATAAGAGCCAATGCTGAGTATCCTCTAGTGAGGCGGTCACGAGCTGCCTGTGTCATCGAGAAAATCCCTAAAGCTGCTGTAAAGGTGACTCCCAAATATACATATAATCCAGTGACCTCAATACTCCATCCTGCTGCCATGAAAATACTCTATCTGCGTATTTGAGCTAATGTATGGAATATAAGAACCTTGGTTTTACCAAGGTTCACTGTCATGCCTCTCTGTATGCAAAAATCATCCAATGCTAATAAATGCTGCTGTAATCCCTGAGCTGAATCTGAGACCAACACAATGTCATCTGCATATAGTAAGATATGAACTGTGGCTCCACTGAGATCTATACCTCCACCAGCTCGCTGTTGAATAAACTCTCCTATCTCATCAATGTATAGCCCAAATAGAGTCGGTGAGAGTGGGCATCCTTGTTTCACACCAATGGTGCTCACAAGGGGATCTGATATACCTCCCGGACATCTGACTCTGCCAGTAACCCACTCAGATAGTGCATAAATACCCCACATCATGTCATCATCCACCCCCAGATCAAGTAGGCGTCTGAAAAGCCTCTCTCTGGGAACCGTGTCAAAGGCTTTGCGGAAATCCACAAAGCAACAATACAATCTCTGTTTCTTCACTTGTGTCTGGTCGATCAGACAATGGAGAGTGAAGATGTGGTCTATGGTAGAAAATGCCCGTTTGAACCCTGCCTGTCCGGGTGCACGCATGCACTCTCTCTCTGCCAGCGTGCTGAGCTCCTCCTCCATCACCGTGCCATAAAGTTTGGCCAAAATTGGCCCAATCATGATGGTCCTATACGTGTTAGGATCCATATGGAGGAAGAGAAACAATGAGAGAAACAAAAGCATATTGCTTGCTGTAACATAGACAAAATGGGTAATGATGATGGTTGTGGCATCCAAGATTGTGATGCGTATCTTAATTAGCATGTTTAGTGTCCTTGCACTCAGTGCAAGCTAGAAATTAGACGAAAGCGTTTCTTATCTTTACACCATGTGCGATGCTTCGGTGAGTTTCAATTGGAGATCATTGACTAGGAAATCTCAAAATTCGAGAAAATGGTAAGAAAAGTGTGCATCAATCATACTTTTCATTTGCATTGTAATTGTTTTACAGTTATTATATTTCCTTGGAGTTCTCTCCTGCACCTTGTGTCTTTTCCATCCCTTTTCATTTCTCATTTGAACGAGTCATTAAAAGGCCATTAAGCCTTCCCCATGGCTTAAATGGGTCTTAGTTGTAAAAGATTTTGAAACACCCTTTTGAATTTCCCGATTTCAAGGAGGGAGCCTTCCAAAAAAACTACTTTTGACGAACGGTGCAAGGGAGCGACGGTGGAATTCCAAAGAAGAGTTGTAAAAGCTGCTTCCACGTCCGAATGACTACAATTCTGATGCCTCCTAAGAAGATCCAAGGCATAGCCACGGGAGGGTCATCTCTCGGTATCCATGTGGATATCTCACCCCAAACCCAGGTTTTTCCTTCTTAATTTTATATTGTTGTAATTCAATCATGCAAGATGAATTGTTAGAGGTACAAAAATATTAGATGTTCCTTGGAAATGTCTATAGAGAGGTGGCACTCCATCCCATGGAGTGCATCTTTTGCAGCCCATCTCACAAGAGTTTGTGGACATCCAATATGGATGGAGTGTCTGAGCTGATAAACACATTAGAGGGCATGCCATTAACAACATCCTTGATACCAAAAAATACAGTAGACCTTTTGAACATTCATCCAATCTTGGAGCCTGAGATGGAGGCAATGATTGATGCATTACTATCCATGGATGCCGAGTTATCTAATCCATTGAGAGAGAAGGCATCCATACCATTGTAAGATGGGTGCCGAGTATCTCACTTAAATATGTGCTATTTTTGACATAATTTTTGAGCTTCAATGTAACATCTTGTCTCACATACATATTTTTCTCTTCGAGTCAAATCCAAAATAATGTATCATGCCATGGTTATTAGCCAATCTACGATTATAAAACCATGGTTAAAAAGCCTTCCACATGAAATGAGTGTGCAAAGTTTTACTTAATTTCATTTGAGCTAAAAGACCTAGTTCAAAGGTCTAGCTAATAATGTAAATTGTTTTTATAAGTAAATAAAGAAAAGGGAAGTTAGAAGAGTCATGTGAAGGAAGGTGGTTGGAGGTGATGTAACCACCTCTCATCTTTATCTTTGCACGCATTCTTTCTTTCTCACTCTCTCTTGGCTCAAACATGATCTCCTACCCACTCTTGTGCAAGTTTAGTTTTTCATGGATTGTGATGAGGATGAGAGTGAAGATACAGATCATTGTGATATTTTCTGTGAGCTTGTGCTCTTATGTGATGGTTGAAAGCACTCTCTTTGACAAATCTTGATGAAACGGGCATTGTAGATGATGCTTTGAGGTTTGGTTTTCTGGGCATATTCTAGTGCTTCCTTGGGTTTCTCATATTTGGCGATCTTGATAGGGGGTGCTTAAATTAGTTCTAAAGATTTGAAAGAAAGTGATCTAATTAAGGGTTGCAAGACTGGGCTATGCTTCGGGTATCAATGAAGGGTTTAACAAAAGGGAACATTGTAAGAAGTATAGAGAAGAAAAGAACGAGAATAAGAATATGATTAAGCTATTCTTCTCTATGGGCATCAACGAGTTATTCCTTTTCATCGGTCCTTTCTTTTGCAAAAGCAGAAAAAATCGAAGAAAAAGAAGACAAAGATCAACAGTATATGGTGGCTTGCCCTGCAAACATGATCTCATCGCCAACCATCTGCCATGGATGCCACCCAAGAGATCTAGCCTTGTTGATACCCTCTTCAAGCTGCCCTGCAGACACACGACGATCTCCAATTAACGACCTTTCGCACTTCATCTGCCAATCCGTCTGACACAGATAGATGAAAAAGCCTTCTTTAAAAAATTAAACCCTAAGGTTTATTTTCAATATGAAGCTACCCTAATCTTTCAAACTCTTGACACCTCACATTTGCAATTAGGTAGGTGTAAATAATTATCAATAGTAAAACATCCACACTCATGCCTTTGTGGAAGCAACCAGAAGGAGCACTTGAATGTCATATCTATTGCGAGGGTAATTTGCAATGTTTTATCTTGTGATCAGGGTCCAATCCATGGAGTTTATCCATGGAGTTTTTAGTGCTTGAAAGGTGGGTGTTCTTATAACTCCTTGTGGAAGATTGTGACATTTCTTGTGTTCATATGGGAGGATGTTTACTTTGCTCTTTTGAAGTCCAAAGGCAAAGGATAGTTAAGAAAGCAAAAAAAAATTCATTGAAAAGTTCAGTGTTAAGTAAATTTGGGATGGGTACCGATTGAAGTGGTCCCAAGGAAAAATAAAGTGAAGTGCTCGTGATGTCTACTCCTCAATGACATGTTTAAGTTGTTAATTCCAAGTCAAAGCTCTCTTCCAAATGCTCGCAAGGACGTTTGCAATTCAAGTGGAGGAGAAATGTTAACCTCCCAAGATGTGCTATTTTTGACATAATTTTTGAGCTTCAATTTAACATTTTGTCTTACATACATATTTGCTCTTCAAGTCAAATCCAAAATAATGTATCATGCCATGGTTATTAGCCAATCCGCAATTATGAAACCATGGTGAAAAATCCTTCCACATGAGATGAGTGTGCAAAGTTCTATTTCTTTTCATTTGAGTTAAAAGACGTAGTTCAAAGGTCTAGCTAATAATGTAAAATGTTTTCATAAGTCAATAAAGAAAAGGGAAGTTAGAAGAGTTGTGTGAAGGAAGGTGGTTGGAGGTGATGTAACCACCTCTCATCTTTATCTTTTACATGCGTTCTTTCTTTCTCACTCTGTCTTGGCTCAAACGTGATCTCTCACCCACTCTTGCCCTTCAGTTTTTCATGGATTGTGATGAGGATGAGAGTGAAGGTGCAAATCATTGTGAGATTTTCTATGAGACGGTGTTCTTGTGTGATGGTTGAAAGCACTCTCTTTGAAAAATCTTGATGGATCGGGCATTGTAGATGCCACTTTGAGGCCAGGTTTTTTGGGGATATTCTGGTGCTTCCTTAGGTTTTTCTCATGTGCTACTTGCACTCTTAAGTATGTAGGTAATGTAAGAATGGAGTGATGCAAGTGTGATCGAGCCATTCAAGTATATACTATCCTCCTCTGTTTTTGACTCCATTATAAAAATGTTTTTAATGATATTCAAAGGTGTTTTTTTTTTTAGTTTGCCAAAATATCACATATTACTACATGAAAACACGATACTTGAGTCTTGTGATGATATGCCATTGGTGTTATGAAAGCTTGGCATGGACTACAACAACATCCATGCATGTGCAAATGATTGTATATTGTTTTGAGGAGACTATGAGACTATGAAGACATTTTTGAAGTTTGGTGCTTGCACGTATTGACATGAATGGATTTGAAGGAGGTAAGAAGGATGGAGGCACTTTAGCCACAATCAAGCTCTGATGGTCACTTGCAACTATCTTGTACTCCTTGGGTCCTATCCACTAAAGAAGAGCTCATGGTGAAGCAAATCATCAAGTCTATCCCCACCCCAAGTATGATGCATTCTCTAAGGTTTATTTTTTCTAAAGATGACCAACTAATAGGATTGAAACTTCATGAAAACCTTGAAGGGCTTTGTTTGACAAGAGCTCAGTCACCAAAAGGAAACATGTTTGAAGGTTGGCTAGTGCTAGAGGCATTAGTACATATTTAGAAATACCAATGGTGGATTCAAAAAAGAGTATGCTATGGATGTTGAAGGAAAATGATAGAATGATCAGAGATGTGGTGGTTGAAAATGTGATTAAAAAAGGATGGATGGTGCACGGAATGAGAAAGTGAATCTTTTTTATATGTTGCATCATGCATCCATGGAGAAGTGGCTTGGTAGGTACGAGTAGGCCAAAAAGAGAGTGGGAGAGAGTGTGATCTAAATTTTGATGCAGTACACACCACCGATCGGTTCAACATCCCAAGGATATGGAGGAGATGCCATGGTTTATGTCTATGTGGTGGTTGCATGAAGCTTTGACTGCAACTTCATGTGAAGGGGTAGAGGTTTCTAGGGAGAAGTGGGAATTCTCAGGGGATATAGTTTGAAGGTGACTACATACTTTCTTTGTTATCATATCTAGATTTTATGTGCAAAAACTAACCTAACCATTTCAGTGTACACAATGAAATCTATAGCAGAATGTGGTCCTACATGTGCCATTTTCGAGTTGAGTGCATCAACAAAATGCACTCCACAATGGATTGTGGTATCATGGCAAAGTTCAAGCAAAAGAGTCGATGGTAGACCAGGGATCCAGATACTGTAGTAGATGAGATAAAGTGTTTTGGCAACTTGCAAAGTGGTATATTAGTGGATTACTGTAGCTTCTCCATGATCATATTCGATGTGTAGTGGTTTAAAGAGGTATTGGAAGGATTTGAGGCAACCATTCAGTGAGGCTTATCTAGATTTCTAAAGGTAGATTCCAATAAAAGATAAAATAATTTGTGCAACACGTTTGTCTTGTTGAAGTCATTGTGAATAGGAGTATGACCTTTTTTGTTTATTTTTTCGTAACACAAAATAATCACACATATCGATTCACTCTCTGCAACATACTTATAGTGTGATATTGAATTGGTAATCTTCTATCAAAATCCCAGGCAACCTTGATGGTGATATGTTATGTCTTCAACACCTCGGAGCACGTGAGTATATGATGCAAGTAGTGCCCCCTACCTAGAGGGGAAGAGTATGCTGGTAGAGAGGGCAATGTTGCTAGGGGTGGAGGGCAAAGAGGGCCTAGATTGTGTGGAGTAGACAAGCATGGGTAACATAGGTGAAGAGATAGGAGACCAGGAATTGTCTAAGAATAAAGTGGATTCCTTTTTGTGTGGAGACCTATGTATAGATCTTTTAGTGTATCATTGAGCTATGCCAAGAACTTGACATGGAGCTATAGATAGGGTCATATTTGTGTCTGGTTGCTTAAATCATTGATATTTTACTTTTAAGGATACTTTATTATGTGCCTTTTAATTAGCATCCTTTTTTGGAGAGTTATATTGTCGTGCTTTACCTAGACCTTTAACATGATTACACTAACATTATTTTTTGACAGTGTAGGTTACCTTTGATGATATCCATAGAAGAGCAAGATGAGTCAAGGGATGACAAATGAGGAGCTCTAGGAGATCTTCATCATACGTATGTCTTTGGATTAGATGGCTTGCTTTAGAGACATGGAAAACTAGAAGTTGCCACGGTTGAGGGAGTGGTTCTAGGAGGTTCTCAGAGATATAGATGATGTGAGTCCATGGTGAGCTACTAGTTCTCAATCTCATACCGGTTCTCAGAGAGGATGGCTCAGTAGGTGCGTATTATGGAGGCACCGATGCAGTGTCTCCATCTTGTCAATTTGGTGGACACTTGTCTTCTCCATAGCTTGTCACACTTGTAGGGATGCCTACTCCTCTAACTCTAGCTTTCGCTCACTCATTTGTAGAGGTGGTACCCCTATGGGTGCTACTTTGAGAGATACCACCCCTTGGAAGTCCATTAGATGTATAAGGATCTCCTACATATGCCAAGGAGTCTAGTTGTAGTTGGGAGAGGCCACATCTTAGAAATATCCCAATAGGGCACGAATACCTCATAGATTAGAAAATAGGTGTTGTGATCATGAATGATGAGGGGAGGAGGGTAAGGGTTCACATGAGATATTGTGCCAAGAAGAATGTAGGCACAACCTTTTAGACCATTGGCAAAATATACTAAAGGGGATTAAGGATTATGTATTGGGTCTTTGCACAAAGAGTTTTTAGTACCTACAATGGCAAAGAGGTTTCGCACTAGGTGGATGATGGATTGTATGCGTGTATATATGTGTTATATACAATCAGACACATGCAAGGAAATCAAGCATGGCACCTTAAAGCCCAAGTGGTTGCACAAAGAGGATTGGAGAAACTCAAGGAGGAGACCACAAACTCTTTAGGATGATGGCGGCAATAGCGAAAGGTAGTGAGGACACGATTAGAGGAAGGGGTCATGTATCAGTTGGGGAGTGGTAGCCATATGACTTATTTGGAGGACTTTGTAGTTTTCTTTTGGTTCTTCTTACTTTCTTATTTAGAGTATCACTTGTACTAACAATCTTATTTCTCACATACTCGATCAATGTAAAATAAGTGCTATGCATCGATATGTAAAAAATAATGCTTGTATGTATGAGTGAATGAAGAGTTTCCATGAATTAGTAACAATGAAGAAAAATGAATGTGCAACAAATAATATTTTCTTATTTTTTTAAGAATATGCTCTAATGATATGTGGTATTGCATTAAAAACTCAAGGGTGCTGGATATTCCAATTCATGTTATCCTTTAATAAAGAAATAAAATAATATTTTTATTTATATGATATGCATGAGAATTTGATCAATTTTAATAACATTTATCAAAATTTTAACCACTTGGCATTGGGGCCGCATTAGGATGAACCCTTACTACAAATGTGCCATATCTAGACATAAATGCCCTTGTTTTTTCATAATTTGAGAATGAATATGTGATGCTTTTATATTTTTTAGTTTCTTAGACCATTCTTAGAATACTAATAATTATTATTTAATTTTTTTATTATTTTTTACTTCAGTGATCCAGTATCCTTCACCTAGGCACTTTTATCCCACAAGGAGCTTGAAACTAAGCTAAATTTGATGTATGGTTTTTCTAGTCCACATATAATGAGATTATCCTTCAAGTCATTAGGTATAACATTTCTCTCTTTAGCTAGAATTTTAGGTCTCCAAACATACTTCGGTCGAATTATCCAAGCATAAACATAATCCATTGCTTATCGCTCAAATACTCTATTAAGGAAAATGTTGGGGGTAAAGGCACCTCTGCCTAGCTGCCCATCTATTATTACACTGATAGTACCCACCACTACACACTGCAGGTGGCGGGCACCCATCATCATCACTTTATTATTTATTCTTTTGGTGACAGTTTGAATAAAGGAGGGCCCGGTTACACATTGTGACTGTTGGAGTTCCCATGTGTGTGTCTCTCTTCTTGATCTTGCTCTCCGCCATAGCTCACTTCCAAGCAAGCTTCGATCCTTCTCTCCTTTCAACTGGTATCAAAGTGAGGCTTCCCGAATTCTCGAGCTTGGTTCATGGCATTCTTAGCTTCCATTCAAATACCTACAACAATTGGTCGCCTTCCCAGAAACCATAGTCGACGTTCCTGAGCTCTCGTCACTCCCCAGCTTCCCGAGCACCTTCCCGGCCTATTGAGGCACCCTTAGGGAATTGCTATAGAGGTATTGAATTGATATTTTGGTGCTTTTATTTAGTCCTTAAGTTTTATTAAATCAAGGAAGCCATAGCTCAAACCCTTGGAGCATGTATCTTGCTCCCTCTTGCATTTGGGCACTTGAGGCTTGTTGTGTGCCTCCCTGGGCACCCCCTAGAGCCTCTAACCACTACCATTGAGGCTATGTGGATGCAAATTAGCACAAGCACATATAAAAAAATTTGCACCATTTTCTTGGCTGATCTGGATAGCATACTACAATAGCTCACCTACTCCTCAATGATGGCTATGTCATGCTTCTTCGGGCTTAACAATGCACTTGGCAATGATCTCTAACATGTGTTGAAGCCTCCTTGATCATTGGCATCAGATTTGGGTCTGATATATACATTCCCACGACTATTTACAGTAGTCCCATAGTCATGTTATGCAAAAGTAACATTGGCATCTAATGCTATGCTTGTTTGGGCACACCTACTTAACCGATTTGGTACCTATTAATGCCCGATTGTTTGGGGGATGCAAGGCACATGTTATGACATAATTTTGGAATAAATTTCTCACTAAAAATACTCAATTTTTAATAGTAAATCACTACTGTACAAGAGTGGGCTGAAGCGTATTACTTCACGTTTGGTTATGCCTATTGGTTTCGGGCTATGTCTTTGGGATATGCAATGAAGTATTGACCTTCGGGATACAACATTGAGCTTGTCTTTGATTTCGGATCTTCATTTGAGCTTGAGCTCTACTTCGGAATGCATTTGATGCTCCTTCTTGGATGTACATATGGCATGTATGTTACCGTTACCTATGTTTGATTGGTCTTGACATGCTTGGCCTATGCCACTACTACATGCTAGTTGTTTGGAGTTGATTGCCACTAATGCCTTGTCTTGGCTTGCATCTAGCTTCTCGAAACTTACTTGGGATATTTCTTGGCTTGCTAGAGTTGTATTTGGGATAATAGTTTAAGTCTATGGATGCTCTAATCGGAGACTACATAACCTATATGCTCATGATGTCTTATTGATGTTTGGTCTTGGATCTTTCGTCACTGGTGCTCTCCTATGCCTTTCTTGAGCTTCTTGGCTTGATCCATATGGCTTTTGTGCTGGTGGGAGCATCGTTAGACGTTTGATAAACATTGAGTAGGTGGTTTATGCTATTGAGCTTTGAGTCTTATGAGATCGGGATCTTCTTCACTTGGATGTTGCATGGTTGATATATTGTGGTCTGCACACATGTACTTGGGCTGATTTGGGCTTTGCACTCATTGAGCATACACCTCTTTGTGTCAGGTCTTGCCAGTGTTGTGTACACTTTGCCCTATTACACATGGGGTGTGCCGGCTTAATGATGGATGTGTTTGATATGCTTGGCTGTTTGCTTGATGTTTGTATAATCGTCCTAAGTTGATTTATGCCCACTTGATGGTGGTTATGCTTTGACAGTCAGTGGTTGACTTGGTGCATTGATTTAGCCTATAGTTTACTCTCATTGTACCTAGCTATAATTTATTACAGCAAGCACTTATGTATGGAATAATGTGGAATTTTCATGCTAAATCATCCTAATTTTATATACTTTTGATGGTATTTGGTGGATAACATCATTAGCTATTAGTTCGTGGTCATTTTGCCTTGGGTTTGTCAAGATTGTGGGAGAGAAGGAAGGAGTCTCACTTGAAGCTTTCTTGCTTGCACAATGGGGGAATACACACAGAGATGGAGGCTGAAAATAGTTTTCCTCTTCTTAGTTGTGTAAGCCAAAAAGAACTCACGTACATAGAAATAGAAGAACCCTATATATGGGTCTCAAACCAAACTCAACTAACTAAGGTGGCATACTAACTGAGCCACAAACTAGAGTAGATAAGGATAGCTATCATCTAGCTATTATTCATGGGTGGTGTACCAACCGCATCTGCCCAACTGACAAGTCGGTGATATAAATACACAATGGTCACCCTGGCGTATCACGAGTGGAGCTCGATATCTCAACACTCCCCCTCGAGCTCAATCCAATTCATGCACACCAAGTAGGTCTCTAAACTTGCCCAGCTTCTCTGCCCCCAATGCCTTCGTGAATATATCAGCTACGTGATCCTCTGTGCTGACATAAACTAGATCAATAAGACCTAGTAAAACCCTCTCCCGCACATAGTGATAATGCACCTCAATGTGCTTTGTTCTAGCATGATAGACTGGGTTATTTGCCAAGTGTATACTACTCATGTTGTCAGAATAAATGACAACTGGCCCATCTGTAGGCTGATGCATATCATAAAGTAGCTTATGCAACCAAGCTACCTCACATGCAGCCATTGCTGCACCCCTGTACTCAGCCTCTATACTGGACAAGGCAACTATAGGCTGTTTCTTACTGCTCCAAGTGACTGCAGCACTCCCAAAAGAGAACACATATCCACTGGTAGATCGTCTATAAGAAATGCTACCAGCCCAATCAGCATTAGTGTATCCATGCAACTGTATCTGAACCTCAATCTCATAGAATAGTCCATACTGCAATGTGGACTTCACATACCCGAGTATGCGTCTAGCCGCATCCAAATGCAGTTTCCTTGGAGCCTGCATAAACTGACTTACCAATCCAACAACATAGCTCAAATTTGGCCTGGTAATAGTCATATAAATCAAGCTTCCTACTATGCGTCTGTACATAGTAGGGTCTTCGAGAAGCTCACCTGCATCTGCGCTCAGCTTCACATTCTGCTCCAAAGGAACTGAAATAGGCTTACAGCCTGTCATCCCATATTTTGACAGCATGTCCAATCCACACTACCTTTGCAAGAGCTGTATCCCACTTGGTGATCTAATCACCCCAATGCCCAAGAAATAACGCAGCTCTCCCAAATCCTTCATCTCAAACTTTTGCTTCAATAGCATTTTCACATGAAGGATATCTTCATCACTGTCACCTATCATAATCAAATCATCAACATAAATGACAAGTAGCATAATACCTTTCTCTATTTTTCTCACATAAAGTGAGAAATCTGCCTTGGAAATCTAAAGGCCAATAGTGACAAGATATTGTCCTATCTTGTCAGACCATGTTCTAGGTGCTTGCTTCAAGCCATACAATGCTTTCTTCAACCTGCAAACAAACTCAGGATGAACAATATGCACATAACCTAGTGGCTGCTCCATATAGACCTCTTCTTGCAAATCACCATGCAAGAAGTCATTCTTTACATCCATCTGATGTAAAGACCATCCCTTTGATGCAGCCATAGCAATGACTGCTCTTACGGTTGCCATCCTTGCAACCGGACTGAATGTTTCTTCATAGTCAATGCCATATGTTTGTGCATACCCCTTGACTACTAATCTTGCCTTGTATCTGTTCACAGAACCATCTGCATTGTGCTTCACCTTATAAACCCACTTACAACCAATTGCATTCTTACCTTTAGGCAAAGGTACTAACTCCCATGTAGCATTTGCTTCCAAGGCATCCATTTCTTCATCCATGGCTTTCTCCCATTTTTCTTTTCCTATGGCTTGCTCAAAAGAAGTGGATTCTGGTTCCTGTATCACTTTGACCATATATGCATAGTGAATGGTTGTAAATCCATCATATTTCAGCCTATCCACAGGATACCTAGCTCTGGTAGACCTGCGCAAAGTAGGTTCACTCCCAGGTGCTCTCAAAACATCCCTGGTCTTCCTTACTCTAGGTGTAACAATAGAAGGAATACCCAACTCATCATCAATGCTCTGTTCTGAGCCACTTGATTCACCATCCACATAAGAGTGACCTGCATTCACATCAAACATGGGCTGATCTACCTTCTCTTTTCCTTTTCGTGAAATCTGCATACCACTATCTGCATTGTTTTGAGGAGATTCTCTTGATCTCAATCTGCCTGTCCATGGCGAAGAATGTGAACCACTGCTAGAGGACGCTCCAAGTCCACTAATATTTTGTGACTGCTGCTGTGAATTCTGTGTAGCATTACCATTTTGTGCATCTACATCATCAATCACATTTACTGGTTTATACCAGCTACTCATCTCATAAAAAACAACATCTCTGCTCACTGTAAACTTACGAGGAGAAGGGTTATAGCATCTATATCCTTTTTGTTGTAGAGAGTAACCAATAAAGATGCACTTCTCAGCTTTTGGATCCAACTTGGATCTCAACTCATCTGGCACATGTACATAGGCAATGCAACCAAAAATTTTCAAATGAGAAATATCTGGTTTCCTACCAGTATACCTCTCCTCTGGAGTCATCCCATGTATTGCTACAGTGGGAGTCCTGTTCATTATGTAGACTGCTGTAGCAACTGCTTCAGCCCAATAAAAATCTGGCAGGTCTTTTTCATTGAGCATGGCACGAGATACCTCTCCAATATGCCTGTTTTTCCTTTCTGCAATTCCATTTTGTTGTGGGGTATGATTGCATGAATATTGCTGCTTTATGCCATGCTCCTGCAGGAACCTTGCAAACTCATTTGAGAGGTACTCTCCCCCTCCATCTAACCTTAGGCATTTTATTTGCAGACCTGTTTCTTTTTCAGCCATAGCTTTAAGAGTTTTGAAATGCCCAAAAACTTCACTTTTCTTGTTCTTAAAATACACCCAAACTTTTCTACTATAGTCATCAATAAAAGTGACAAAATAATGACAGCCTCCAAGAGATGCAGCTTTAGTAGTCCACACATCAGAGTGGATTAAGTACAATGGCTTCTTACTCTCTTGAACATGTCTAGGAAATGGTTTCCTTGCCTATTTTCCAAATTGACGGGCTTCACATACCTTATGCATTTCTGCAACCTTGAATTTATGCAATCCTGCAACAATATTTTAGGCCTGCATTGATTTAAGTCGCTGTACATCAACATGACCAATGCGTTTATGCCAGATATCAATATCTGCAACTACACCGGTTCCATGTGCAAACATTGCTGCACTCAATTCAGGCATGTCTGCATCCAACGTAAACATTCTGCCCTTCTTCTTTCCTTTTGCTATCAAGCAACCTTTATTTTTTATATCCTCAACAAAGCATCCATGAGGATTAAATCTGACCTAGAAGCCCTGCTCAACCATTTGACCAACAGAAACCAGATTCTTGGTGATATTCGGGACATGAAATACATCGGACAGGTATTTCTTTTTCCCATCCTGCATAGACAAAGGAAATTTTCCAATCTGCACAATAGGACGTGCAGTATCATCACCAGTCTCCACAAATCCTGGTTTTTCCATTTTCCTTGCATCCTCCATCCATTCTGCATGACCTGTCATGTGGTTTGATGCACCTGAGTCAACATACCATACATCGTTGCTTTCTTCTGCACTTGTCATAGAATTGTTCATGTGCTGCACCATAAACAAATGCTCATTTCTGTCATCACCCTGTCTACTAGAAGATGCATAATTCCCTTGTTGCAATTTCCCATTCATGATGTCATTCTGCTTTTTATAGCAGTCTTTAGCCATATGACCCATTTTACCACAGTAGTAGCATTCAACATTGTTGTTTGCATTTTGGCCTCTTTGCCATCCACCACGATCTCTTTGGCTCCCCCTACCTCTAGAGTTACCAGGTCCTCCTCCATAGGACTGGTTTTCTTGAGTTTGCTGCATATTCTGATTTCTACCATGGCCTCCAAATCGGCCTCCTCTACCTCTGCCTCTACCTCTTCCAGCATTTGAGTAGAAGACAGCTTCTTTTGAAGTTCCTCCTGAAGAAGATGCACCACCATTTCTCTGCTCCTCAGAAATTAGAAGAGCAATCAACTCCTCAAAATCAAGAAATCTTTCACGGACGGAAATGGATGTTCGAAACTGTGCATAATCCTTTCCTAGACCATTCAAGGTCACAGAAACTAAATCATCATCTTCCACTGGCGACCCAATGGAAGCAAGTGCATCTGCAATCTTCTTCACCTTCATGTGGTAGTCATTGATGCTCATACTTTCTCTTTGCACATTATGCAACTCTTGCTTCAGCTGCATTTTCCTGGCTTGTGTATTTGTGCTATACATTTTTGACAAAGTATCCCATGCCTCCTTTGGCGTACTTGCATCCTGAATATGCACAATCATAGAGTCTGAAATACTGATAGACAGCCAGTACATAACTTTTCTGGCTCTCTCATGCTATGCTTTGAATGCCTGCATTTGCTGTTGATTGGGAACATTAGGAAGAACTGGTTCTTCTTCATTTCCTGCAACAAATTCCCAATATCCTTTTCCCATAAGGAAATTCTTTATTCTAAACTTCCATGCTTGGAAGTTGTTCTTGTCAAGCTTTTCAGTTACAATCTGTGAAAGAGAATCAGATGCCATTACAGAATACTGCAAAAAATTCTATCACTGCAGAGAACACAGCTTCAGCCTCACAAGGGCAAATCTGCAAAACTAACGAAAGTGGTATTTAACCACACAGTCACTTCCTAGTGACGATTTTGCATCAATAGGCAACAAGGATGATTCTGTAACTCCCAATGTCTCTGCGCACAGGCATACGATGCAATTTCTACAATAACTTTTCACCGACCTGTAGAACAGTGGCTGCACATCATATAACTGGGCCTTTTCCTGAGTGCATGCAGAAAACTTCCGCCTCCAAAACAGGCCCTGAAATGGCCCCAAATAAAAAAAACAGGGTCGCGAAGGGCTAAAGCCCTATACCCGCAGCATATACTACCCTCTTGCTTCACCGCGAAGGGTGTCTCAACGTGAGACAATGCACTCTTGCAATTTCCAGCTGTGCTACCTGCAGAGCTTTGCTCCCAAAATAGAAAATGAAAGCAACACTGCTCCTCTTACTAGAACACCGCGAGCTTGGCTTGCTTTCTTGAGCTCCTTACCACGAAAAAGGCTCTGATACCATGTCAAGATTGTGGGAGAGAAGGAAGGAGTCTCACTTGAAGCTTTCTTGCTTGCACAATGGGGGAATACACACAGAGATGGAGGTTGAAAATAGTTTTCCTCTTCTTAGTTGTATAAGCAAAAAAGAACTCACGTACATAGAAATAGAAGAACCCTATATATGGGTCTCAAACCAAACTCAACTAACTAAGGTGGCATACTAACTGAGCCACGAACTAGAGTAGATAAGGATAGCTGTCATCTAGCTATTATTCATGGGTGGTGTACCAACCGTATCTGCAACTGACAAGTCAGTGACATAAATACACAACGGTCACCCTGGCGTATCACGAGTGGAGCTCGATATCTCAGCAGGGTTTTGGTCATATTTTGGCTATTTACAGCAAAAAACATCAAGCAGTTTTGAACTGTCTACATTATTTTGGACTGCATTATGGGTTCTTCTTCCATTGACAGTGATATCGTCAACATCACTAAGCTTGATGGTACGAATTATGTCTATTGGAAGAGCCAAGTTTGGTAGGTAGTATTGGTGCAGAAATTGCAGATAAAGCCACTAAGGATGCATGGCGAGCAATGTGAAACTATGACTGATAACGAATGGGATGAGCTTGATGAGTTATGAAATCTACCCTCATCTTGTCTCTCAGTAGTCAGGTGCATTATAATGTGGTTGAGGAAGCAAAGAGTGCTTGGCAGCTTTGGGATAAAATTAAGAACCTCTATAATAAGAAAAATCTAGCAAGCTAGATGTATTGGTGGGGGCTGAAGCAACTTATGGACTTGAGCATGAAGGAGAATATGACAATGTCTATTCATTTGAGCCAATTCCATGCTATTCTCAAGAACTTGACTTTGCAGGGTATTACCTTTAATGATGAGGTTACTCCATTGTTTTTTCTTGAGACTTTAAGTGAGTCATGAGATTTATTCCACACTACCTTTTGTGCTTCTGCCACTATTTTGAACTTGCCTGATGTAGAGAGTGCTCTTCTATAGGAAGAGATCAACCATAAGAACTTGGATGCCTCTCGTGTGTCGCATGCTTTGGCTGTTAGAGGCAGAGATGGTAATGGCAAGAGTGATCGTGAGAATGGCCGTGGAAAAGACTTGCAAAAGTCTAGGTCTAAGTCACGTGGTAAGTCATGCAGCAAGTCTCGTGGGAAATGCTAATGTGACATGTCATCATTGCAGCAAGAAGGGTCATATATGCCCACAGTGTCATGAGTTGCACAATGAGAAGTGCAAAGAGAAGGGGAAAGACAAAGTACAATAATAGTTCTTTAATTGCAACATTATGCCTACAAAATCCAGTGTGAAAATCGAGAAGATAAATGTCATGCAGATTGATGACTCCAATGGGGAGTACATACTTGCAGCTAGTTCTTGTGATGCTACATCGTTGATCGATGTTCACTCTATGTATGCGCAGTGCTGGATTTTGGATTCTAGCGCTTCATTTCATGTTACACCATGCCATGAGTGATTCCACTCCTACTGCACTGTCTCTGGTTCAGTTCGCTTGGGTGTTGATAGGTCACTTCCTATTGTTGGCATTGGGGATGTACGGCTGCAGTTCTCTACTAGTAGTACTTTTCTGTTAGAGGATGTACGTCATGTACCTATGCTTGCATGCAGTCCTATGTTTGTAGGGTAGCTTGATGATGCTAGGTTTCATGTTTCATTTGGGGATTCTACTTGGAAGATCACACATGGCAGACTTGTGCTTGCTAGAGGTGGCAAAGCTGGCAGCCTCTATCCTCTTGTAGTTAATGGGTCGTCTATGGACCATGTTTTGTCAGTGGAATCCATCCCACATGTATCTCTTTGACATGGTCATTTGGGCCATATGTCCTTGAAGGAAATGAAAATGCTTTCTGGTTTGTAGTACTTACCGCCCCTTGACTACGCATGTTTTGATTCATTTGGCATTGTATTTATGGCAGACGGACTAGGAATATGCATAAGAAGTCTGGTAAGACACACATGAGTGAGCCCTTGGCATTGGTACATTCAGATGTCTGTGGACCCATGCCCTATCAATCTATGCATGGTGCAAAATATTTTGAGACATTCATTGACGATTTTTTGCATAAATTTTGGGCTTATCCCATTAAGCTTAAGTTCGAAACCTTGGCTGTGTTTCAGAGATGGCTTGTATTGGTCGAGAACCAGATTGGGCATAGATTGAAATGCCTCAAGACTAACAGCGAGGGAAAATATGTGTCACGTGCTTTTGAGAAACTCAGTGACAAGAGGGGTATTAAGCGTTAGTTGACCGCCCTCTATACCCACCCTAGAATGGTTTGACTGAGCGGATGAATAGAACCATCTAGGAGCATGTATGCAGTATGCTTAGCCATTCATGCTTACCAGTAAGATTTTGGGTTGAGTCAGTCAGTACAGCTATGCATGTCATAAACATATCACCTTCTAGTGGTTTGGATTTCTAGGTTGCAGAGGAGGTATGGACCGTCTTATGTGCATCTATGTGTCTTTGGATGTGAGGCATTCTACCATGTGCCCAAAGAAAATCATACTAAGTTTGATCCTAGGAGTGTCAAATGCATTTTCCTTGGCTATGGGGATGTAGGTGAGACAGGTTACCGCCTGTGGGATCCGCAAGTGTGGAAAGTCATCTGTAGCCATGATGTAGTCTTCCATGAAGACAAGATGCATAGGTAGCTTGAGAAGTCTAGAGATACGTATGTTATATTCCAAAGAGCCACATGATCCTGCACAACTAGTTGGATAGTCTACAATAGTAGTTGGTACACATGTCCAGGGTATTGGAGTGGCTGCAGAGCTTGTCGTGAGATGGTCTACTAGAGATAGATGTCCACCTGATAGACTTTAGCCCTCAATGAATTATATCTTTGTTACAAATGCAAGAGAGCCTCTCACCTATGATGAGGCTATGCACAGGGGTGATAGTCACTCCTGGGAGAGGGCTATGTAGTTTGAGATAGACTCCTTGCACAAGAATATGACTTGGGATTTGGTTGCACTGCCTCAGGGAAATAAGACTTTGCCATGAAAATGGGTGTACAAGCTGAAAAGTATCCCTACAAATCCCAAGTCGGCGTACAAGGCACGACTTATCACTAAGGGTTTTAAACAAGAGCATGGAGTTGACTTTGATGAAGTATTTTCTCCTGTGGTCAAGATGACCACCCTACACTTGTTTTTTGCCTTAGTTGTGCAGCTTGACTTGGAATTGTACCAGATGGATGTCAAGACTACATTATTGCATGGGGATTTTCATGATAACATATATATGGAGCAGCCTAAGGGCTTTGTAGAACCTGACACATAGCATCTAGTGTGCAAATTGAAGAAAAGTCTTTATGGCTTGAAGCAGGCATGTAGCGAGTGGTATCATAAGTTTGATGCCTTTATGCAGTAATAGGGCTACAGTAGGAGCACTATGGATCCATGTCTTTACACAAAGAAAGCCCGTGATGACTCCTTGCTTATTTTGGTACTTTATGTGCATGATATGCTGATAGCAGGGAAAGCTCATGATCAACTCAATGCTTTTAAATATTAGCTGAAGAAGAGATTTGAGATGAAGGATTTGAGGCAGGCCTCTCACATTCCTGGTATGCGCATTAAGCACAACTGACATCAGTGACTACTCTACCTCTCCCAGAGGGAGTTGTAATATTTCCGCACGAAATATTAAACAACTTTGATCACTACACGCATCGCACAAAAGCTATGCTAAGTCATCTCCCACGATGGAATAATGTTGTGGCAAAGTCCTTACCCCGTATGCGCGATAATAAACCCCAACCACGTTGTGCAAATAAGATCGAGACTAAAACCCGCAAGCCGCATGAGAACATCCTTCTTGGAAAAAGGGGAAAATGGATAAATGATTAAAGTTATGGAAAATTTATTTTTAATAACCCCTCCCCCTCAGCCGATGCATGGCAGGGGAGAGGAGTGTGAGAGGGAGGGAGTTAAGTGAAGAAGCATGTGGAGGAGAAGGCATGCAATTATGCCACGGGGGTGTCTATCCCCCCCTTAGCCTATATAACCACCCCCTCCCCAGGCTTGAGGGAGGGGAGAGAATAGATAGAGGCTGCCATGAAGATCGCCGCCACGCCAGGGAGCTACTGGCATCGATGCCTGGCCACCACGCTGGCTACTGCATTTCATATTAAATCATGAATTCAATGCATCGGACAAAGGGTTATAGATATAATTCTTGTTGAAACTCAACGTAGGTTTTTATATGAGTTAGCTGTGAATTGTCTATCATTATAGATTAGGCAAGGAAAAGAAATGATAATTGCAAACCTTATAGTTGCATAGAAGTAAAAGTCTATGCTATACATACTTGCATGGAATGTTGTATCATGAATTTATTTATTTGCATCTCTTAGGAAAAGTATTTGCATCTCTTCTAACCAAAGATCACTCTTGTCACAAGACAGTTAGATCCTTCTAGGTAGATCACTTGTAATGGCATAACCCTCAAGGGATTGGTAAAAGCATAACTAGTTGGTACGACGAACACCTCAAAGTGCTAGTTAGGGTTTAGCTACGTTAAAAAATTTATACCTAGTATTGCACTTGGGACACCAAGTCAAGACTTTCGATCCCAAGATCCTACCACATTCACGGAATGTTAGGGTTAATTGAATGCCCATACAACAATGATCTAGGGTTTTACCCTAAGGATCAAATGACCTATTTCTAGACTTCCAATTGAGTTTAGAAACCCTAGGGCCAAACGTTGTCGGCCTAGTATGGTTAGGGTTGGGTTGGGTCAAAAGACATCCCAAACCCTACATCTTGACCAAACGTATTTCTTGACAAAGGAATGCCGTTTGATGGGAGAAATGATCCCGAAAGTGAGATGTGACTCCTATGCAACAAGTTGCAACATCGCATGACTTTGTGTTTAAGTCACAAGATAGATTTGCCACTCTTTAGAACAAGGGTTGGTAGGATCTAAGTACAAGTTAATTTGCAAGAGGATGAGTAGTCATCCTGCTACATCACCTTCTGTGAGGCTAAGTTGCCAAGTTAGGGTAATTATGAATTGCCTAGTAAGCAATTGACAAATCAAGTTAGAGTGACAAAGTCGCCAGGATCTATTGTCTTAGTTAAGAACCTAAGGTGTTTGCTAATTTGGGTTAATAGGGTATAAACCCTAACCCAAGGATAAAAGGGTAAATAAGCAATGAAACTCTTCAGATCTTGTCAAGTCGCAATCGATCCCGGATCGAATGCTGGATACATTCAGAGAGAAGGATTCACACCTTAGCAATTGGCCAAATAAAGGACCATTGGATTGATTGTATTTGTACAGTTAGAAGCACTGATGGTATTCTTTTCTCAAGGAACTCAAAGATGGAAAAATAATTAATGCTATAGGTTGAAGGCCTAGAGGGAGAGGCAGCTTTAGTTACTCCCGATTGTCTGCCTCACCCTAACCAAGGGGGTTGTTAGCTGCGCCGGGTACGTGGACCGAACCCATCGCGAGAGGTCTCTCCGTGGGTGCTACTTGGAGCAGGAGGATGCTTGGGTGCCAAGGGGGCTCTAGCCGTAAATCCCTTGCCTCCGGGTCATGCACAAGAGGCCGACGTGACTCGGGATTGGATCTCAAGGCCTGCATACTAGTCTATGGGCGGAATCTTGGAATAGTGATCCCTGAGGATTGCTGGATTGCCTTTAGGCGGATTATGGATTGCCTTCGGGCGGATTATGGATTAGCGTTCGGGCTGGATTATATGATATATTCCAAAGGCTGACAAATAAGATCAATTGTTGAAAAGGAACTTGCTTGACATTGTTTTTCTATGTTAGTACTGAAGTTACATGAAGAAAACTTAAGTTACGTGAAGAAACCGGTGAATATTTGGCTTATTAAGAAAGCTCTTTTTGTGTGTCAAACTAAATGTGATAGGTAATTAGATAACTAAAGAAAACCTGAGGAAAGTGCAGTGCATGTGGCCATGGGTCCGTCCTATGGAAGGGTGGTCCCGGTTGGCCGGGAACTTTTCTCAAAGAAGTTGACAACAAGGTAATGATGACTTAGAATCTAGGAAGTTAGAGTCCTGACTTGTTTTGTTTTAGGGGAATGGAATGGGACTATACGTTATGGGCAGAGGGGTTGAGCTTTGCATCCCTCTCATTTCCCATTCTCCTTGAACCAAGTGCAGCATGAATCTGCTTCGACCCTAACGTTTCTGCGTAAAGTAGTTTGACGCTAGTTACTCTCTAGGAACTTGACCATTAGGAAAACCCTGACTCAGGTTGGTCCTAAGTGGGAACGGCCAGAATGCTTCCGCTACATGGAAAACTTAGGAAGACCTAGATCACAAACATGACATTCCATGGGAGTGTCGGGCGCCATTTTCTGGACTCTCTTCTCGATGGGCTGTTAAAATGTGTCCTACAAGTGAACAGGTGGACGCATTATAGTTGGTATCAGAGCGAACCAACGAGAAACTAATATTTACAAGAAAACTTAATGAGGAGAAGTAGAGCGAATGTTGCTGTTAAGAAAATTTCCTTACTTACTTATCGATGCTATCTTGCAGAGTCGCGAAGCATGGAACAAATTCTTGGTGGTCCAGGTTATGTTGATGACTGTGATACATGCTTCGGATTATCGACAGACAATCGATATGATGAATATCCTAGACTGCATCTACAATCCCTCACCCCTCTACGTGGAACGGAGATGGATGGGTGATTCAAGAATTTATTACATAGCTGTCCACCGATTTGCGTACCTTTGAACCAACTTAAAGAGAATCAAGTGATTGGAGGACTTAAAGATCGTGAAGCTGTTCATCTTTGTTGAGGCTCACGCAAATGCCACCCTACATGTCAGTGGTCGAAAGGTTAAACAGAACAAGTATGTGTACGAGGAAGCGACTCGAGTAATCATGTTGGGACGTTATGAGAAGAACGGGTATCTAAGGAAAGGATACCCTAATCTTCCAATGATCTATCAATTCCTAAAAATCCATGACCCCAATCCATACTATTACTCAGTTCTGATAGCTGAATGTAACACAATCTTATTCTCCCCAAATTGATGTATAAGCTTGTTCCATTTTCCCAAGAATGATTGTACTCAAAAGGGCTATGCCCATATGAATGAAATAAGACTTCCTTTTTATCAATGACTGTGAGTATTGATAAAGAAGTTAAGTGATTAGGTCACTTGGCTAAAAGTTGAACGGGCATGTAATGTAACGCGAGAAACATTTAGCAAGTTTTTAATGTAAAGAATTTCAATGCCCATGCATAACCTCAAGTGCAGATCCCTAGTCCGACCCCTACACCAAGTACAGCTATAACTCAGGAAAAGAAGTTTTTTCTCAAGCAAATCAAGCCACCAGAATTCACTGGTAAGGGGAGGGCCATCCAAACTGATGCCGAGATCTGGATCGAATCCATGGAGGATTATTTCAAAGCAGCCGGTACTGCACCCGCTAACCAAGCAATGCTCGCCAAATTGAAGCTTACCAGAGAAGCAAGACTTTGGTGGCAGCAATGGTGCATAGACCAAGGGATCTCAGAAGGGTGAGTTACTTGGGAGGAGCTAAAAAAAGCTGTGCAAGAAAGATATCTACCACCTACCTACCACACGCAAAAGATGAACGAATTCTATGAGTTGAAACAACTTGGTCTATCTCTTGATGCATACTATTCAAAGTCCGTCTCTCTTTTAAAATATATGCCACAAATGGATATGACACAGCAGGTGTCAAAGTTTTGTGCCGGATTAAACCCACCTATAGAACCCGCCTTCAATCAATGCGCCCGACAAATCTTCGGGATGCGTTCATTCGAGCTGTGCCTATAATACAGGAGGTGCAGAACCCACCAAGAAATAACAAGACTTGGTCTTACAAGAATGAGAACAAGGGAGTGTATAGGTCCCAGGCCAAGAGAACGGAAGGTCAAAACCAGGGACAAAGGAAGAAAGCTAGGACCAACAATGTCAATAATTTTGTTCCTACTCAAGGTAATGGCCGTAATCTCCATTTCTTCCATTGCAATGAGCCTGGTCATTTCAAAAAGCAATGTCCCAAGCTTGGCAGAGGACAACGTCAAGGACCATCTCAAGGAACCATATGTGGCCAAGGAGCCACCGGGACCAGAGGAAGAACCCCCAGTGTTGCCAATAGGAAAATGTGCAATGAAGAAGACCCGACCATGGAAGCTGACTTTGAGAGGGCAACTGTTCATGTTGCTCTTCATAAGAAAGGCCCGAATTGCCAATTCTCGGTGATTTAGACACCATCGGATTATCAAGGTAAAGGCTTCAAAACCTCGATTGATTGTGACAGTACGCATTCCTTTATTTCACCAGCTTGTGCAAAAATATTAGGAATAGCCATAAAAGATGCACCTACCTTGCTTGTGGAATTAACAAATGGTGGTGAGGTCACTTGTACCAGGCAAACTACTAAGGTGGAATTCCTTTTAGGAGGAAAGTCAACTTCAGTCAGATTTAGGGTTATGAACCTAGGTATCCACGAGTGTTTGCTCGGAATGGATTGGATTAAGCCTAATGATGCCCACATTCATTGTGGAAAGGGCCAAGTTTCCTTTCAAAATTCTGAAGGGGAATTGGTCAGAACTCAAGGAGAGGCTGGGAGGCCAAAAATTCAACTAGTCAAAGCATCGCGGATAATAAAAGGAGTTAGAAAGGGGCTACCTGTCTATTTGATTAAACTTAATAAGCTAGATCAGAATCAGGAGTCTAGTGAAGAACCTTCATGGCTAAAGGAGTACGCATATGTATTTCCTAAAGAGCTGACAGAACTTCCACCTCAAAGGGAAGTTGATCATGAAATCAAGCTAGTGCTAGAAGCTACACCAATCGCAAAGAGACCATATAGAATGTCCATCCCGAAAGCGATTGAGCTGAAGGAGCAACTCAAGCAATTGTTAGAACAAGGTTACATCCGTCCTAATAGTTCACCATGGGGAGCTCCAGTGCTGTTCCAAAAGAAGAAGGATGGAATGCTTTGACTATGTATTGATTACAGAGGATTGAATCAATCAACCATTAAGAACAAATATCCCATTCCAAGGATATATGAACTTCTTAACCGTCTTCAAGGTGCGAAGATCTTTTTCAAGATTGATCTCAGGTCTGGATATTATTAGATAAGGATCAAGGAAGAAGATATCCCAAAGACGGCATTCAGCACAAGATATGGACACTTTGAGTTTCTAGTCATGTCATTTGGGTTGACAACTGCTCCTACTACCTTAAATAGGCTAATGCAGGATATCTTTAGGCCATATCTTGATGATTTCATACTCATCTTCTTTGACGATACCTTAGTCTACTCCAAATAAGAAGAAGATCATGAACCCCAGCTTTACATTGTCCTTGAAACAATGAGGGCACACAAGCTTTATGCCAAAAAGAAGAAGTATGCATTCTTCAAGCGACAGATTGAATATCTCGGATTCATTGTATCAGTGGAAGGAATTTCAGTAGACCGGGCCAAGGTTAGAGACATTTTGGAGTGGCCAACACCAACAACTATAAAAGAAATACGTAGTTTTCTTGGATTGACAGGATGGTACAGGGTCTTTATAAAAAACTATGCCCTGATTGTCGCGCCTCTGACGAATCTACTGAAGAAGCAAACATTGATTGTATGGTCAACTGCTGAACAATCTAGCTTTGATAAACTAAAGCAAAGTTTGGTATCAGTACCTGTCCTGAGACTTGCAGACCTTAGTAAGGAGTTTGAAGTGACAACTGATGCTAGTACACTTGCCTTAGGATGTGTGCTTATGCAAGAGGGTCATCCTGTAGCATACTCTTCAAGGAAACTAAAGAGCCATGAAAGGAATTATGCTATCCACAATCTGGAGCTGTTAACTGTCATCCATGCTCTCAAGATTTGGAGACACTACTTGTTGGATAACAAGTTTACCCTAGTAACGGATCATAAAAGTCTCAAATGGATCTTTACCCAAAATGAGCTCAACATGAGGCAATGTCGATGGATTAAAGTGCTGGAGGAGTATGATTTTGAAATCAAATATCGGCCTAGAAAGGAGAATGTAGTTGTCGATGCACTCAATTGCAAGGCATTTCTGAATTCTCTAATTCTACAAGATCTATCAAATGCTAGCCACCAAGATATCCATGCCAAACAACCCAATTCTTGAGCTAGCTAGAGAAGAGGCATGCCATGATCCAACCTATCAGAAGATGCTAAGGGAAATCCCTATCAAGGATCAAGGCCCAAAGCTATAGGCAAAGTATTTAGGATTCTCTATCAATAGTGGACTTGTCTACTATAGAAGGAGATTATGTATACCGGCAGCAAGTCACTCAAGCTAAAAATACTTTGGGAAGCCCATGACTCCCCTTTTTCAGGACATCCTGGCTATGCCAATACCCTCAATGTAGTCAGAAAGAGCTATTATTGGGAAAGGCTTAAAGGTGACGTTCTCAAATATGTCACTGAATGTTTTTCTTCTCAACGCATTAAGGTCGAACATGTCAAAATGCCAGGGAAGTTGCAACCACTTGACATTCCCCAAATGAAATGGGAATTCATCAGTATAGATTTTGTTGTTGGCCTACGTTTAGGGAGGATACAACTCCATTATGGTTGTGGTGGATATGCTCACCAAAGTTGCACATCTTATCCCTGTTAAGACAAACTATAAAGCATTAGACATTGCAAGGTTATTTAAAATTGCATGGGTTACCCAGAAGAATCATTAGTGATCTTGACTCACTGTTCACATCACACTTTTGGAAGGCTATCTTCGAAACCATTGGGACTCAACTCTGTTTCAGTATAGCTTACCATCCCCAAACCGATGGTCAAATGGAGCGAGTCAACTAAGTTATTGAGGATATGCTAAGGGCACACTGCTGTCGTGAACCCAAAAAGTGGATTCAATATTTACCACTGGTGGAGTTTGCCTACAATGCTTCCTACCAACAAAGCATTCATATGACCCCTTTTCAAGCATTGTATGGGCACGATTGTCGAAGTCCTTTAAACTTTTCAGATCCAACCCTAAGGGTTGAAGCTTCAAAGAAGATGCTAGAAGATATGGATGACCAAATCAAGTCAATAAGACATGACATCCAAATCGCCAAGGATAGACAAAAGGCTTACGCGGACCTGAAACACCAAGATAGATCCTTCGTTGAAGGAGATATGGTCTTCATTCGTGTACGCCCAAAGAAGAGTTCCCTATCCTTGGGTGAATGCAAGAAGCTAAGTCCAAGGTATTGTGGACCCTATAAGATCCTCAAGTGCCTAGGGCCTAATGCTTACAGACTTCAACTCCCCAAGAACCTAAAAGTTTATAATGTATTCCATATCAGTCTACTGAAGAATTATGTACCTAACCCTAGTCAAATGCTTGATGATCAACAAGTTGTAATGCCTAGCCAAGGAGTCCTTGAGCTACGGCTTGACACGGTCTTAGATGTTAGAGAGAGGCAATTGAGATCCAGAACCTTGAGAGAATACCTCGTCCAGTGGAAAGATTATCTCGAGGAGGATGCCACTTGGATGGATGAAAGTGCTCTCAACCAACAATACCCCCAGTTCTTCTCGAGATGAGGACATCTCGATTCCTCTAAGGGGGAGAGAATGTAATATTTTTGCACAAAATATTAAAGAACTTTGATCACTACATGCCTCATGCAAAAGCTATGCTAAGTCATCTCCCGCAATGGAATAATGTTGTGGCAAAGTCCTTACCGCGCCCGTGTGATAATAAACCCCAACCACGTTGTGCAAATAAGGCCAAGGCTAAAACCTGCAAGCCGCACGAGAACATCCCTCTCCGAAAAATTGGGCAAATGGATAAATGATTAAAGTTATGGAAAAAAAAAATAATAGCCCCTCCCCCTCAGCCGATGCATGGCACGGGAGATGAGTGGGAGAGGGAGTGAGTTAAGTGGAGAAGCATGTGGAGAAGAAGGCATGCAATTATGCCAAGGGGGTGGCTATTCCCCCCCTAGCCTATATAACCACCCCCTCCCTAGGCTTGAGGTAGGGGAGAGAAGAGAGAGCGTAGAGGCTGCCATGAAGATCGCCGCTACGCCACGGAGCTGCTGGCATCGATGCCTGGCTGCCACGCTGGCTGTTGCCGCCTGCATTATCGCCATCGCCATCATCATTATCGTCATTGCCATCTCTCTCAATCGTTGCCTTCATCCCTTCTCCCCAATCATTTCCCCTCCACGTCATTCTGTCTCACACAGAAGCTCCTTGGAAGCTTCTTTAGAAGCTTTTAAAGACAAAGCTTCCATAAGCCTTGTACACACGGCTTATCCCCGGGTTCTTTAAACCACCCCTTGTAGAGATAATTTCTACGCAAAGGAGGGAGTAGGCAAATTTTGAGACTGATTTGCCAAATGCTGGAGGAAGATCGCAGATCGCAAAAAGGCAATGATGAGTTGCGGAGTCAAGAGTCTACGATGGCCCCCAAACAAAAGACGCAAGGTGCTCACGCGGGAGCCTCCAACCGAAGTTTACATGTGGACATCGTTAAGAGTCCTCAGACCTAGGTTCTTAGAAGTTTAATTCTACATAAAAGGAATGCATTGGGCATGTTTAATTTCATGGGGAAGTTATGAATGCAAATTACTCATTCGTCTTACTAGTTTTAGTTACATGTTGCTCTTTGCTTGAATTTCCAAAGTGACAATCCTAAACGCATATTGCATAGGTTAAAAGGATGAAAATTTGTTTAAATCCATCCTTCTCTTCCTCACAAGAAAGAATAATCACATAATGCATTTAGGCAATGATTTCCAAGATATGATTCGTAGGAAAAAATCGTTAACATCCGTTAGAATATTATCTAAAGGATTTCATCGCATGAAAAGGAAACCATGAACTTACCTGTTGCATGCGAGGATGCTTGAATTTTTAAGTTGGGTTAAGTGCCACTGAATGGATTAAGTCAACAATAGTCTTATGACATTCGTCATGCATGAACTTCTTTATCAAAGTTGTTTTAAAAAAGATGCATTTCATATTAAATCATGAATTCAATGCATCAGACAAAGGGTTATAGATATAATTCTTGTTGAAACTCAATGTAGGTTTTTACATGAGTTAGCCATGAATCGTCTATCATTATAGATTAGGCAAGGAAAAGAAATGGCCATTGCAAACCTTATAATTGCATAGAAGTAAAAGTCTATGATTCGCATACTTACATGGAATGTTGTCTCATGAATTTATTTATTTGGATCTCTTAGGAAAAGTATTTGCATCTCTTCTAACCCAAGATCACTCTTGTCACAAGACAATTAGATCCTTCTAGGTAGATCACTTGTAATGGCATAACCCTCAAGGGATTGGTAAAAGCATAACTAGTTGGTATGACAAACACCTCAAAGTGCTAGGTAGGGTTTAGATACGTTTAAAAAATTCTACCTAGTATCGCACTTGGGACGCCAAGTCAAGACTTTTGATCCTAAGATCCTACCACATTCACAGAATTTTAGGGTTAATTGGACGCCAATACAACAACGATCTAGGGTTTTACCCTAAGGATCGAATGACCTAATTCTAGACTTCCGATTGAGTTTAGAAACCCTAGGTCCAAACGTTGTCAACCTAGTATCATTAGGGTTGGGTTGGGTCAAAAGACATCCCAAACCCTACATCTTAACCAAATAAATTTCTTGACCAAGGAACGTCGTTTGATGGGAGAAATGATCCCGCAAGTCAGATGCAACTCCTATGCAACAAGTTGCAACGTTGCATGGCTTTGTGTTTAAGTCACAAGATAGATTTACCACTCTTTAGAACAAGGGTTGGTAGGATATAAGTACAAGTTAATTTGCAAGAGGATGAGTAGTCATCCCGCTACATCATCTTTTGTGAGGCGGAGTTGCCAAGTTAGGGTAACTATGAATTGCCTAGCAAGCAATTGACAAATCAAGTTAGAGTAACAAAGTCACCAGGATCTACTGTCTTAGTTAAGGTACCTAAGGTGTTTGCTAATTTGGGTTAATAGGGTATAAACTCTAACCCAAGCATAAAAGGGTAAACAAGGAATGAAACCCTTGGGATCTTGCCAAGTCGCAATTGATCCCGGATCAAATGCTGGATGCATTTGGAGAGAAGGATTCACACCTTAGCAGTTGGCCAAATAAACGACCACTGGATTGATTGTGTTTGTACAATTAGGAGCACTGTTTGTATTCTTTGCTCAAGGAACTAAAAGATGGAAAAGTAATTAATGCTTCAAGTTCAAGGCCTAGAGGGAGAGGCAGCTTCAATTACCCTTGACTGTCTGCCTGACCCTAACCAAGGGGGTTGTCAGCCGCGCCAGGTATGTGGACCAAACCCGCCAGGTACATGGGTGCTACTTTGAGCAAGAGACGCTTGGTGCCAGGGGAGGCTCTGGCCGTAAATCCCTTGCCTCCGGGTCCTGCACAAGAGGACTCGAGATTGGATCTCAAGGCCCGCATACTAGTCTACGGGTGGAATCTTGGAATAGCGATCCTTGAGGATTGTTGGATTTCCTTCGGGCTGATTATGGATTTCCTTCAGGCAGATTATGGATTATCCTTCGGGCTGGATTATAAATAAGATCAATTGTTGAAAAGGAACTTGCTTGACATTGTTTTTCTATGTCAATGCTTAAGTTACGTGAAGGAACCAATGAATAATTGGCTAATTAAGGAAGCTGTTTTTGCGTGTCAAGCTAAATGTGATAGGTAATTAGATAACTAAAGAAAACCTGAGGAAAGTGCAGTGGATGTGGCCATGGGTCCATCCTATGGAAGGGTGGTCTCGGTTGGCCGGGAACTTTTCTCAAAGAAGTTGACATCAAGGTAACAATGACTTAGAATCTAGGAAGTTAGAGTCCCGATTTGTGTTGTCTTAGGGGAACGGAATGGGACTATGCCTTATGGGCAGAGGGGTTGAGCTTTGCATCCGTCTCATTTCCCATTCTCCTTGAATCAAGTGCAGCATGGATCCACTTTGACCCTGACGTTTCTGCGTAAAGTAGTTTGCTTGGGGTTTGACGCTAGTTACTCTCTAGGAACTTGACCATTATGAAAACCTTGACTCAAGTCGGTCCTAAGTGGGAATGGTCGGAATGCTTCCGCTACATGGTAGATTCGGGAAGATCTAGATCGTAAACCCTGTGACATTCCATGGGAGTGTCGGGCAGCACTTTCTGGACTCTCTTCCTGATGGGTTGCTAAAACGTGTCCTACGAGTGAACACGTGGACGTGTTATATGAGTATATTCATAAATTCCTTGAGCGTTTCCACATGTAGGACGTAAGGCCTATTAGTTGTCCATTACCTTCTTATGTGAAGGTTTCACATGCCAATTGTCCGTATATGGATGAGCAAAGGGCTAAGATGGCCAAGATCCCTTATGCATCAGTTGTGGATAGTTTGATGTATGCCATGATAGCTACTCGTCCAGATATTGCCTTTGCAGTTGGTATTGTGGCATGCTATATGGCTACACCTGGCAAGAAGCATTGGAATGCTGTCAAGGGCATCATGAGATACCTAAAGGGCACAGAAGATCTATATATTTGCTATGCTAGCCAGGATACAGGAGTTGTGGGCTACATAGACTCTGATTATGTAGGACATGCAAATAGTAGGAAGTCCACTTCTGGCTATGTCTTCACCTATGATGGAGGTGTTGTTTCTTGGATGTCCAGGGTTCAGAAGTGTATGGCTCTCTCTAACACTGAGATCGAGTATGTTGCGACCACTGAGGCATGCAAGGAGGCCATATGGTTGGGCCATTTGGTTTATGACCTTGGGATTGATGCCACCCCTACGTTGCATTCAGATTCTATGAGTGCTATTTAGCTAGCCAAGAATTTGGTCTTCCATGCGAAGATAAAACATATTAAGGTGAGGTATCACTTCATACATAGAGTCGTGGAGGACAAGTCAGTTGACCTTGTCAAGATCTCCATCGACAAAAATCCTGCAAATTTGCTCACGAAAAGCCTCACTACTGAGTGCTTTTCCTTCCTTAGAAGATTGATGGGCATGGGATTAGATGACGTTTTTTCTCATCCTTTTGTACATGTGTACATTGTATTGTATTTTCTTTTTTCCTTTTCACTCATCAGTGGGGCAAATTCACCTTCAAGTGGGAGGTTGTTAGGGGTAAAGGCGCCTTTGCCTAGCCACCTGTATATTACTATATTGATAGTACCCATCATTGTACACTATAGGTGGCGGGTGCCTATCACCATCACTTTATTCTTTATTCTTTTAGTGAAAGTTTGAATAAAGAAGGGCTTGGTCACACATTGTGACTGTTGGAGTTCCCATTTGTATCTCTCTCTCTTCTTGCTCTTGCTCTCCACCATAGCTCACTTCCAAGCAAGCTTTGATCCTTCTCTCCTTTTAGAAAATTGATGTATAGGGTAAGAACCAAATGAGCCCAAACTTCTTCTACTTCTTTTCTTCTTTTTCTTGGATGACCAAGACCATACTTCTTCAAATTTCTTCCTTGCAACATAGTTCTTTTCTATCACAAGGAAAGAACCACCAATTCCCATGCCATATGCTTCATTGGCTCCTAATAAAGTTTATCTCGAACCAATCATACTACAAGTATGTGTGGAGATCACATGGCAGAATGGACAAAGTCTAAGCAAGGACTAGAGAACATATAACAAATATTAAAAGAAGAGAAACTACTTAAATTTAAAAAAAACTAATGCAAAGATGACTCTCTCCATTTATGTGCTTCCATTGTGAAGGTTAATTGGCAATTTGGACAGATGATAATAGGTGAAGAGCTTAAGGGTAGCTAAAAGAACTCTAATTGGGTGATTGAGGATGGCTTTAGAGAGGTCATCCTTTCATAGCCTATGAAGGTAGTCTGGTCATCTTGTCTGACCATATTATGAACCTTTCTTAGTCATCTAGTATTTCCTTTATTTTCTGATTGGGGACGCTATCCTCGAACCCCCGTCAGGGGGCCGTTCACCCCCCTAAGACCTCCTAGCAAAGAGCCTACAACTTGATGCATTGTGCATTGAGTTCATGTCAATGTAATTACTCTATCTAACCTAAAGGCTAGATCTAGAAAGGTTACCTTTTTTGCCATTTGATCCCATAGACCTCATTTGACATACAAGCTAGGCCCCAACCAATGTCCCATGCTCATAAAAGGTTTCTTCTCATAATGTGGGCCTTATAACTTGGATTACCATGGATCATTTATGGTACATGAGGGTGGGGCATTGAGTATATCTAGGAACCCCCCTCAATATCCACCCATAAATGAGCTTCATCCTTAGTCCAGCATTAAGTATTTAAAGATGAATTCGAAGGAGATTCTTTCTAAGAGCTTTGGGGAAGTTATCTACTACATTCTTCTCCATTGGATAGTAGAGCAACTCTACTATTCCATCCTCAATCAAGTCGTGCACATAATGATACTAGATCTCAACGTGTTTGTGTGCATGAAAAATTGGATTTTTGGCAATGGAGATGCAATTTTGATTGTCACATCTTAGCATTGTTCAATCTTCTTCTTTTATTCCCATAGGCCATAGAATCCTTCTTAACCATACATCTTCACATATAGCAAAGTAAGCCACCTTGTACTCTGCTTCAATGTCACAATTGGTTGCTTCTAACTAATCCAAGGGAAGATTCCTAAAACTAAAGGGAAAAAATATCTACAAACTAATTTCCTCGAATTGTTCTTACCTCCTTAATCTAAATTACAATTCCCCATAAGAGCACTTCCAAAACTGTATGTGATACAATAGTCAAGAGTTCCCTTCAATTATCTAAGCACCCACATCCCAACTTTCCAATTACATTCTCGTGGTTTGTTTGAGAACTTGCTCAAAAATCCAATAATAGGCCTTGTGTTACACAAGTAGATAAGGTTGCCAACCAACCTCCTGTATCTCCCAATGTTTGCTAGTGTTTATGTGAGGCTGATGTATCCTTAATGGATAGCTTTACATTGACCTCCATAGGTGTAGCTATCACCTTATTACAATCAGTCATTCCAAATGCTTTTAAGATCTCCTACACATACTTTTTTTGAGAGAGGAAGATCTTGCCATGCTCTTGTCAGACTTCAATCCCCAAACAATAGTGCAACTAGCCTAAGTCTATCATTTCAAACATAGAGCTCAAATCCTTTTGAGTCCAATGGATTATATCTTCATAGTCACCTATAATAAGAAAGTAATCTACATATAGAACAATCACTCTACAAACTTTTCACATATGGAGCAATCCACCTATAATAAGAAGGTAATCCACATATAGAATGCCAATCACTCTACAAACTTTTCACCATCCTTTGTAAACATACAAGTTAGAATTTTAGGCACATTTTTCTAAATTTCAAGCCTAAGAAGAATTTATATATCTATTAGTACCATGCTCTAATAGCTTGTTTCATCCCATACAATGTCTTTTTTAGCTTACAATCTTTGTTCTTAGAAATGGGGGACCTCAAACTCTAGTGTGGCTGAGCCACATATACCTCCTCCTTAGGTCTATATTTATGAATACTAATTTAGCATCCATTTGGTAAACTAGCCATTTTTTTGAGCCACCACTCTATGTACTTTCCAAATAGTGGTGATTCTAGTTGTTGGAGCAAACGATTCTTGAAAATCAAATCCATGAACCTGTGAAAATACCTATGCAACTAATTTGGCTTTGTAATTTTCTAGTTGGTATCATCCTTGTACTTTATCTTCTAGACCCACATAGTGCCAATAATATTCATTTCTTCTCATCAATCCACTAGCTCCCAAGTATCATTCTTCATTATGTTGTCATACTCAGCCTGCATAGTCGTTCTCTATGATGGATCGACAAGTGCTTCTTCCAAGTCTACTAGCTCCTTTTCTTCTCTCATAATCTCAACTATCAAGACCATATTAACTTTGTGAGAAAAATCCTTTCTTTGCACCTCTATTCTCCCAAATCTCCTTGGTCCATTTGTCTTTCCTCAATTGTGGTAGGCATAGGATAACTATGATCATAGAGTTGCTTCACCCATCGTGTCAATGGATTTTTTGATGGCCTGATTGCAAATTGGTGAACTTTTTCTTCAACATGCAAAGATGATGCTTCCTCCGCCTTGAGAGTAGGAACAACTCTTGGGATAGGTTCATAGTGAACTACTTCTTTGTTGGATTATAACATGGAAGAACTTATATTCTTCATCTCCACTATGTGTGACTACTTCTTAAATACCATATTACAACTTGCTATAATCTTCTTTGCCTCTTGGTCATACAATTTGCAAGCCTTTTGATCATCAATTTAACCCAAGAAGATACATTTTGTGCTTTTTGGATTAAACTTTTTTCTCTTATCCTTTGTAACATGCGTATAGCATTCACATCCAAAAGTTCTAAAGTGTGAGATAAATGGTTTCTTACCAAAGTAGGCCTTATGATAAGTTTTTATGTTGAGAGCCTTTATGTAACTATAATTGAGAATGCAGATTGTAGGATAAATTGCTTCTATCCAAAATTGGTTAGGCAATCCCTTGCCCTTAAGCGTGCACCTTACCATTTCCATGATAGTGCAATTTTGGTATTCAACAACCCCATTCTGTTGAGATATATGAGCATTATCAATGGACACATAATGCTATCTTATTTTGTTCTTAACAAGTTTTAGCCATTCTTTAAACTTACCAAAAGTTTGAGTCGTAGCACAAACGAAGTTCGCCTAAATCTTCCTACTGTAATCATCAATGATCAATATAAAATAAGAAGATCCTTCCAAGACTTGTGTAGCCAATTTACTACATAAGTTCATGCACCAACTCTAGAGGAGCCTTCATTCTATTCTTGCTTTATTGTGAAAATGCCTTTGTCTATTGCTTTCCCATCATACAAGCTTCCCATGGTTGTTTCATTTCAGTTACTCTAGGTAGATGAGCAACCATACCATGCTTATGCATCTCCTTTCACATTGCAAAATCAATGTGACCAGACCTTTCTGACCAAAGTTTACTTATTTCCACACCAGTACTAGCTATAAGAGCACTTAGCTCATAGAGGTTATTTCTTCTTGCTTCTTTGCTGACAACTTTTCCACAGCACTGTCGATAATTTCTATGCCTATCTTAATGAACCTCACCTGATGTCCTATTGGTTAAGTGATAGGAGGTACTACTATCCACTATCCACAAGTCAGTGGTAGATATTTTTTATGATGTTGCCTTCCCTTTAGTCTTCATGATGCCATTCTTTTCATTTGCCTTATTGACACAAAAATCTACAATTGCATGTCATTTCTTCTTGCAGTAGAAGCATTCTCATTGAAAATTTTTCTTACCACCCTTCCTCTTTTTGTCTAGAGGAACCATCTTTCCGTAGCATCTCCACTCCTACTACCTTCATAGATTTTAGCCACAACTCCTTCTCCATTAATAGTGCACAAAATTTCTGAAACATGAAAACCTAGGGTCTCACCTGAGTATTTAGGACAATTACCAATCCATTAAACTTTAATGGATAAATCTGAAGACACCTCTAAGCTAGCTCCTCACTAGTCTTTTATATCCAAGTGCCAGCCATCTAGTCACATAGATTCTTAATACAAGTGATGAATGCTTCACATGTATCTTCTATAGTAACCTTCTCTACTACTAATTGATTCTTCAAGTTCTATGTCCTTGTTTCATTTCGTGTTTCCTAGTGACTACTCAGTAAATTCCAAGCCTTTAAAGCCTTGGTTGTATATGGAAACAAGGTCAAAACATTGTCAAAATAGCTTATAACTAAGACACAAAATGCATCTATGTTCCTTTATTTCTAAGCTTGCAGAAGATCTACAATTGAAGAAATCATAAAATATGAATTTGATGGGTCTCGGATGGATTGTGGTTTTGGGTCAATCCCCAACATTGTCTCCAAAAGCTCATAAGAATCAAGGATAGTTGTGATTTTAAACTTCCACAAAGTATAGTTTGTAACATCTAACTTACCTTTTCCAAAGGTGAGAACCTCTTATAACTTATATACACCACATTCTATATGCTAAGATATGCAAAGATATCAATAACTTAATTAAATATCATTTTTTAAAAACCTATTCACACTTGTCCAAAGTGGTATCACTCTAATTAGAGGAGCAAACGGTTTAGAAATTGTGATTTGACTAGATGAGTGAATTTTAGAATTGAAATCTATCACCATAGCCTCCGTCACATGCTTTTTGACTTTGAGCTCTAGTGGAGTTGCCTCATAATATCAAAAATTGTGGCTATTAAATGTGGGGCCAAACAAACTCCGATCAAAGAAAGGACACTTGCATTGCATTCTCAGTGTTGAAATGCATTTAGAAAAACTCCAGTTCCTTCATCTGTAACCATTTCATTTTACACCAAAAATACCTCTTTTATCGATCTCAAGCTTCTTTTGCACTTGAATTTTGGCTTTAGATTTTTCTCTCATCGGCAACTACGCGATAGAGCAACTTAGCCTGTCAAATCCATGAGCTAATTTACAGAAATGTAAATCATAAAGAGCATCAAGCTGCTACAAATCAAAATATACAAAAGAGCATAGACACAACTCTTACCCTACCCCTTGAGAAAATCAAGGCGTGAAGTCTACAAGGGATGGGCTTAGTATAATTTGATGAGACAACCTACAAAGCTATTCACTAACCAATTCTCCAACACAAATGACTAAAAAGAACAATCAAATGAGTTATTCTAAGTGGTTATCTAACACGCCTACCTGACCTAGGATAATTGGACCAAGAGCTCCTACTAGGTGAGGACTCCTATAGTGTGGTCTATTTGAAATCATATATTTTTCTCTTTTACCATACCCTTTTAGTATTTTATACTCCCATGTGTAAAAAGGAGGGAGTTGAGCATATTGTGACCGAAGGAGAATAGGGCATCGGGGCCTCAGGTCTAGTCTCAACACCCAAGAGCCTACCAATCTCTCGCAAGCTAACATGAAATCCTTTTTCTTTTGCTTACTTTTACTTTTGCTCGAACCATCCTTATTTTATTTTTAAGATAAATGCCACCCTTAGAAAGATAAGGAATCTCATCCCTAGGAACCTATGAGGCTCTTGCAAGGCAATGAACATCTGCTCTTGGAATTTTTCTTTTTCTATTTTTTAATTTTAGGGATTAGAACCCCTTTTTACATATCTTCATACTTTATACAGGTCTGCCGTATATATTCAATATTTATTATCATTCTACTATTTCACAATCTTCCTTAACTACCTCACAACTAATAGAAATTCTTAGAAATAGTTGCCTAGTAGACTAGCAGAATAGGGTTACTAGGACTACTCACAAAAATAGCTCTTAGGAGGTGGAAAACTGATCAAACCTCCCCAGACATACCTAAACTAACCTGGAACTATGTATATGCCTTGAATATCAGTATCCTACAAAAAGAAAAAAATTTGCATATATATATACACATAAAGAATAAAGGGAAAGGACTTGTAAATGAAGGATATCACCTAGACTTGGCCACAACAAAATTTTGCACAACAAGAGGTTCTCTCTAGGTGCCGTGTCGAGTTTGTTCATTGTAGTACTAAAACAAAAAACCATTAACCGTACCCACACCAAACAAAAAAATGGCCCTCTTGGCCTAATGAAATGTAATTTTGAATCCAACAGGAATATCCCTCTTAGCATAATGAAACAAACCATTTTTCTATGAAATAAATGGCCCTCTTGGCCTAAAAAAATCAAACAACTCTCTACAAGAACAAAGAGCCCTCTTGGACTAACAAAACTAACCAATAAAGCACACAATTCAACAACCTACTATTGAAAACAAACCCTCAGCCCCCACAATAAACCTACTGAAGCACAAAACTAGACCAAGGGAATGACCATTTAGGCCCTACACTAAGTGCATCAAATTATTAGCTAATCCCCTTGCATAAATAGCAAGGGGTGTCTTACAAATATGCCATTGAATGATCCAATGCATCCATGACATAATAGAAAGATGGTCAATTGACATTGCTTCATAATCCATACTAAAACCATCGATGGCTGAAATAGGATGTGTCAACAAGTAGTCCCTTAATAGCCCTAGATGAACTTCAGAGGCATAATTGTAAAATCTCCTCAAGACCACAGTTAAGAAAAATATCTTCAACCAAGATATAATAACCCAGGAAATCTATAAAGCGATTCCACTATCGGGGAAGCAAGTGGTAAGTTGCTACTTCAAAGATCTCATGGGCATCAAAGGTTGCACGATGGTACATCCTTAGAATGTGATGTCTCACACTATAGATCCCATTCAACTAGTTGGTTACTAAGTGTGGGTTGCCTCTCACCAATAACCCGTGAATAACAGCATGTCTAGCTAGATTCTATCCCATAAGCAATGCCTTATATTCTCATTTGTACAAGCAATGCCGAAATACACTTCCATTTTTAAAACCAGTTGATGGCGGGGATCTTTAATGACAACCCCAACACTTGCATGCTTAGGAGGTCCTTGAGAAGCTCTAACAAAATATAATGTAGAAATCATCTCTTCATTTATGTATTTTACCATGGCTGTCAACCTACTTGCAGTTATGATAACCAAAATCTAACTTAGAGAGGGAATATAAGACAGACACAATCCTCCTTCCTCACTAAACTCAATAGGGATGCTAGTAAGAACCCTATGATATGGTGGCAATAGACTTGAATATACTACTAAAATATTCATCTTGGCACTCGGCAATGTAATAACCCTTAATCCACCAAATCACTTTACCTTGGTGGTAACATTGCTCCAAATATGGATGCTCAACATAGGGAATAATTTTCTCCATCTAATAGTCTTGGTACCCTTTGCAAGTTTAAGCTAGATCTTGAAGGGCCTGCAAAGGCGCCAAATCTGATGTAAATCCCTATACATAATAGGGATTCAATTTATTGAAATTTTGTTTAGTTTTGAACTCTTCTCCTTGCAAATCTACTAAAAGGGCTATAGAGACATTCTTTCCTATCCCTTTGGGTTCCAACATGCCTAGGAAGAGCTCACAATGATAGGATTCCTAATACAAGACCAATTGGCCCTTAAACACCATATTGAAGAATATGGGAATTCCATAAGTTTGGGACACCTAGTTAAATTTTTGGATTTGTCATAACTTGAACACTATAACTCCAAATCGAGCGGTCTATAGCTCAATAGATTCCATTTTTCAAAATCTTTCCAATAATAGGTCGCATCATATGGTTTTGAGAAACTTATGGGCATGTTATGTGGGTGCCACCGTTTTAGTATTTAAAAAATGAAAATTGGGAGATTCCCAAACTCACTAATATTGCGTTCTTAGAAAATTTATACTTCTTAGCACAAAATTGTGAAGTATTTTCATCATCTTCTTCCTATTTCCTGATTAACAAGGCTTGTAATCTAATCTTGTCAAGATGTGCAAGGGAAATGAACCTTTCTTGCAACGCTTCCCCTTCACCCAAACAATTGTAACGTGTCCACTAGAATCATCCAGGACACGTCTTAGCAGTCCATTGGAAAGGATGTCTAGAAAACTCCGCCCGGCACTCCCATGGAATGTTACGGGTTTTGCAATCTAGGTCTTCCCGTGTCTGCCACGTAGCGGAAGTATCCTGGCCGTTCCCACTTAGGATCGACCAGAATTTGGGTTTTCCTGTTTGGTCATTAGCTAACAGCAACTAGCGTCAGACCCAAGCGAACTACTTTACGCAGAAATGCCAGGTCCGAAGCGGATTCACGCTGCACTTGGTTCAAGGAGAATGGGAAACGAGAGGGATGCAAAACTCAACCTCTCTACCAATAGGCATAGTCCCATTCCGTAAATCGGGTAAGACGTAACTCTAGGTCACCGCTCTCATTATTCTTTTTGATAATGATGATCATCCCGCTGTTCTTCGAGATTTTTGAGAAAAGTTCCCGGCTAACCGGGGCCACCCATCCGTAGGACGGACCCATGGTCCCTCCTCCGCACTTTCCTCGGTTTGTTTTAGTTATGTAATTATCTAACACATTAATTTGACATATAACAATCAGCTTCTTTAATTAACCCTGTTAAGCACTGGTCCCTTCACGTAATCTTATCACGTGACATAGAAAAACAATATCAAACAACTTCTTTATTATCATTTCATCATTTTATCTTTGAAATACAAGGAGTTCCGCCCGAAGGCTATCCAGTAATCCGACAGGGATCACTATTCCAAGCTTCTGCCCGTAGACTAGTATGCGGGCCTCGAGATCCAATCCCGACTCACGTTGGCCTCTTGTGCAGGACCCGGAAGGTGAGGGATTTACAGCCAGAGCCCCCCCTGGCACCCAAGCGTCCTCCTGCTCCAAGTAGAGCTCAATGGAAAGACCTCTTGCGGCGGGTTTGGTCCACGTTCCCGGCGCGGTCAACAACCCCCTTGGTTAGGGTCAGGCAGGTAGTCGGGGGTAACTGAAGCTGCCTCTCCCTTCAGGCCTTCAACCTGAAGCATTAGATATCATTTCATTCTTTAGTTCTTTGAGCAAACAATGCAAACAGTGCTTTCAAAGCTGTTACAAGCACAATCAATTCCAGTGGTCGTTTATTTGGCCAACTGTCAAGGAGTGAATCCTTCTTTCCGAATGCATCCGGCGTTCGATCCGGGATTAATTGCGACTTGGCAAGATTCCCAAGGGTTTATTTGTTCACCCTTTTGTCCTTGGGTTAGAGCCATACCCTGTTAACCCAACTTAACCAATACCTTAGGTTTTATTAACAGTAAATCTTGGCGACCATGTCGCTTTAATTTGTTGATTGATCATTTACTTTCAAGCAAATACCTAACTTCCCTTTACTTGGCAATCTTTCCCCAAGACAGGTGATGTAACAGGATGACTACTCATTCTCTTGCAAGTTAAACTTGTGCAAGAACTTACCAACCTTATTTCAAGAAATGGCAAAACTCTCTTGTGAACAAACAACAAGTCTATGCAACGTTGCAACTTATTGCACAAGTGTCGCATCTATTCCATGGGATCATTTCACCCATTGAACGGCGTTTTCTGGTATCGGAATTATCTTGAGACAAGAAGCAGGGTTTAGGGTGTCTTTTTACCCAACCCATTCCTAATTACACTAGGTTGACAACGTTTGGTCCTAGGGGTTCCAACTCAATTCGAGTTTCATCATTTTGAACGAGTGATCCTTAGGGTAGAAACCCTAGATCGTTTCTTGCAAGCCCGTCCAATTGACTCAACATTTCGTGAATGTGGGTATGATCTTTGGGTTTGAGGGTTTTGACTTGGCAACAAGTGTAAAACTAGGTCGAATCCTTAACTCGCTAAACCCTAGTTAGCACTTGGGATATTTATCATATCGATTGAATCATGCCTATATGAATCCCTTGTGGGTTAGGTGATTTAGACAATTCAATATACTTGTCTTGCGACAAGGATGAACCTTTCCTAGAGATAATAAAGGAGAAAAATAGTTGCAACTACCACAATACATGTAAACATGCGATTCATTGCTTCTACGCATCACATAGTTCACAATAACTCTATCCTTCCTTGGTAAAGTAAAAATACATGATAATCTCGATAGTAACTTTCCTAGGACCTACTAGGACTTACATCAAATAATCATGCCTACTACCTTGTTATCTACACTTTAGAATCTCATGCTTTGTTAAACCATGCAACCTTTCCTAAATACGGCTCCTGATGAATGAAATTTTTTTGCATGACGACTATGCAACACGCAACTTTCTCCTAGCTACAATGAAGTCAATGAAGTTCATACAAAACTAAAGCTAGTGTTAACTTTTTCCATTTTACATGCCACTTGCAAGTCCATAAGATTAATTTCGTGCTCTTCTATTTATTTTCGGATAACATCTTATGGGTGTTAACTTTTCCTCATGACTCCTTACAAGGAAGATGTTGCCTAAAAATGCAACATACGCTTAATCTTTCCATGTCTAGTCAACGGTGCACTTTAACAATTCCAACCTTATAATGATAGGCAACAGGTATTCTAGGCTCGTCACTTTGAAAAGCACGACAAGGCAACATACTATTAAGGTCGTAAGATGGATAGACAGTTTGCGTTTATAGCATTGAAAATACCAATTTTCCCAATTTCATTTAACTAGGCTAGGTGAATTTGAACATGCACGGGTGCTTCCTAATCCATGAAGTTATCATGCTTAATGCATTACTTTTGTATGGAATCACAATAGTAAAAACCTGGGTTTGCGGGCTCGGGGAGATGTCCACGTGAATGCTAGGAGAAGAACCTCCCGCAGGTGCGCCTTGCGTCTTCTTGGGAGCCATCGTTGATGAATTGAACTCCGTGAATTGCTCTCGCTTCTACGCGTTCTCCGAACAGCCTCAAGATCTGCCTTCTCCCTTGTACGTAGGAAATTCCTTCACCGAAACGCGGTTTTGAAAGCAACTCGGAAAGGCTTGTGGGAATGGGGCTTATGGAAGCCACCCTTAGAAGCTTCTCAAGAAGCTTCGAAAAAGCTTCTGTTCTATCCAGAAGACATGGAGGGCCAATGATTGGTGTGAAATCGACGACAAAAAAAAGGGGGATTGCTGGCGATATGACGGCGAAAGGTTGGCGGTGGCCTGGCGGACTATGGTGGCGATCTCCTTGGCTGCAACGGTGGTCACTCTCCTTTCTCTCCCTTCGTTTTTCCCTTCTATCGTCCTTTCCCTCACACCCAGGAGGCTCTGGCTCCTTTTTGTGCTTTTGATCCTCCCCTCTTCCAATTCGTGCCACCGGGTGGGTCACGTGTGGTGGGGGGGATGAAGGTGGAAAGCAGCGACAAGTTTCGTCCTCTTCCTCTGATCATGCAGCACTGCAGCCTCTACTGATTGGCCCCTTCTCTCCATGCAGCCTTCTTTTCCTCCTTCCCAGCACGGCGATGGAAGCAGCCATTTGTCCCCTCCTTTTCCTCTTCACACCTTAGAGGGTGTATTTATAGGACAAGGGGGGGAAGAGAAGAGCTCCACCACGTGGCCACTGCATGGCTTCCCCCCTCCTCATGCAGCCCCACCTCCACCAAGCCCATCCCCCCACACTCCCTCTCCTCCAGCCGTGCATCGGCTGGGGGAAAGGGATAAATAAAGAAAATTTGCTTTAATAATATCCATTTTGCCCCTCCCAAGAGGGTGTTTACGTGTGAATTGCGGATTTGAACCCTCGGGCTTGCTTTGCCAATGCGGAGGTCTCGATTTCTCGCGTGCAGGTTACCGATTACACTGCCGGTAATTCCAATATGAAAGATAACCTTTGCACGAGGTTTACCCAGTGTGCGGGAAATCAATATTCACGAGTGGGAATATTACATTCTCTCCCCCTTAGAAGAATCGAGATGTCCTCATCTCGAGATGAACTGGGGATATTGATGGTTTAGAGAGCTTTCATCTATCCAGGTAGCATCCTCTTCGGGATAATCTTTCCATTGGATGAGGCATTCTTTCAAGGTTCTAGATCTTAACTGTCTCTCCCTAACATCTAAAATCTTATCCGGTCTTAGTTCAAGGACTCCTTGACTAGGCATTACAATTTGTTGGTCATCAAGTACATGATTAGGGTTGGGTACATATTTTTTTAAGAGACTAGTATGGAATACATTGTGAACTTTTAGGTTATCAGGAAGTTGCAATTTATAAGCATTGGGTCCCAGGCATTTGAGGATTTTATACGGCCCACAATACCTTGGACTTAGCTTCTTGCATTCTCCTAGAGATAGAGAACTCCTTTTAGGGCGTACACGAATGAAGACCATGTCTCCTTCTCCGAAGATCCTCTCTTTACGTTTCAAATCTGCATATGCCTTTTGTCTATCCTTGGCTGCTTGTATGTCTTGTCTTATTGACCTTATTTGGTCGTCCATGTCCTCCAACATTTGTCTTGAAGCTTCAACTCTTAGGGTTGGATCAGAAAAATTTAGGGGACTTCGACAATCATGACCATACAATGCCTGGAAAGGGGTCATTTGAATGCTCTGCTGGTTAGAAGCATTGTAGGCAAATTCTACTAACGGCAAGTATTGAATCCACCTCTTCGGCTCTCGACAGCAGTAAGCCCTAAGCATATCCTCAATGATTTGATTCACTCGCTCTGTTTGTCCATCCGTTTGGGGATGGTAGGCGGTGCTAAAAAAAAGTTGAGTCCCAATAGCTTCAAAGATAGCTCTCCAGAAGTGTGAAGTGAAGAGAGAATCTCGATCGCTAATGATTCTTCTAGGTAACCCATGTAGCTTGAATATCTCCTTGATAAATAATCTTGCAATGTCGGAGGCTTTATAGTTTGTCTTTACTGGAATCAGGTGTGCAACCTTAGTAAGCATGTCAACTACAACCATAATGGAATTGTATCCTCCTTGGACTTGGGGTAAGCCCACAACAAAATCCATACTGATGAATTCCCATTTCATTTGGGGAATGTCAAGTGGTTGCAATTTTCCTGGCATCATGACATGTTCAGCCTTGATACGTTGGCAAGACAAACATTCAGTGATATATTTGAGAACGTCACCTTTGAGCCTCTCCCAATGGTAGCTCTTCCTAACTGCATTAAGAGTTTTTGCATAGCCAGGATGTCCTGCGAAAGGGGAATCATGAGCTTCCCATAATATCTTCTGCTTAAGTGACTGGCTTGTTGGTATACACAGCCTTGTTTTGTAGTAGACAAGTCCATTATCAATGGAAAATTCCTGATACTTGGCCTGTAACTTCAGATTCTGATCCTTGGTAGATATTTCTTTTATCATTGTTTGGTAGGCCAAATCTTGGCATGCTTCCTCTCTAGCTAGTTCGAGTATAGGGTTGCTTGGCATAGATACCTTTGTAGCCAGAGATCTGGCCGTTGATGGATTCTGCAAGATTAGGGAATTTAGGAATGCCTTGCGACTGAGTGCATCGGCAACTACATTCTCTTTCCCTGGTCGGTACTTGATTTCAAAATCATACTCCTCCAGTACTTCAATCCACCGCCGTTGCCTCATGTTGAGCTCGTTCTGGGTAAAAATCCATTTGAGACTCTTATGATCGGTTACTAGAGTAAACTTGTTACCCAATAGGTAGTGTCTCCAAAGCTTTAAAGCATGGATGACAGCTAATAATTCCAGATCATGCGTGGCATAATTCTTTTCATGACTCTTCAATTTCCTTGAAGAGTATGCTACTGGATGACCTTCCTGCATAAGTACACACCCCAAAGCAAGAATGCTGGCATCAGTTACTACCTCGAACTCCTTATTGAGGTCAGGAAGTTTTAGAATAGGTGCTGATACCAAACATTGCTTCAATTGGTCGAAGCTATTTTGTTCGGGAGTTGACCATGTAATAGAAGTCTGCTTCTTTAGTAAGTCTGTAAGAGGTGCTGCAATCAAAGCATAGTTTTTGATAAAGACCCTATACCATCCTGTCAAGCCAAGGAAGCTACGTATTTCCTTAATGGATATTGGTATTGGCCATTCAAGCACATCCCTGACTTTGGCTGGGTCTACTGATATTCCTTCTGATGATACTATGAATCCTAGATATTCAATCTGACGCTTGAAGAATGCACACTTCTTCATTTTAGGATATAGCTTATGAGACCTCATTGTCTCAAGAACAATCCGTAGTTGAGGTTCATGATCTTCTTCCTGTTTAGAATAGACTAAAGTGTCATCGAAGAAGACAAGCACGAAATCATCAAGATATGGTCTAAAAATATCTTGCATTAATCTATTGAAGGTGGCAGGTGCATTTGTAAGCCCAAATGACATAACCAAGAACTCAAAGTGCCCATATCTTGTATTGAAGGCCATTTTTGGAATATCTTCTTCCTTGATCCTTATTTGATAGTAACCTGATCTGAGATCAATTTTGGAGAAGATCTTTGCACCTTGAAGGCGATCCAGAAGTTCATCTATTTAGGAATAGGATACTTGTTCTTGACTGTTGATTGATTCAAACCACGGTAATCAATACATAGTCGAAGTGTCCCATCTTTCTTTTTCTGGAATAGTACTGGAGCTCCCCATGGTGAGTTGCTAGGCCGGATGTAACCCTGATCTAACAGTTGCTTGAGTTGTTCCTTCAACTCAATAGCTTCTGGTATGGACATTCTATAAGATCTCTTTGCAATTGGCGCAGCTCCAGGCACTAGCCTTATTTCATGATCAACTTCTCTTGGAGGCGGAAGTTCAGTCAATTACTCAGGGAATACGTCAGCGTATTCCTTTAGCCAAGAGGGTCTCTCATGAGACTCTTGCTTTTGATCTAACTTGTTGAGTTTGATCAGGTAAACAGGTAATCCTTTTCTAACTCCTTTTATGATCCGCGATACTTTGGCTAACTGGATTCTTGGCACTCCTGCCTCACCTTGAGTTGTAACAAACTCCCTTTCAGAGTTTCGAAAGGAAACTTGACCCTTTCCACAGTGGATGTGGGCGTCATTAGGCTTAAGCCAATCCATCCCGAGTAGACACTCATGGATACCTAAATTCATGACTCTGAATTTGACTGAGGTTTTCTTTCCTCCCAGAAAGAATTCTTCCTTAGCAGTTTGCCTGGTACAAGTTACCTCACGACCGTTTGCCAATTCCACAAGTAAGGTAGGTGCTTCTACTGTGGCTATTCCTAATCTTTTTGCACATGCTGGTGAGATAAAGGAATGTGTACTGCCACAATCAATCAAGGTTTTGAAACCTTTACCTTGATAGTCCGACGGTGTTTGAATCACCGAGAACTGACGGTTCGGCCCCTTCTTGTGTAAAGCGGCATGGACTGTCGCTTTTTCAAATTCTGCCTCCATAGTCGGATCTTCCTCTTCTTCTGCTTCGCATCTTTGCCTATTGGTAATGCAGGCAGTTCTTCCTCTTCCACGGGTGGCGGCTCCTTGACCGCAGCCTACACCTTGACGATGTCCCTCGCTGAGCTTGGGACATTGCCTTTTGAAGTGACCGAGTTCGTTGCAGTGGAAACATCGGAGGTTTCGGCCATTACTTTGAGTAGGAACAAAGTTGTTGACGTTGTTTGTCCTTGCTTTCTTCCTTTGTCCCTGATTGTGACCTTGGACTCTCTTCACTTGGGGTCTGAATGTTCCTCTGTTCGGGTCGCTATAGGACCAATTTTTGTTACCCCTTGGTCTAGCTTGCACTTCCTGAATTATAGGTGCCGCTCGAATGAGTGCATCTTGAAGATCTGACGGACACATAGATTCGAGACGGGTATTTACAGGTGGATTTAAGCCCGCGCAAAATTTGGACACCTGTTGCGTCATGTCCATCTGTGGTGCATACTTTAAGAGTGAGACAAATTTAGAGTAGTGTGCGTCAAGGGTGAGTCCTAGCTGTTTTAGCTCATAGAATTCATTCATTTTTTGTGTACGATATGCAGGTGGCAAATATCTCCCCTGCACGGCTTTCTTTAACTTCTCCCAGGTGACGAACCCCTCTGAAGTCCCTTGATCCCTGCACCATTGTTTCCACCATAGTCTAGCTTCGCCGGTGAGTTTTAATTTGGCGAGCATGGCCTGATTGGTAGGCGCAGTACCAGCTGCTTCAAAGTAATCCTCCATAGATTCAATCCAAATTTCAGCATCAGACTGGACGAATCTACCTTTCCCGTCAAACTCGGGTGGCTTTATCTACTTGAGGAGGAACTTCTTCTCCTGGATCACAGCAGTACTTGATGTAGGGGGCGAATTTGGAACCTGTACCTGGGGTTGTGCCTGGATAAAAGTTTTCTTAACGTTATTACATGATAATTGACGTTAGCTTATCTTTAGATCAGCTATCTCGTAAATCATGAAGCTACTTAACTTTTTAACAACTCTGATGCACAGTCGGATATTGATAAATGAAGTCCTTATTTATATTTACATGGGCATAGCCTTATATAACATCTCGTGTGATGATAATCCAATCATTACATTCAGTTTGGGGAGAACAACGTTGTATTACATTTGTCTACAGGAACTGTGTAATAGTAGGGTTTTGGGTCATGGATCTTTAGGAATCGATAATTCATTGGAAGTTCAGGATATCCTTTCCGCTGGAATCCATACTTCTCATGGCGGCCCAACACCTTAATCCTGTCGGCTGGGATTACACGGGTTACTTCCTCATATACATATGAGTTCAATTCAACCCTCCGACCTTGAATATGCAAAGTCGAATTTACGTGAGCTTCCACAAAAATGAACAGCTTCACGACTTTCAAGTCTTCCAACCACTTGATCCTCTTCAGGTTGGTCTGTAGATAAGCGAACCGGTGGGCAGCTATGTAGTAGATTCCTAAAGACCCAGTCCATCTTCGTTCTATATATAAAGGTGATGGATTATAAATCTGCTCCAGGATGTTCATCATTCCAACTCTTTGTCTATAATGCGGAGAATGCATTGCAGTCATAAACATGACCCGGAACACCAAAAACTTGTTCCACGCTTCATAGTTCTGCAAGACAGTATTGAAGATGAGGAATTGTTTGGACAGCAACAATTTCTTTACTTCATTTTATTGAGATCTCATAAAAACAATTCCGTTGTTGGTCAGCTCTGATACCAACTGTAACGTGTCCACTAGAATCATCCAGGACACGTCTTAGCAGTCCATCGGAAAGGATGTCTAGAAAACTCCGCCCGGCACTCCCATGGAATGTTACGGGTTCTGCAATCTAGGTCTTCCCGTGTCTGCCACGTAGCGGAAGTATCCTGGCCGTTCCCACTTAGGATCGACCGGAATTTGGGTTTTCCTGTTTGGTCATTAGCTAACAGCAACTAGCGTCAGACCCAAGCGAACTACTTTACGCAGAAACGCCAGGTCCGAAGCGGATTCACGCTGCACTTGGTTCAAGGAGAATGGGAAACGAGAGGGATGCAAAACTCAACCTCTCTACCAATAGGCATAGTCCCATTCCGTAAATCGGGTAAGACATAACTCTAGGTCACCGCCCTCATTATTCGTTTTGATAATGATGATCATCCCGCTGTTCTTCGAGATTTTTGAGAAAAGTTCCCGGCTAGCCGGGACCACCCATCCGTAGGACGGACCCATGGTCCCTCCTCCGCACTTTCCTCGGTTTGTTTTAGTTATGTAATTATCTAACACATTAATTTGACATATAACAATCAGCTTCTTTAATTAACCCTGTTAAGCACTGGTTCCTTCACGTAATCTTATCACGTGACATAGAAAAACAATATCAAACAACTTCTTTATTATCATTTCATCATTTTATCTTTGAAATACAAGGAGTTCCGTCCGTAGGCTTGTCCATAATCCGCCCGAAGGCTATCCAGTAATCCCCCAGGGATCACTATTCCAAGCTTCTGCCCGTAGACTAGTATGCGGGCCTCGAGATCCAATCCCGACTCACGTTGGCCTCTTGTGCAGGACCCGGAAGGCGAGGGATTTACAGCCAGAGCCCCCCCTGGCACCCAAGCGTCCTCCTGCTCCAAGTAGAGCTCAACGGAAAGACCTCTCGCGGCGGGTTGGGTCCACGTTCCCGGCGCGGTCAACAACCCCCTTGGTTAGGGTCAGGCATGCAGTCGGGGGTAACTGAAGCTGCCTCTCCCTTCAGGCCTTCAACCTGAAGCATTAGATATCATTTCATCCTTTAGTTCTTTGAGAAAACAATGCAAACAGTGCTTTCAAAGCTGTTACAAGCACAATCAATTCCAGTGGTCGTTTATTTGGCCAACTGTTAAGGAGTGAATCCTTCTTTCCGAATGCATCCAGCGTTCGATCCGAGATTAATTGCGACTTGGCAAGATTCCCAAGGGTTTATTTGTTCACCCTTTTGTCCTTGGGTTAGGGCCATACCCTGTTAACCCAACTTAACCAATACCTTAGGTTTTATTAACAGTAAATCCTGGCGACCATGTCGCTTTAATTTATTAATTGATCATTTGCTTTCAAGCAAATACCTAACTTCCCTTTACTTGGCAATCTTTCCCCAAGACAGGTGATGTAACAGGATGACTACTCATTCTCTTGCAAGTTAAACTTGCGCAAGAACTTACCAACCTTATTTCAAGAAATGGCAAAACTCTCTTGTGAACAAACAACAAGTCTATGCAACATTGCAACTTATTGCACAAGTGTCGCATCTATTCCATGGGATCATTTCACCCATTGAACGGCGTTTTCTGGTATCGAAATTATCTTCAGACGAGAAGCAGGGTTTAGGGTGTCTTTTTACCCAACCCATTCCTAATTACACTAGATCGAAAACGTTTGGTCCTAGGGGTTCCAACTCAATTCGAGTTTCATCATTTTGAACAAGTGATCCTTAGGGTAGAAACCCTAGATCGTTTCTTGCAAGCCCGTCCAATTGACTCAACATTTCGTGAATGTGGGTATGATCTTTGGGTTTGAGGGTTTTGACTTGGCAACAAGTGTAAAACTAGGTCGAATCCTTAACTCGCTAAACCCTAGTTAGCACTTGGGATATTTATCATATCGATTGAATCATGCCTATATGAATCCCTTGTGGGTTAGGTGATTTAGACAATTCAATATACTTGTCTTGCGACAAGGATGAACCTTTCCTAGAGATAATAAAGGAGAAAAATAGTTGCAACTACCACAATACATGTAAACATGCGATTCATTGCTTCTACGCATCACATAGTTCACAATAACTCTATCCTTCCTTGGTAAAGTAAAAATACATGATAATCTCGATAGTAACTTTCCTAGGACCTACTAGGACTTACATCAAATAATCATGCCTACTACCTTGTTATCTACACTTTAGAATCTCATGCTTTGTTAAACCATGCAACCTTTCCTAAATACGGCTCCTGATGAATGAAATTTTTTTGCATGACGACTATGCAACACGCAACTTTCTCCTAGCTACAATGAAGTCAATGAAGTTCATACAAAACTAAAGCTAGTGTTAACTTTTTCCATTTTACATGCCACTTGCAAGTCCATAAGATTAATTTCGTGCTCTTCTATTTCTTTTCGGATAACATCTTATGGGTGTTAACTTTTCCTCATGACTCCTTACAAGGAAGATGTTGCCTAAAAATGCAACATACGCTTAATCTTTCCATGTCTAGTCAACGGTGCACTTTAACAATTCCAACCTTATAATGATAGGCAACAGGTATTCTAGGCTCGTCACTTTGAAAAGCACGACAAGGCAACATACTATTAAGGTCGTAAGATGGATAGACAGTTTGCGTTTATAGCATTGAAAATACCAATTTTCCCAATTTCATTTAACTAGGCTAGGTGAATTTGAACATGCACGGGTGCTTCCTAATCCATGAAGTTATCATGCTTAATGCATTACTTTTGTATGGAATCACAATAGTAAAAACCTGGGTTTGCGGGCTCGGGGAGATGTCCACGTGAATGCTAGGAGAAGAACCTCCCGCAGGTGCGCCTTGCGTCTTCTTGGGAGCCATCGTTGATGAATTGAACTCCGTGAATTGCTCTCGCTTCTACACGTTCTCCGAACAGCCTCAAGATCTGCCTTCTCCCTTGTACGTAGGAAATTCCTTCACCGAAACGCGGTTTTGAAAGCAACTCGGAAAGGCTTGTGGGAATGGGGCTTATGGAAGCCACCCTTAGAAGCTTCTCAAGAAGCTTCGAAAAAGCTTCTGTTCTATCCAGAAGACATGGAGGGCCAATGATTGGTGTGAAATCGACGACAAAAAAAAGGGGGATTGCTGGCGATATGACGGCGGAAGGTTGGCAGTGGCCTGGCGGACTGTGGTGGCGATCTCCTTGGCTGCAACGGTGGTCACTCTCCTTTCTCTCCCTTCGTTTTTCCCTTCTATTGTCCTTTCCCTCACACCCAGGAGGCTCTGGCTCCTTTTTGTGCCTTTGATCCTCCCCTCTTCCAATTCGTGCCACAGGGAGGGTCACGTGTGGTGGGGGGGATGAAGGTGGAAAGCAGCGACAAGTTTCGTCCTCTTCCTCTGATCATGCAGCACTGCAGCCTCTACTGATTGGCCCCTTCTCTCCATGCAGCCTTCTTTTCCTCCTTCCCAGCACGGCGATGGAAGCAGCCATTTGTCCCCTCCTTTTCCTCTTCACACCTTAGAGGGTGTATTTATAGGACAAGGGGGGGAAGAGAAGGGCTCCACCATGTGGCCACTGCATGGCTTCCCCCCTCCTCATGCAGCCCCACCTCCACCAAGCCCATCCCCCCACACTCCCTCTCCTCCAGCCATGCATCGGCTGGGGGAAAGGGATAAATAAAAAAAATTTGCTTTAATAATATCCATTTTGCCCCTCCCAAGAGGGTGTTTACGTGTGAATTGCGGATTTGAACCCTCGGGCTTGCTTTGCCAATGCGGAGGTCTCGATTTCTCGCGTGCAGGTTACAGATTACACTGCCGGTAATTCCAATATGAAAGATAACCTTTGCACGAGGTTTACCCAGTGTGCGGGAAATCAATATTCACGAGTGGGAATATTACAACAATGGTCTAGAACAAATCTTATTGTAGGTAGCTCAATCTTGAAAAGAAAAACATATTCTTCCCCATATACTAATTTAGAATGGGTGTGGCTTGTAGCTCTTCTAAACATCATATTATAAACCCAAATAACCACATGCAAAACCGAATCATGCTTACCTTTAGATAAAATCTTTGATAAGATCCCCACAAGCTAGTTATTAGTATTCTCTACTTGCCCATTAGCTTAGGGTTTGTAAAGCATGGTCTTATTATGTTTAACCTTCAAAGCTCATGTAAAAGCATCAATCACTTTATTTAAAAAATGTGTCCTATGGTAAGACACAAGCTCTTTAGGTGGACCAAAATATCAAACAATCCACTCCAAAATAAAACTAGCCATTTTCTTGGCATTAACCTTCATCGTAGTGTGAGCTTCAAACCACTTTGTGAAATAGTATGCCACCACAATGATATAACACTTCTGTGTAGTTGACAAAGGATGCAGTATGGGTCCAACAAAATCAATGCCCCACTTCTTAAATGGTAGTGTAGCTATGATATAAGTAATTGAGTGCATCCCATTCTCCCTATTATCATTTCTTTGACATGTATCATATCTATTGATATATGTAAATGCATCCTACAATATGGATTACCACCAATATTTAGCTCTCAAAGTTTTTTGTGTAGTCAACCATCCAATAAAGTGCCCTCTACAAGTAGAGTCATGACACTCTTCTAAGATAAATGGAACCTCATCATGTATAACACATTGGTGATAAACATCATCATTCCCTTGCTAGTATGCATAGACAAGCTAGGAGGAATACCCCTTAGCTCATCATAGCTCCATGAAAAAAGATCACAAAATTCTCAAATCAAGGATACATAGTCCTTCCTCTCTTTTAAGCTCAGTACAGATCCTAATTTAATCAGTTGTGGGTCATCCAACATACCAAGATCTAGCTCAATCACATTTGTGTCTTTGATTCTATCTTGAGCTTCTATCGACTCATTTAGAGTCACTTGGCAGATATCTTTTGTAGTGGATCCCTCTCTTGATTCATCACTTGATGAAGCCTTACTGCTAGAAGGATTATCTAATGCAACTAATTCTATCAAAGATAAAGGCACTCTCTTTCTTTCAAGATATTTAGGATATGCATACATTATTATGGATCTAGCACCTCTGCAAAAAATGAGACAACTAGCAGGCATATCAACTTAATAGTAAGATTACAAGATCCACGGCCTTCCTAATAGTGCTTGATAGCTTGGCCGACTTGCAAACCTAATAACCCTAAAGTCCAAGTTGCATTCCACATTAGCAACAATCACATGGGCTTTGGTAATGTAAACTTTTGGTTATCTTAAATTGTCATTAGGCATACAAAGAATTTTGGAGGTGTCCTTTTGGATTTCTAGCCCCAACCTTTCCATCAATTCAGAACTCATAATGTCGATGGAGGATCCCATATCCACAATGGCAAGATTTACTAATATGCCATCAATATATGCTGCCATTGTTACGCAATGATTTTTAGCATTTTCAAATGAGTCCACCCCCACACAGGCTATTTCCAAGGGTTCAACAATACACCTAGTTTGAAGAATCTTCTTAAACTCTTAATGTACTTCTATAGATAACTTGATTGCTTGCGAGAGATTCACATCTAGCTTTACCTCACAAAGAGAAGTAGCTAAGTCAAATTCATTATAATGAGCAATAGTTCTCTTCTCTCTCTAAACCATTCTTTCTCTTGGTCATTAAACAAGCTTAGATGCCTCTTTCTCAGCTTTTATCTTCTTTTTTGGTAGTCCCTTATTGGAGTCAACTTTTCCATTATTAGCTTTTATAGGATTAGATTCCACCTCAAGGTCAACCTTTTATTCTCTTGTAATGGCTCATAAATTTGAAGCCTCAGTGATGTTGATACATATAGCTTGATAACATTGATACCACTACCACTAGGCAAATATTCTAGAATAGCCTTTCCTCTTTGCAATATTTACTTTGGTCCCTCATCTTGTTGAAGGCTATTCCCTTGTGCTCAATAATTAGTTAGACCTGGCTACTTACTCCATTACTCGAGAGAAGTAATCTCACTCTAGTAAGTACTAGCTAGATGGCCTGGCTTCCCATGTATGTTACATTTAACATTACAATAGTTTCTCAAAAAGTGCTAACTATCACACCACTTACAACTAAATCTTGATGGACCACCTTCTTCAAGACATCGACTTTGTATCAAGTTTTTCTTATTCTTTAGGAAATTAACACATCCATGACCATTTGTCTATATAAATTCCATTATCATATTGGTATAATGCTTCATCATGTCCTTGACTTCACTAAGAACATTTGATGCACTAGAATCATAATCATAATCATCCACTTTCCATTCATTTGGCCTAGCCACCTCTAATTATGGATCGTCCCCACCATTGATTAACTAACATATGCCTCTGCAAGAGCTGTATCCCACTTGTTGATCTAATCACCTCAATGCCCAAGAAATAACGCAGCTCTCCCATATCCTTCATCTCAAACTTCTGCCTCAATAGCATTTTCACATGAAGGATATCTTCATCACTGTCACCTGTCATAATCAAATCATCAACATAAATGACAAGTAGCATAATACCTTTCTCTGTTTTTCTCACATAAAGTGAGAAATCTGCCTTGGAAATCTGAAATCCAATAGTGACAAGATATTGTCCTATCTTGTCAGACCATGCTCTAGGTGCTTACTTCAAGCCATACAAGGCTTTCTTCAACCTGCAAACAAACTCAGGATGAACAGCATGCACATAACCTGGTGGCTGCTCCATATAGACCTCTTCTTGCAAATCACCATGCAAGAAGGCATTCTTTACATCCATCTGATGTAAAGACCATCCCTTTGATGCAGCCATAGCAATGATTGCTCTTACGGTTGCCATCCTTGCAACCGGACTGAATGTTTCTTCATAGTCAATGCCGTATGTTTGTGCATACCCCTTGACTACTAATCTTGCCTTGTATCTGTTCACAGAACCATCTGCATTGTGCTTCACCTTATAAACCCACTTACAGCCAATTGCATTCTTACCTTTAGGCAAAGGTACCAATTCCCATGTAGCATTTGCTTCCAAGGCATCCATTTCTTCATCCATGGCTTTGTCCCATTTTTCTCTTCCCATGGCTTGCTCAAAAGAAGTGGGTTCTGGTTCTTGTATCACTTTGACCATATATGCATAGTGAATTGCTATAAATCCATCATATTTCAGCCTATCCACAGGATACCTAGCTCTCGTAGACCTGCGCAAAGTAGGTTCACTCCCACGTGCTCTCAAAACATCCCTGGTCTTCCTTACTCCAGGTGTAACAATAGAAGGAATACCCAACTCATCATCAATGCTCTGTTCTGAGCCACTGGATTCACCATCCACATAAGAGTGACCTGCATTCACATCAAACATGGGCTGATCAACCTTCTCTTTTCCTTTTCTTGATACCTGCATACCACTATCTACATTACTTTGAGAAGATTCTCATGATCTCAATCTGCCTGTCCATGGCGAAGAATGTGAACCACTACTAGAGGACGCTCTAGGTCCACTAATATTTTGTGACTGCTGCTGTGAATTCTGTGCAGCATTACCATTTTCTGCATCTACATCATCAATCACATTTACTGGTTTATACCAGCTACTCATCTCATCAAAAACAACATCTCTGCTCACTGTAAACTTATGAGTAGAAGGGTTATAGCATCTATACCCTTTCTACTGCAGAGAGTAACCAATAAAGATGCACTTCTCAGCTTTTGGATCCAACTTGGATCTCAACTCATTTGGCACATGTACATGGGCAATGCAACCAAAAATTTTCAAATGAGAAATATGTGGTTTCCTACCAGTATACCTCTCCTCTGGAGTCATTCCATGTATTGCTGCAGTGGGAGTCCTGTTCATTATGTAGACTGCTGTAGCAACTGCTTCAGCCCAATAAAAATCTGGCAAGTCTTTTTCATTGAGCATGGCACGAGATACCTCTCCAATATGCCTGTTTTTCCTTTCTGCAATTCCATTTTGTTGTGGGGTATGACTGCATGAATATTGCTGCTTTATGCCATGCTCCTGCAGGAACCTTGCAAACTCATTTGAGAGGTACTCTCCCCCTCCATCTGACCTTAGGCGTTTTATCTGCAGGCCTGTTTCTTTTTCAACCATCACTTTAAGAGTTTTGAAATGCCCAAAAACTTCACTTTTCTTTTTCATAAAATACACCCAAACTTTTCTGCTATAGTCATCAATAAAACTGACAAAATAATGAGAGCCTCCAAGAGATGCAGCTTTAGTTGTCCACACATCAGAGTGGATTAATTCCAATGGCTTCTTACTCTCTTGAACATGTCTAGGAAATGGTTTCCTTGCCTGTTTTCCAAACTGACAGGCTTCACATACCTTATGCATTTCTGCAACCTTGAATTTCGGCAAACCTGCAACAATATTTTGGGCCTGCATTGATTTAAGTCGCTGTACATTAACATGACCAATGCGTTTATGCCAGATATCAATATCTGCAACTACACTGGTCCCATGTGCAAACATTGCTGAACTCAATTCAGACATGTCTGCATCCAATCTAAACATTCTTCCCTTCTTCTTTCCTTTTGCTATCAAGCGACCTTTATTTTTCATATCCTCAACAAAGCATCCATGAGGATTAAATCTGACCGGCAAGCCCTGCTCAACCATTTGACCAACAGAAACCAGATTCTTGGTGATATTCGGAACATGAAATAGATCAGAGAGGTATTTCTTTTTCCCATCCTGCATAGACAAAGGAATTTTTCCAATCTGCACAATAGGATGTGCAGTATCATCACCAGTCTCCACAAATCCTGGTTTTTCCATTTTTCTTGCATCCTCCATCCATTCTGCATGACCTGTCATGTGGTTTGATGCACCTGAGTCAACATACCATACATCATTGCTTTCTTTTGCACTTGTCACAGAATTGTTCATGTGCTGCACCATAAACAAGTGCTCATTTCTGTCATCACCGTGTCTACTAGAAGATGCATAATTCCCTTGTTGCAGTTTTCCATTCATGATGTCATTCTGCTTTTTATAGCAATCTTTAGCCATATGACCCATTTTACCACAGTAGTAGCATTCAACATTACTGTTTGCATTTTGGCCTCTTTGCCATCCACCACGACCTCTTTGACTCCCCCTACCTCTAGAGTTACCACGTCCTCCTCCATAGGACTTGTTTTCTTGAGTTTGCTGCATATTCTGATTTCTACCACGGCCTCCATATCGGCCTCCTCTACCTCTGCCTCAACCTCTTCCAGCATTTGAGTAGAAGACAACTTCTTTTGAAGTTCCTCCTGAAGAAGGTGCACCACCATTTCTCTGTTCCTCAAAAATTAGAAGAGCAATCAACTCCTCAAAATCAGGAAATCTTTCACAAACTGAAATGGATGTCCGAAATTGTGCATAATCCTTTCCTAGACCATTCAAGGTCACAGAAACTAAATCATCATCTTCCACTGGTGACCCAATGGAAGCAAGTGCATCTGCAATCTTCTTCACCTTCATGTGGTAGTCGTTGATGCTCATATTTTCTCTTTGCACATTGTGCAACTCTTGCTTGAGCTGCATTTTTCTGGCTTGCGTATTTGTGCTATACATTTTTGATAAAGTATCCCATGCCTCCTTTGGCGTACTTGCATCTTGAATATGCACAATCATAGAGTCTGAAATACTGATAGATAGCCAATACATAACTTTCCTGGCTCTCTCATGCCATGCTTTAAATGCCTGCATTTGCTGTTGATTGGGAACATCAGGAAGAACTGGTTCTTCTTCATTTCCTGCAACAAATTCCCAATATCCTTTTCCCATAAGGAAATTCGTCATTCTAAACTTCCATGCTTGGAAGTTGTTCTTGTCAAGCTTTTCAGTTACAATCTGTGAAAGAGAATCAGACACCATTACAGAATACTGCAAAAAATTCTATCACTGCAGAGAACACAGCTTCAGCCTCACAAGGGCAAATCTGCAAAACTAACGAAAGTGGTATTTAACCACACAGTCACTTCCTAGTGACGATTTTGCATCAACAGGCAACAAGGATGATTCTGTAACTCCCAATGTCTCTGCGCACAGGCATACGATGCAATTTCTACAGTAACTTTTCACCGACCTGTAGAACAGTGGCTGCACATCATATAACTGGGCCTTTTCCTGAGTGCATGCAGAAAACTTCCGCCTCCAAAACAGGCCCCGAAATGGCCCCAAATAAAAAAAACAGGGTCACGAAGGGCTAAAGCCCTATACCCGCAGCATATACTGCCCTCTTGCTTCACCGCGAAAGGCGTCTCAACCTGAGACAATGCACTCCTGCACTTTCCAGCTGTGCTACCTGCAGAGATCTGCTCCCAAAACAGAAAATGAAAGCAACACTGCTCCTCTTACCAGAACACCGCGAGCTTGGCTTGCTTTCTTGAGCTCCTTACCACGAACAAGGCTCTGATACCATGTCAAGATTGTGGGAGAGAAGGAAGGAGTCTCACTTGAAGCTTTCTTGCTTGCACAATGGGGGAATACACACAAGGGTGGAGGCTGAAAACAGTTTTCCTCTTCTTAGTTGTGTAAGCCAAAAGAACTCTAGTACAAAGAAATAGAAGAATCCTATATATGGGTCTCAAAGCAAACTCAACTAACTAAGGTGGCATACTAACTGAGCCATGAACTAGAGTAGATAAGGATAGCTATCATGTAGCTATTATTCATGGGCGGTGTACCAACCGCGTCTGCAACTGACAAGTCGGTGACATAAATACACAACGGTCACCCTGGCGTATCACGAGTGGAGCTCGATATCTCAACACATATATGGTACAATGAAAACTTCAAAAGTTCTCCCAAGTAGCTAGAAAATTGTGATCATATTGCATTGCTTGTTCTTTGACCTTAGCTAGGATTTTTGGATAACTTGGTATAACATTTATAGTAGCTTTGAGGTCTAGCCCATTTATAAATCATTCTCTTAGTGCATCATCAAGCAATGGATTAAGCCTCATTGGCCAAAGCCTAAGGCAACATCAAAGGTAACTATATAAAATTTAGAGTCACTATAAGTATGCCTCTTAATAGCCAAGAGCTTCCTAAGAACTTGATCCACATGTAAAGTCTTTCGAAACTCATCTAGAAACAAGTCATAGAGTTCATAGGCTAATCTTGTTGTTTTTGCAAGTAAACTTTTATACCACTTTTTTGCGTCTTCCTTGTAAAAATTAGCCAAAGTAAAGGAAATAGAAAGGATCAAAACAAGCTACTTTTCTTACAGTATATGTTTAGCTTTTTCATAAAGTTAGCCACTATCGAAAGGATATAGAAAGGATCGAAACAAGTTGTAACTCTCCTTATGATACATGTTCAACTTTTTGGGTTTGATTTTGTTCGTTCTTGTAGATGAACCACTAATAGAAAATTGGAAACTTACCTTGCTTATGCTCTAATCTAAACCATGTCAACTGATTTTCAATCAAGTGAAAACTTTCATGAAAAATAATTTTTTGGTGAAAGATGTTTAAATGCATTACAACATATAAAAATATTTACAAGTAGGCATTCCAAAAGTTGGCTTTGAGGACTATCTAGGTAAACATGTTGTAAAACTTAAGAGACTTAATAGAGCTTTAAGTAGACACTAGAAATCATATAAAATATCAGATGGTGAGTCAGTGGTTGATGCATCTAAAAGAGGATTCATGAACACACAACTTTGCAAAACTAACAAAAACATAAGTAGTTTAGCTATGGCCATATTGCATGAGTTCTTGATAGGGCAATTTCAAAAAAGCTTGACACTCGCTTACTAATGGCAAGTAAAATATCTTATGGGATGGAGATGTAGGCAAAGTCTTGATCTCAAATGATAGTATCAATCTGAGCCTCTTTGGTGCATTGGTCGTATCCTCTGAAGGGGGACATGAGTTTCATTCATAGGTGTATGTATGTATCATGTGGATTCAATATTAGGGATGTTTCAAGTACTATTGTTACACATCTTTTACATAAAAAAAGCTACCATAGAAAGGGATTATTTACAAATTGAGTAGAAAAGGGGTGCCTTTTATTCAAGGAAAATTAATAAATAAGGGTATCTATAAATATGTCCCAAATGCATGTGATATAGAGGGTATGTATCTAGTGAACCCTCAAGATCCTATTACATCTCCTTCTTCTTGGCAATTGTATGTTTATCAAATTGAGTCAATGATCAATCTGTCAAATGAAATTCAATTTTGGCCCTACAAAGTGCTTTGATATGTATGGTTGCATTCCCATTAAGAGAATTTTAGTTCAATAAAAATTGCCAACCTAGATGAGTATTATTTTGATACTTTTTATGCATGCTTTAAAAAATTATTTGTAAATAATGAGTTTCCACCTAGAATTTATCCATCCATTTATTGTACTATATAAAAATATAGATAAACTCCCATCAAGTTTTGATATCATATGGACACGTGATTGTAAATTTTTTCCAATCTTAATACATGAGATACATTTTATTAAAAATTGATATTAGCAAAATTATTCATGATATTTCTTGATACAATTGTTTCCACTCTAATGGTGCGACTTGATAGGGATGAGATGTGTGACCTTGGTGAGCATATCTACTACAAAAAAAATAGAGTTTTATCCTCCCTGAACTTGGGATAGGCCAATAATAAAGTCCATACTAATGAACTCCCATTTGATTTGTGGAATGTCAAGTGGTTGCAATTCCCCAGGCATTTTAACATGTTTTGCCTTAATGCATTGACAAGACAAACATTTCGTGACATATTTGAGTACGTCTCCCTTTATCCTTTCCCAATAATAACTCTTTCTGATTGTATTAAGGGTCTTGGCATAACCAAGATGCCCTGAGAAAGGGGAGTCACGGGCCTCGCAAAGTATCTTCTGCTTGAGAGTTTGGCTTGCAGGGATACATAATCTTGTCCTAAAGTAGATAAGTCCATTACTGATGGAGAATTCTTGATACTTCGTCTTAAGCTTCAGGTCTTGATCCTTGATGGGGATCTCCCTTAGCATTTTCTAATAAACTGGGTCATGATATGCTCCCTCTTTTGCTAGTTCAAGAATCGGGTTGTTTAGCATTGATACCTTTGTGGCTAGAGACCTTGCTGTTCATGGATCTTGCAAAATGAGAGAATTTAGAAATGCCTTGCGAGACTGAGTGCATCGGCAACTATATTCTCTTTTCCAAGCCTATATTTGATTTCCAAATCATATTCTTTCAGTAGTTAGATCCATCGACGTTGCCTCATATTGAGCTCATTCTGGGTGCAAATCCATTTAAGACTCTTGTGGTCCGTTACTAAGGAAAATTTGTTACCTAGCAAGTAATGTCTCCAAAGTTTGAGAGCATGGATGATAGCCAACAAATCTAGGTCGTGGGTAGCATGATTCCTTTCATGGCTCTTCAATTTTCTTGAAGAATATGCTACGAGATGACCTTCTTGTATAAGTACACATCCTAAAGAAAGTGTGCTAGCATCAGTTACCACTTCAAACTCCTCACTAAGATCAGGAAGTTTCAGGATGGATGCTGATACTAAGATTTGGTTTAGTTTTTCAAAGCTAATCTGTTTAGCACGTGACCATACAATTGCTACTTGCTTCTTTAGTAGATCAGTCAAAGGTGCTGCAATCAAAGCATAATCTTTGATGAAATTCTGTACCACCTTGTCAATGTTGAGATATCGAGCTCCACTCGTGATACGCCAGGGTGACCGTTGTGTATTTATGTCACCGACTTGTCAGTTGTAGACGCGGTTGGTACACTGCCCATGAATAATAGCTACATGATAGCTATCCTTATCTACTCTAGTTCGTGGCTCAGTTAGTATGCCACTTTAGTTAGTTGAGTTTGGTTTGAGACCCATATATAGGGTTCTTCTATTTCTTTGTACTTGAGTTCTTTTGGCTTCCACAACTAAGAAGAGGAAAACTGTTTTCAGCCTCCACCCTTGTGTGTATTCCCCCATTGTGCAAGCAAGAAAGCTACAAGTGAGACTCCTTCCTTCTCTCCCACAATCTTGACATGGTATCAGAGCCTTGTTCGTGGTAAGGAGCTCAAGAAAGAAAGCCAAGCTCGCGGTGTTCTGGTAAGAGGAGCAGTGTTGCTTTCATTTTCTGTTTTGGGAGCAGATCTCTGCAGGTAGCACAGCCGGAAATTGCAGGAGTGCATTGTCTCAGGTTGAGACGCCCTTCGCGGTGAAGCAAGAGGGCAGTATATGCTGAGGGAGAGAGCATATGCAAGAGGGCAGTATATGCTGAGGGCGACCCTATTTTTTTGATTTGAGGCCATTTCGGGCCCTGTTTTGAAGGCGGAAGTTTTCTGCATGCACTCAGGAAAAGGCCCTGTTTTATGCTGTGCGACCACCGTTCTACAGGTCGGTGAAAAGTTACCATAGAGATTGCATCGTATGCTTGTGTGCACAGACATTGGGAGTTACAGAATCATCCCTGTTGCCTGTTGATGCAAAATCGTCACTAGGAAGTGACTGTGTGGTCAAATACCACTTTCACCAGTTTTGCAGATTTGCCCTTGTGAGGGTGAAGCTGTGTTTTTGCAGTGACAGAATTTCTTGCAGTATTCTGTAATGGCGTCTGATTCTCTTTCACAGATTGTCACTGAAAAGCTTGACAAGAACAACTTCCAGGCATGGAAGTTTAGAATGAAGAATTTCCTTATGGGAAAAGGATATTGGGAATTTGTTGCAGGAAATGAAGAAGAACCAGTTCTTCCTAATGTTCCCAATCAACAGCAAATGCAGGCATTCAAAGCATGGCATGAGAGAGCCAGGAAAGTTATGTACTGGCTGTCTATCAGCATTTCAGACTCTATGATTGTGCATATTCAGGATGCAAGTACGCCAAAGGAGGCATGGGATACTCTGTCAAAGATGTATAGCACAAATACGCAAGCCAGGAAAATGCAGCTCAAGCAAGAGTTGCACAATGTGCAAAGAGAAAATATGAGCATCAATGACTACCACATGAAGGTGAAGAAGATTGTAGATGCACTTGCTTCCATTGGGTCGCCAGTGGAAGATGATGATTTAGTTTCTGTGACCTTGAATGGTCTAGGAAAGGATTATGCACAGTTTCGGACATCCATTTCAGTTCGTGAAAGATTTCCTGATTTTGAGGAGTTGATTGCTCTTCTAATTTCTGAGGAACAGAGAAATGGTGGTGCATCTTCTTCAGGAGGAACTTCAAAAGAAGCTGTCTTCTACTCAAATGCTGGAAGAGGTAGAGGCAGAGGTAGAGGAGGCCGATTTGGAGGCCGTGGTAGAAATCAGAATATGCAGCAAACTCAAGAAAACCAGTCCTATGGAGGAGGACGTGGTAACTCTAGAGGCAGGGGGAGCCAAAGAGGTCGTGGTGGATGGCAAAGAGGCCAAAATGCAAACAACAATGTTGAATGCTACTACTGTGGTAAAATGGGTCATATGGCTAAAGACTGCTATAAAAAGCAGAATGACATCATGAATGGAAAACTGCAACAAGGGAACTATGCATCTTCTAGTAGACAGGGTGATGACAGAAATGAGCATTTGTTTATGGTGCAGCACATGAAAAATTATGTGACAAATGCAGAAGAAAGCAACGATGTGTGGTATGTTGACTCAGGTGCATCAAACCACATGACAGGTCATGCAGAATGGATGGAGGATGCAAGGAAAATGGAAAAACCAGGATTTGTGGAGACTGGTGATGATACTGCACATCCTATTGTGCAGATTGGAAAAATTCCTTTGTCTATGCAGGATGGGAAGAAGAAATACCTGTCCGATGTATTTCATGTCCCGAATATCACCAAGAATCTGGTTTCTGTTGGTCAAATGGTTGAACAGGGCTTGCAGGTCAGATTTAATCCTCATGGATGCTTTGTTGAGGATATGAAAAATAAAGGTCGCTTGATAGCAAAAGGAAAGAAGAAGGGCAGAATGTTTACATTGGATGCAGACATGTCTGAATTGAGTGCAGCAATGTTTGCACATGGGACCGGTGTAGTTGCAGATATTGATATCTGGCATAAACGCATTGGTCATGTTAATGTACAACGACTTAAATCAATGTAGGCCCAAAATATTGTTGCAGGATTGCCAAAATTCAAGGTTGCAGAAATGCATAAGGTATGTGAAGCCTGTCAGTTTGGAAAACAGGCAAGGAAACCATTTCCTAGACATGTTCAAGAGAGTAAGAAGCCATTGGAATTAATCCACTCTGATGTGTGGACTACTAAAGCTGCATCTCTTGGAGGCTGTCATTATTTTGTCACTTTTATTGATGACTATAGCAGAAAAGTTTGGGTGTATTTTATGAAGAAGAAAAGTGAAGTGTTTGGGCATTTCAAAACTCTTAAAGCTATGGTTGAAAAAGAAACAGGTCTGCAAATAAAATGCCTAAGGTCAGATGGAGGGGGAGAGTACCTCTCAAATGAGTTTGCAAAGTTCTTGCAGGAGCATGGCATAAAGCAGCAATATTCATGCAGTTATACCCCACAACAAAATGGAATTGCAGAAAGGAAAAACAGGCATATTGGAGAGGTATCTCGTGCCATGCTCAATGAAAAAGACTTGCCAGATTTTTATTGGGCTGAAGCAGTTGCTACAGCAGTCTACATAATGAACAGGACTCCCACTGCAGCAATACATGGAATGACTCCAGAGGAGAGGTATACTGGTAGGAAACCAGATATTTCTCATTTGAAAATTTTTGGTTGCATTGCCTATGTACATGTACCAGACGAGCTGAGATCCAAGTTGGATCCAAAAGCTGAGAAGTGCATCTTTATTGGTTACTCTCTGCAGCAAAAAGGGTATAGATGCTATAACCCTTCTACTCGTAAGTTTACAGTGAGCAGAGATGTTGTTTTTGATGAGATGAGTAGCTGGTATAAACCAGTAAATGTGATTGATGATGTAGATGCACAAAATGGTAATGCTGCACAGAATTCACAGCAGCAGTCACAAAATATTAGTGTCAATGAGCGTCCTCTAGCAGTGGTTCACATTCTTCGCCATGGACAGGCAGATTGAGATCAGGAGAATCTTCTCAAAGTAATACAGATAGTGGTATGCAGGTATCACAAAAAGGAAAAGAGAAGGTTGATCAGCCCATGTTTGATGTGAATGCAGGTCACTCTTATGTGGATGGTGAATCCAGTGGCTCAGAACAGAGCATTGATGATGAGTTGGGTATTCCTTCTATTGTTACACCTGGAGTAAGGAAGACCAGGGATGTTTTGAGAGCACCTGGGAGTGAACCCACTTTGCGCAGGTCTACCGGAGTTAGGTATCCTGTGGATAGACTGAAATATGATGGATTTACAGCCATTCACTATGCATATATGGTTAAAGTGATACAGGAACCAGAACCCACTTCTTTTGAGGAAGCCATGGGAAAAGAAAAATGGGAGAAAGCCATGGATGAAGAAATGGATGCCTTGGAAGCAAATGCTACATGGGAATTGGTACCTTTGCCTAAAGGTAAGAATTCAATTGGCTGTAAGTGGGTTTATAAGGTGAAGCACAATGCAGATGGTTCTGTGAACAGATACAAGGCAAGATTAGTAGTCAAGGGGTATGCACAAACATATGGCATTGACTATGAAGAAACATTCAGTCCGGTTGCAAGGATGGCAACCGTAAGAGCAGTCATTGCTATGGCTGCATCAAAGGGATGGTCTTTACATCAGATGGATGTAAAGAATGCCTTCTTGCATGGTGATTTGCAAGAAGAGGTCTATATGGAGCAGCCACCAGGTTATGTGCATGCTGTTCATCCTGAGTTTGTTTGCAGGTTGAAGAAAGCTTTGTATGGCTTGAAGCAAGCACCTAGAGCATGGTCTGACAAGATAGGACAGTATCTTGTCACTATTGGCTTTCAGATTGCCAAGGCAGATTTCTCACTTTATGTGAGAAAAACAGAGAAAGGTATTATGCTACTTGTCATTTATGTTGATGATTTGATTATGACAGGTGACAGTGATGAAGATATCCTTCATGTGAAAATGCTATTGAAGCAGAAGTTTGAGATGAAGGATTTGGGAGAGCTGCGTTATTTCTTGGGCATTGAGGTGATTAGATCACCAAGTGGGATACAGCTCTTGCAGAGGCAGTATGGATTGGACATGCTGTCCAAATATGGGATGACAGGCTGTAAGCCTATTTCAGTTCCTTTGGAGCAGAATGTGAAGCTGAGCGCAGATGCAGGTGAGCTTCTGGAAGACCCTACTATGTACAGACGCATAGTAGGAAGCTTGATTTATATGACTATTACCAGGCCAGATTTGAGCTATGCTGTTGGATTGGTAAGTCAGTTTATGCAGGCTCCAAGGAAACCACATTTGGATGCGGCTAGACGCATACTCAGGTATGTGAAGTCCACATTGCAGTATGGACTATTTTATGAGACTGGGGTTCAGATACAGTTGCATGGATACACTTATGCTGATTGGGCTGGTAGTATTTCTGATAGACGATCTACCAGTGGATATGTGTTCTCTTTTGGGAGTGCTGCAGTCACTTGGAGCAGCAAGAAACAGCCTACAGTTGCCTTGTCGAGCACAGAGGCTGAGTACAGGGGTGCAGCAATGGCTGCATGTGAGGTAGCTTGGTTGCATAAGCTACTTTATGATATGCATCAGTCTATAGATGGGCCAGTTGTCATTTATTGTGACAACATGAGTAGTATACACTTGGCAAATAACCCAGTCTATCATGCTAGAACAAAGCACATTGAGGTGCATTATCACTATGTGCGGGAGAGGGTTTTACTAGGTCTTATTGATCTAGTTTATGTCAGCACAGAGGATCAGGTAGCTGACATATTTACGAAGGCATTGGGCGCAGAGAAGCTGCGCAAGTTCAGAGACCTGCTTGGTGTGCAGGAATTGGGATTGAGCTCGAGGGGGAGTGTTGAGATATCGAGCTCCACTCGTGATACGCCAGGGTGACCGTTGTGTATTTATGTCACCGACTTGTCAGTTGTAGACGTGGTTGGTACACCGCCCATGAATAATAGCTACATGATAGCTATCCTTATCTACTCTAGTTCGTGGCTCAGTTAGTATGCCACTTTAGTTAGTTGAGTTTGGTTTGAGACCCATATATAGGGTTCTTCTATTTCTTTGTACTTGAGTTCTTTTGGCTTCCACAACTAAGAAGAGGAAAATTGTTTTCAGCCTCCACCCTTGTGTGTATTCCCCCATTGTGCAAGCAAGAAAGCTACAAGTGAGACTCCTTCCTTCTCTCCCACAATCTTGACAGTCAACCCAAGAAAACCACGTATTTCTTTGATAGAAGTTGGTGCTGGCCATTCCAGAACATCTCTGACCTTAGCTGGATCTACTAAAATTCCTTCTGCAGATACAATCAATCCCAGATATTCAATCTGTTGCTTGAAAAATGTGCACTTCTTCTTCCTAGAATAAAGCTTGTGTGCTCTCATTGTTTCAAGAACAATGGGAAGCTGGGGTTCATGATCCTTTCCCTTTTTTGAGTAGACTAGGGTATTGTCAAAAAAGATGAGTATGAAGTCATCAAGATAGGGCCTAAAGATATCATGCATTAACCTGTTGAAGGAAGCAGGAGCATTTGTCAGCCCGAATGACATCATTCGGAATTGGAAGTGTCCATACCTTGTACTGAATGCAGTCTTTGGGATATCTTCTTCTTTGATCCTTATCTGATAATATCCAGATCTTAGATCTATCTTTGAGAAGATCTTCGCCCCTTGAAGATGGTCAAGTAATTCATCTATTCTTGGAATTTGATGGTTTCTTGATTCAACCCTCTATAGTCAATGCATAGGCGAACCGTTCAAACTTTCTTCTGTTGGAACAACACTAGACCTCCCCATGGAGAACTGCTAGGACGGATGTAGCCTTGTTCTAATAGTTGCTTGACTTTCTCTTTCAGTTCGATAGCTTCAAAGATGGACATTTTATATGGCCTCTTTGCGACTGGTGCAGCTCTTGGCACAAGTTTGATTTCGTAGTGGACTTCCCTTTGGGGAGGAAGTTCTGTCAGATTTTTAGGGAATACGTCTACGTATTCCTTTAACCATGAAGGTTCTTCTCCAGATTCTTGAGTCTGATCTAGCTTATTCAACTTAATCAGATAGATAGGTAGCCCCCTTTGAACACCTTTTATTATTCGTGTTGCTTTTGCCAAGCTTACTAGCCTCACCTTGAGTCGTGACTAGTTCCCCTTCAAAATTTCGGAAGGATACTTGGCCCTTCCCATAGTGGATGTGGGCATCATTGGGTATTAGCCAATCCATTCTGAGTAAACATTCATGGACACCTAGGTTCATTACCCTGAATCTCATAGAAGCTAGCTCGCCACCCAGTAGGAATTTCACCTTAGCAGTTTGCCTAGTACAAGTGACCTCACGACCATTTGCTAATTCCACAAGTAAAGTAGGTGCATCTATTGTGGCTATCCCTAATCTTTTTGCACAGATTGGTGAAATGAAGGAATGTGTACTGCCACAGTCAATCAGGGTTTTGAATCTTTTACCTTGAAATTCTAATGGAATTTGAATCACTGAGAATTGGCGATTCGGACCCTTCTTGTGAAGAGTGGCATGAACCGTTGCCTTCTCAATCAACATCCGTGGATGGATCTTATTCATTGTCCAACTCCTTGGTGGAAACATTGGAGGTTCTCCCTCTAGCCATAACGGTGGTTCCTTGGCCATGAGTGGCTCTATTTTGACCTTGGAATTGCCCCTGGCGATGCCCTCTGCCAAGCTTGGGACACTCCCTCTTGAAGTGTCTGGGCTCGTTGCAATGGAAGCAACGTGGGTTGCGATCATTGCTTTGTATTGGAACAAAGTTGTTGACAGCATTGACCCTAGCTTTCTTTCTTTGGCCCTGATTCTGACCTTGTGCTCTCTTAGTCTGAGCCTTAGACATGCCCTTATTCTGATCTTTGTAAGGCCAAATCCTGTTGTTCCTTGGTTTGGTCTGCACGTCCTGTATTATTGGAGCTCGAATGAGTGCATCTTGTAGGTCCATTGGACGCATTTATTTGAATTGAGTGTTTATAGGTGGGTTCAACTGTATACAAAATTTTGACACTTGCTGTGTCATATCCATTGGGGGTGCATACTTTAGGAGTGAAACAAACTTTGAATAATATGCTTCAAGGAATAATCCTAGCTGCTTCAAGTCATAGAATTCATTCATCTTTTGTGTGCAGTAGGCAGGTGGTAGATACCTCCCTCACACAGCTTCCTTAAGCTTATTCCAAGTGACTGTGCCCTCTGAGATCGCGTGGTCTCTACACCACTGTTTCCACCAAAGTCTCGCTTCCCCTATAAGCTTAAGTTTGGAGAGCATGGCTTGGTTAGCAGATGTAGCTCCTGCTACCTCAAAATAGTCCTCCATGGACTCAATCCGGATCTCGATGTTAGCTTGAATAGTCCTTCCCTTGCCATCAAACTCGGGTGGCTTAATTTGTTTGAGAATGAATTTCTTCTCTTGAGCTACAGCTGGACTTAGTGCAGGAGTCAGATTTCGAACCTACGCTTGGGGTTGCGTCTGAACAATAATATTCTTTATATTAACATCTTATCATATGTTCCCATATTATGTTAATATGACTAGCACAGCTTTTTAGCTAAGTGATTTAATCAGTTAGCACCTTAGTTAACATTTATGATCAAGATAGATAATTGTAAAAAGTCTTATTTATTCATGAAGGAATAACCCCTTGAGTACATTTATTTTGGATAAGTAGGACAGGTTGATTGATACATTAGTTTGGGGAAAATAGGATTGTGTTACAATCTGCTACAAGGACGGAATAATAATATGGAGTGGGGTCATGGATTTTCAGGAAACGGTAAGTCATAGGAAGCTTGGGGTATTCCTTCCTCTGATACCCATTCTTCTCATAGCGCCCTAACACTTTGATTCATGTTAGAAGAGATTACCTGGGTCACTTCCTCATAGACATACTTGCTCTGCTTGACTTGCCGACCACTAACATGTAAATTTGTGTTTATATGAGCTTCGACAAAGATGAATAACTTCACGATCTTTAAATCCTCCATCCACTTGATTCTCTTCAAGTTGGTTTGAAAGTATGCGAGTCGGTGGGTCGCTATATAGTATATTCCTAAGTCTTCCATCCATCTCCGCTCCTATACAGGGGCGAAGGATTATAGATGCGGTCTAGAATATTCATCATGCCAAGCCTCTGACGATAATTCGAAGCATGCATTGTAGTCATGAACATGACCAGAACACCAAGAACTTGCTCCATACTTCGTGACTCTACAACCCAACATCCATAAGTGAGTAAAGAAATGTTTTCAATAGAAAACACTGGTCCGTTCTGCTCACCCTCCCCTGTTTACCCCCTTATTCCCTTTATTTTCCCCCATTAAGTTCCCTTATAATCTTTATATTTCGTTGGTTTGCTCTGATACCAATTGTAACCTGTCCGCTTGTCTACTTGTGGGACAGGTCTTAGCAGCCCATCCAGAGAGGAGTCTAGAAAGAGCCACCTGGCACTCACAAGGAATATCACAGGGTTTGCAATCTAGGTCTTCCCGAGTCTGCCCGGAAGCGGAAGTATCTGGCCATTCCCACTTAGGACCAACCTGAAGTCAGTGTTTCTTTCCTATCAGCCAAGTCTCTAGGAAGTAGCTAGTGTCGAGCTCCAGATGAACCACTTTGTGTAGAAACAACAGAGTCGAAGTGGATTTATGCTACACTTGGTTCATGGAGAATGGGAAACGAGAGGGATGCAAAGCTCAACCTTTCTGCCCATAAGGCATAGTCGCATTCCGCTCCCCTAAAACAACATAAATCAGGATTCTAACTCTATTGACTCTAGGTCTTCACAGTCCCGTTATCACGTCTTTTGAGAAAATTTCCCAGCTAACCAGGACCACCCTTCCGTAGGACGGACCCAAGCCGCATCCATTGCACTTTCCTCGGGTTGCTTAGTTATCTAAATACCTAGCACATTATGTTTGACATGCAAATGTAACTTTCTTAATTAATCAATTTAAACACTGGTTCCTTCATGTAACTTAGGCACTGACATTAAAAAAACAATGTCAAGCAAGTTTCTTTTCCAAATATTTGACATTTATTTATCATAGTCTTGGAATACATCAGGTATCATGCCGGAAGGCTATCCCATAAATCAATAAGATTGCTGCTCCAAGTTTTGCATGTAGACTAGTACACGGTCCTCGAGATCCCATCTCGAGTTACGTCTGTCTCTTGTGCAAGATCCAGAGGCAAGAAATTTACGACCACAGCCTCTCCTGGCACCCAAGCGTCCTCCCGCTCCAGGCAGCACCCACGAAGAGACGGCTTGCAGCGGGTTCGGTCCATGTACATGGCGCGACTAAAAAACCCCCTTGGATAGGGCCAGGCAGGCAGTCGGAGGTAATTCAACCTGCCTCTTCCTCCAGGCTATTAACTGTAAGCATTAAGCATTTGGCCTTGAATTAGTTCCTTCAGCAAAGAAGTTCAAACAATCGACCTAAGTGTACAATTACGATCATTTCAGTGGTCCTTCGTATGACCAACTGCTAAGGTGTGATTCCTTCTTCCCGAATACTCCCAGCATTCGTTCCTAGATTGTTCGCGACTTGGCGAGATTCTAAGGGCTTGACAAGCTAGGTTGCTTGTTTTCCCTTTTTCTTTGGATTAGGGGTTATACCTACTAACCCCAATTATCATTACCTTAGGTCTCCTTGTACTATAGTCAATGGACAACCCCGTCATCCTCGATTGGTCAATTTTCTTCTTGGCAATTCACAATTTCCCTAAGTTTGACAAATCGGTACCCAAGAGAGAGAGTTTTAGTAGGGTGACTACTCGACCTCTTAACGAATCTAACTAGTAATTAGATCTCGCCTCCCTTGGCCTCAGATGTAGTAATAGCATCTTATGATTTAGTTGCAAAAGCATATGACCTTGCAGACTAGTTGCACGAGATAGGTAGTAGTGCCTATCTTGAGGAATTACATCCCTTTGTTTGTCGATATTACTAGTATTCGTGTCCTAAGGCCTAGTACCCTCTCTTACTCGCAACATAGAACGATCTAACTGCGAGAACATCGGATTAACTCTGCAAGCGCAAAATAAGCAACATTTTAACTTAACTTAGCCTATCTTTCATATTGAATGTAACTATCATGTCATGCGTATTGCATCCTATATGCTTTTCATCAAATGAAATTTAACCCTTTTTCTTTTCATACATCTACTTATGCATGCAAGCTGCTTATGCGTGCAAGTTATGCTATGTACATTTATAATGCTATTAAAACATAATTTATTATTTTTCCATGCAAGTTACGCGAATAAGAATGCAGTTGCTTATGCGAATTCTAAATAAAATATAACTATTTTATTCCTCTCCATAGCAACTATCTATTCTTTAATTAAACATCCTTCTATGAATTAACCTATTTACGGTCGTCACAAGGGATTTTTATTGCACAAATGCATTGTATAGAACATAATACATTCTTTTCCAACGTAAATTGCCCAATGCAACCTTCCAATGCACAAGAACGTTGCAATTTATATTTAACCTATATGCGAGATGCAACTAGGACATTATTGCATAAGTGCATCTTTTAACACATGAACTATATATCCAAAAATGCAACAACCTTTCATCATGATGGTGCGAGAATTATAAGTACCTTGTCATGCAATTTAAATCTTTTTCGAACATTCCTATGATCTTTTTAAAACAAAGCATTCTAATAATGCAATTAAGTTTTTCCCTATGGAAATTTATACTTAATGCACCCACATCATGCGGAAACGAAAAGGGTGAATTTGATGGATCCTGAACATCTGCAGGAGGGGTATTATTGGTTTTTGCGCTTCGGGTGGGGACTCCTACATGGGCTCCTCTTACTCCTGCATGTGCTCCTCTTGTGTGGCACTTTGGGGACATCGCAATTGGGACTTGGGAATAAGTTGGGCAGGTGGAGGGTGTGCTGAAATTTTCTGCAAGTTGGTAGTCCTCCCTTCAGAGACAAACTGTGTCCTCTACACGATCTGCAGGTGAATCATCCTTAAGAAGGATCTTTGTGGAAGCTTCTAAGAAGCTTCTCTAGCTTCTTTTTTGACAGTCGAGCCCGACATCATCTCCTCCTCCTCAATCACGTTATGACGGTGAAAATGATGGTGGTGAGGGTACCTAGCGGTGTTTAGCAGCTTGGCAGAGTGTTGGTGGGGCAGGGGACTTGACACGTCAAGCGGAGCGAGGGGGGGCTGGCGCTGAAGACGGAGTAGGGAGGGTGGCGCGTGAGACCATAGGGGGGGGCTCCTCATATAGTGGGGAGGGGATGGTTCATCGGGGGGAAGATGGATGTTTAACGGCCCTCAACCCTACACCTGGGGGTGTATGCCCCCTCTCATTCTCTTACTCCCTCTCTCTCTCTCTCCCTGACATGCTGTCCACGGGGAGAGAGAGAGAGGTAAAAAAATTTGAGTTAATTTTTAAAAAAATTAAAAAGGGGGATTTCTTATGCACGGGGGATGCTACAATCATTTTTTATGAGATGACCAATTTGTATGCATATAGTGGTGATGCATTGGATGATGATGATAGGTATGTGAAAAAATAAAAGCAAGAGTCATGGAGCCCTAATGGACTAGAAACATACCTGTTGGGTACTACAAGGAATTGGAAGTGTCCATACCTTGTACTGAATGCAGTCTTTGGGATATCTTCTTCTTTGATCCTTATATGATAATATCCAGATCTTAGATCTATCTTTGAGAAGATCTTCACCCCTTGAAAATGGTCAAGTAATTCATCTATTCTTGGAATTTGATGGTTTCTTGATTCAACCCTCTGTAGTCAATGCATAGGCGAAGCATTCAATATTTCTTCTGTTGGAACAACACTAGAGCTCCCCATGGAGAACTGCTAGGACGGATGTAGCCTTGTTCTAACAGTTGCTTGACTTTCTCTTTCAGTTCGATAGCTTCAAAGATGGACATTTTATATGGCCTCTTGCGACTGGTGCAGCTCTTGGCACAAGTTTGATTTCGTAGTGGACTTCCCTTTGGGGAGGAAGTTCTGTCAGATTTTTAGGGAATACGTCTACGTATTCCTTTAACCATGAAGGTTCTTCTCCAGATTCTTGATTCTGATCTAGCTTATTCAATTTAATTAGATAGATAGGTAGCCCCTTTTGAACACCTTTTATTATTCGTGTTGCTTTATCCAAGCTTACTAGCCTCACCTTGAGTCGTGACTAGTTCCCCTTCAAAATTTTGGAAAGATACTTGGCCCTTTCCATAGTGGATGTGGGCATCATTGGGTATTAGCCAATCCATTCTGAGTAAACATTCATGGACACCTAGGTTCATTACCCTGAATCTCACAGAAGCTGGCTCCCCACCCAGTAGGAATTTCACCTTAGCAGTTTGCCTAGTACAAGTGACTTCACGACCATTTGCTAATTCCACAAGTAAAGTAGGTGCATCTATTGTGGCTATCCCTAATCTTTTTGCACAGATTGGTGAAATGAAGGAATGTGTACTGCCACAGTCAATCAGGGTTTTGAAGCTTTTACCTTGAAATTCTGATGGAATTTGAATCACTGAGAATTGGCGATTCGGACCCTTCTTGTGAAGAGTGGCATGAACCGTTGCCTTCTCAATCAACATCCATGGATGGATCTTATTCATTGTCCAACTCCTTGGTGGAAACATTGGAGGTTCTCCCTCTAGCCATAACGGTGGTTCCTTGGCCATGAGTAGCTCTATTTTGACCTTGGAATTGCCCCTGGCGATGCCCTCTGCCAAGCTTGGGACACTCCCTCTTGAAGTGTCCGGGCTCGTTGCAATGGAAGCAACGTGGGTTGCGATCATTGCTTTGTATTGGAACAAAGTTGTTGACAGCATTGACCCTAGCTTTCTTTCTTTGGCCCTGATTCTGACCTTGTGCTCTCTTAGTCTGAGCCTTAGACATGCCCTTATTCTGATCTTTGTAAGGCCAAATCCTGTTGTTCCTTGGTTTGGTCTGCACGTCCTGTATTATTGGAGCTCGAATGAGCGCATCTTGTAGGTCCATTGGACGCATTTATTTGAATTGAGTGTTTATAGGTGGGTTCAACTGTATACAAAATTTTGACACTTGCTGTGTCATATCCATTGGGGGTGCATACTTTAGGAGTGAAACAAACTTTGAATAATATGCTTCAAGGAATAATCCTAGCTGCTTCAAGTCATAGAATTCATTCATCTTTTGTGTGCAGTAGGCAGGTGGTAGATACCTCCCTCACACAGCTTCCTTAAGCTTATTCCAAGTGACTGTGCCCTCTGAGATCGCTTGGTCTCTACACCACTGTTTCCACTGAAGTCTTGCTTCCCCTATAAGCTTAGGTTTGGCGAGCATGGCTTGGTTAGCAGATGTAGTTCCTGCTACCTCAAAATAGTCCTCCATGGACTCAATCCAGATCTCGATGTTAGCTTGAACAGTCCTTCCCTTGCCATCAAACTTGAGTGGCTTAATTTGTTTGAGAATGAATTTCTTCTCTTGAGCTACAGCTGGACTTAGTGAAGGAGTCAGATTTCGAACCTATGCTTGGGGTTGCGTCTGAACAATAATATTCTTTATATTAACATCTTATCATATGTTCCCATATTATGTTAATATGACTAGCACAGCTTTTTACTAAGTGATTTAATCACTTAGCACCTCAGTTAACATTTATGATCAAGATAGATAATTGTAAAAAGTCTTATTTATTCATGAAGGAATAACCCCTTGAGTACATTTATTTTGGATAAGTAGGACAGGTTGATTGATACATTATTTTGGGGAAAATAGGATTGTGTTACAATCTGCTACAAGGACGGAATAATAATATGGAGTGGGGTCATGGATTTTCAGGAAACGGTAAGTCATAGGAAGCTTGGGGTATTCCTTCCTTTGATACCCGTTCTTCTCATAGCGCCCTAACACTTTGATTCATGTTAGAAGAGATTACCTGGGTCACTTCTTCATAGACATACTTGCTCTGCTTGACTTGCCGACCACTAACATGTAAATTTGTGTTTATATGAGCTTCGACAAAGATGAATAGCTTGACGATCTTTAAATCCTCCATCCACTTGATTCTCTTCAAGTTGGTCTGAAAGTACGCGAGTCGGTGGGTTGCCATGTAGTATATTCCGGAGTCTCCCATCCATCTCCGCTCCTATACAGGGGCGAAGGATTATAGATGCGGTCTAGAATATTCATCATGCCAAGCCTCTGACGATAATTCGAAGCATGCATTGTAGTCATGAACATGACCAGAACACCAAGAACTTGCTCCATACTTCGTAACTCTACAACCCAACATCCATAAGTGAGTAAAGAAATGTTTTCAATAGAAAACACGGCTCTGTTCTACTCACCCTCCCCTTTTTACCCCCTTATTCCCTTTATTTTCCCCCATTAAGTTCCCTTATAATCTTTATATTTCGTTGGTTTGCTCTGATACCAATTGTAACCTGTCCGCTTGTCTACTTGTGGGACAGGTCTTAGCAGCCCATCCGGAGAGGAGTCTAGAAAGAGCCACCTAGCACTCACAAGGAATATCACAGGGTTTGCAATCTGGGTCTTCCCGAGTCTGCCCGGAAGCGGAAGTATCTGGCCATTCCCACTTAGGACCAACCTGAAGTCAGGGTTTCTTTCCTATCAGCCAAGTCTCTAGGAAGTAGCTAGTGTCGAGCTCCAGATGAACCACTTTGCGTAGAAACAACAGAGTCGAAGTGGATTTATGCTGCACTTGGTTCATGGAGAATGGGAAACGAGAGGGATGCAAAGCTCAACCTTTCTGCCCATAAGGCATAGTCGCATTCCGCTCCCCTAAAACAACATAAATCAGGATTCTAACTCTATTGACTCTAGGTCTTCACAGTCCCGTTATCACGTCTTTTGAGAAAATTTCCCAGCTAACCAGGACCACCCTTCCGTAGGACGGACCCAAGCCGCATCCATTGCACTTTCCTCGGGTTGCTTAGTTATCTAAATACCTAGCACATTATGTTTGACATGCAAATGCAACTTTCTTAATTAATCAATTTAAACACAGGTTCCTTCATGTAACTTAGGCATTGACATTAAAAAAACAATGTCAAGCAAGTTTCTTTTCCAAATATTTGACATTTATTTATCATAGTCTTGGAATACATCAGGTATCATGCCGGAAGGCTATCCCATCAATCAATAAGATTGCTGCTCCAAGTTTTGCATGTAGACTAGTACACGGGCCTCGAGATCCCATCTCGAGTTACGTCCGTCTTTTGTGCGAGATCCAGAGGCAAGAAATTTACGACCACAGCCTCCCCTGGCACCCAAGTGTCCTCCCTCTCCAAGCAGCACCCACGAAGAGACCGCTTGCAACGGGTTCGGTCCATGTACACGGCACGACTAAAAAACCCCCTTTGATAGGGCCAGGCAGGCAGTCGGAGGTAATTCAACCTGCCTCTTCCTCCAGGCTATTAACTGTAAGCATTAAGCATTTGGCCTTGAATTAGTTCCTTCAGCAAAGAAGTTCAAACAATCTACCTAAGTGTACAATTACGATCGTTTCAGTGGTCCTTCGTATGACCAACTGCTAAGGTGTGATTCCTTCTTCCCGAATACTCCCAGCATTCGATCCTAGATTGTTCGCGACTTGGCGAGATTCCAAGGGCTTGACAAGCTAGGTTGCTTATTTTCCCTTTTTCTTTGGATTAGGGTTTATACCTACTAACCCCAATTATCATTACCTTAGGTCTCCTTGTACTATAGTCAATGGACAACCCCGTCATCCTCGATTGGTCAATTTTCTTCTTGGCAATTCACAATTTCCCTAAGTTTGACAAATCGGTCCCCAAGAGAGAGAGTTGTAGTAGGGTGACTACTCGACCTCTTAACGAATCTAACTAGTAATTAGATCTCGCCTCCCTTGGCCTAAGATGTAGTAATAGCATCTTATGATTTAGTTGCAAAAGCATATGACCTTGCAGACTAGTTGCACGAGATAGGTAGCAGTGCTTATCTTGAGGAATTACATCCCTTTGTTTGTCGATATTACTAGTATTCGTGTCCTAAGGCCTAGTACCCTCTCTTACTCGCAACATAGAACGATCTAAGTGCGAGAACATCGGATTAACTCTGCAAGCGCAAAATAAGCAACATTTTAACTTAACTTAGCCTATCTTTCATATTGAATGTAACTATGATTTCATGCGTGTTGCATCCTATATGCTTTTCATCAAATGAAATATATCCCTTTTTATTTTCATACATCTACTTATGCATGCAAGTTGCTTATGCGTGCAAGTTATGCTACGTACATTTATAATGCTATAAAAACATAATCTATTATTTTTCCATGCAAGTTACGTGAATAAGAATGCAGTTGCTTATGCAAATTCTAAATAAATTATAACTATTTTATTCCTCTCCATAGCAACTATCTATTCTTTAATTAAACATCCTTCTATGAATTAACCTATTTACGGTCGTAACAAGGGATTTTTATTGCACAAATGCATTGTATAGAACATAATACATTCTTTTCCAATGTAAACTACCCAATGCAAACTTCCAATGCACAAGAACGTTGCAATTTATATTTAACCTATATGCGAGATGCAACTAGGACATTATTGCATAAGTGCATCTTTTAACACATGAACTATATATCCGAAAATGCAACAACCTTTCATCATGATGGTGCGAGAATTATAAGTACCTTGTCATGCAATTTAAATCTTTTTTCAACATTCCTATGATCTTTTTAAAACAAAGCATTCTAATAATGCAATTAAGTTTTTCCCTATGGAAATTTATACTTAATGCACCCACATCATGCGGAAACGAAAAGGGTGAATTTGATGGATCCTGAACATCTGCAGGAGGGGTATTATTGATTTTTGCGCTTCGGGTGGGGACTCCTACATGGGCTCCTCTTACTCCCGCATGTGCTCCTCTTGTGTGGCACTTTGGGGCCATCGCAATTGGGACTTGGGAATAAGTCGGGCAGGTGGAGGGTGTGCTGAAATTTTCTGCAAGTTGGTAGTCCTCCCTTCACAGACAAACTGTGTCCTCTACACGATCTGCAAGTGAATCATCCTTAAGAAGGCTCTTTGTGGAAGCTTCTAAGAAGCTTCTCTAGCTTCTTCTTTTTTGACAGTCGAGCCCGACATCATCTCCTCCTCCTCAATCACGTTATGACGGTGAAAATGATGGTGGTGAGGGTACCTAGCGGTGTTTGGCTGCTTGGCAGAGTGTTTGCGGGGCAGGGGACCTGACACGTCAAGCGGAGCGAGGGGGGGCTGGCGCTGAAGACGCAGTAGGGAGGGTGGCGCGTGAGACCATAGGGGGGGGCTCCCTCATATAGTGGGGAGGGGGTGGTTCATGGGGGGGAAGATGGATGTTTAACGGCCCTCAACCCTACACCTGGGGGTGTATGCCCCCTCTCATTCTCTTACTCCCTCTCTCTCTCTCTCCCTGACATGCTGTCCACGGGCAGAGAGAGAGAGGTAAAAAATTTGAGTTAATTTTTAAAAAATTTAAAAAGGGGGGGTTCTTATGCACGGGGGATGCTACAATCATTTTTTATGAGATGACCAATTTGTATGCATATAGTGGTGATGCATTGGATGATGATGATAGGTATGTGAAAAAATAAAAGCAAGAGTCATGGAGCCCTAATGGACCGGAAACATACCTGTTGGGTACTACATCTATAGTTAGCCCTTAGTTTGGGAGACTAAGAAGTAGTGCCACCTGTTCACATACATCTACAAGTGTTGCAAGTAAAGGCAAAGTGAAGAAGAAAGTGTAAAGTATTAATGATGCATCTACTAGTCATTTGGGATTTGATAGATATTCCAATGGTTCAGAGAGTTTGGATTATGAGCTTGGTATTCCTTCAGTCAAGACACCTTGTGTACAGAGAGCACATGGTAAAGTCTCCTGCACTAACTGATCTAGTGATATGTAAGTCTAGTAGGGTCAGATACCCTGTTAGAAGATTTGGTTTTGAAGGTTATGTAGCTTGCCATTATGTTTATATGGTAAAGGTGGTTGAGGATGTTGAGCCCACATGATTTGAGGATGCTATTGGTCATGCTCATTGGGACACAACGATGGATGAGGAGATGGCTGCATTAGGACCCAATAAGTATTGGGATCTAGTACCATTAACTAAGGACAAGAAAGCTATTGGTTGTAAGTGGGTTTACAAAATCAAGTATAGCGCATATGGTTTTATTAGCAGGTATAAGGCTAGGTTGGTTTTGCAAAAGGCTATGCTCAAACTGTAACGTGTCCACTTGTATCTTCAGGACAGTTCTTAGCAGTCCATCAAAAAGGATGTCTAGAAAGCTCTGTCCGGCACTCCCATGGAATGTTACGGGGTTTGCGATCTAGGGCTTCCCACGTTTGCCACGTAGCGGAAGTATTCCGGTCGTTCCCACTTATGATCGACTTGAATTAGGGCTTTCCTTATTGGTCATTTCCTAACGGCAACTAGCGTTGGACCCAAGTGAACTACTTTACGTACAAACGCCAGGTTTGAAGCGGATTCACGCTGCACTTGGTTCAAGGAGAATGGGAAACGAGAGGGATGCAAGGCTCAACCTCTTTGCCATAAGGCATAGTCCCATTCCGTTCCCCTAAAACAACGTAAATCGGGATCAATCATTCTCTAGGTCAATGCTTTTGTTGTTCGTGTTCTTTGACAATCTTCCCACTGTCCATCGTGATTTGAGAAAAGTTCCTCACCAACCAAGACCACCCATCTATAGGACAGACCTATGGCCCATCCTCCGCACTTTCCTTGGTTTGTTTTAGTTATTTAATTACCTAACATATTAGTTGGACATGTATCAATCAGCTTCTTTAATTAGCCCGTTAGGCACTAGTTCTTTTACGTAATCATATCACTTGACATAGAAAAACAATGTCAAACAAGTTTCTTATTAATAGGTTATCATATTTATCTTTGAAATACAAAAAGTCCAGCTCGTAGGCTTATCGACAATCCACCCGAAGGCTATCCAGCAATCCACAGGGATCACTAATTCAAGTTTCCGCCCATAGACTAGTATGCGGGCCTCGAGATCCAATCCCAAGTCACATTAGCCTCTTGTGGAGGGCCTAGAAGGCGAGGGATTTACGACTAGAGCCCCCTGGCACCCAAGCGTCCTTCTGCTCTGAGTAGCACTCAACAGAGAGACCTCTCGCGGCGGGTTCGGTCCACTTTCTCGATGCGGTTAGCAACCCCCTTGGTTAGAGTCAGGCAAGCAGTCGGGGGTAACTGAAGCTGCCTCTCCCTTCAGGCCTTCAACTTGAAGTATTAGATATCCATTTATCTTTTAATTCATTGATCAATCAAAGCCAAACAATGCTCTTAAATCTATAACAAGTACAAACAAATCCATTGGTCATTTTTGTTGGCAAATTGCTAAGGAATGAGTCCTTCCTTTTGAATGCGTTCTGCACTCGATCTGGGATGACTTGTGACTTGGGAAGATCCCCTATATCCTGGGTTAGGGCGTACCCTATTAACCCAACTTGGTCAATTGCTTAAGTTCATATGTTATACCAATTTATTAGTTTGTCCTTTGCTCCAAGCAATTATCTTTACTCAAGAAAGATACTAAATTATGATGATTATTCATCCTCTTGCAAGAAAACTTGCGTAAGGACCTGCCAATCTTATTGCAAGAATTGGTCATTCCCTTGTGATCCAATCACAAGATCATGTGACTCTGCACTTGTTGCGCAAGTGTCTCATCGAACTATGAGACTATTCTACTCATCGAATGGAGTCACGAAAAAATTTGTTCCTGATTACATTAGGCTGACGTTGTCAGTCCTAGGGTTCCAAGTTCCATCTCATAAGATTCTTAGGGATAAACCCTAGTTCACTTTCGAAATATGTTTCACTGTCCCTACATTTCAATGAAAGTGGGCAAGTATTTGGGGTATAGGAGTTTCAATTTTAGCAATACGTAACGATTAGGTTACCTATTAATTTCCTAGTGAATTTCTTGGAATTTTAACTCATTCTAAACGAGTACTCCGCAGTTGAAGTGTTTAGGTTTTGTGCCAATTTGTTTAACTCTTGAAGATAGCTACATTATCATTTCATAAACACATGACTCGTTGTCTACGCGTAAATTGATCTTTCAACCGGAACTTATCGATTTAGGGTCAGGCATAGGTTAGGTTAATTCCAACTAATCTTTCTATAACTCGCGAACAAAATTCATGCTAAACAAGCAACCTTTTACTTAATAATTTATGCAGCTGACAACGATAATTGCCTAGAGTTATGCATCGTAAGAATCATTTCATGCCTTGCACTTTCCTAAAGATTCCTAGCATTTCCTATGATGATTCATTGTGGGGAGGATATGGGTTAATAATGCGATATGCAGTTTATACTTCCATGTTTAAACGAGGTATACTATTTGAATGGACATTAATCTACTTTTTGATTCATTTCAATGCATTAAGCTATTTACTAGAAATGCAATATTTATGCGGCCTTTATTTTACTTATTTTATTGAAAATATTAATGACTAAATTCCTCCGTCCTGAGCTAATTTTTCTAAAGCCTTTAAGACAAAGAATGCATCATATTTCCAACAATTATCCTTTGCACGATTGAATTATAACAATACCAAATAAAAATTAGGAATGAAAACCTGGACTTGGGGTGAGATGTCCACGTGGATGTTAGGAGACGACCCTCCCGTGGTTGTGCCTTGGAATTTCTTAGGAGGCATCGCAATTGTAGTCTTTCCGTCATGGAAGCAGCTTTACAACTCCTTTTTGAAATTTCACCGTGGCTTCCTTTGCGATAAATTGCACTGTCTGTCGGAAACACTTTCTAGAAGGTTTCCTCCTGTGAACTTGAGTGGGGATTTCCTATAGGAAGGGTTTTTAGAACCCCGACTTAAAAGTGGGCAAAAGGCCTTGATCTCAATGGGGTAATGGCTTTTAAACCGCAGTTGAGAGGGCAATACGAGGGCTCACGGAAAAAGGGCTTTGGATCCTGGGGCTAGGTGGAAAAGAAAGGGGAAAAACAAAGTGTGTAAGGCCTTCAAGAGGTTATTTTGTGTGAGAAGCGAAAAGTCCTTAAAGAGGCACATGAGGGAATTTTATATAGGGGGAAATAAAGGTTAAAGGTACCATATGAAGACCTTTTTTGGAAATTTGGGGGGGGGGGAGGGGCTTATAGAGCCTTAGGAGGAAATTCGGGGGTAGGGAAAGGAAAAAGGCCTAAGGGGGGATTTTAAAACAACACGGGGGGGGGGGGGGGGGGGGTTACAGTCGTCCGACGGCGACGATGGTGAATGCAAGGTGGCTCCTCCCTGGGCACAGGCGATGATGGTCAGTTCGGTAGCTCCTCCTCAGTGTAGAGCGGCAGGGTAGACTGTGGTCCAAGCGATTTCAAGGGTGCGGCAGCTCACGGCACAAATCCTCTCTCTCCCTCTCTTATGATAGGCGGCATCACTCCGTCCCCTCCATCTCTGGCCAATCCCATGGTTAAAATAGGGGAGGGGAGGGGGATCCTCCCTCCCTTGCATGTCATCACGCATGGCTACAAGCTTTGGCAAGCTCTAGCAAGGAGCTTGCCCACCTTACTAATCCCCTCTTCCTCCAGCTCGATAGTCAGCTGGAGGAGAGGGAAAACTAAAAAAAAATTCTTTTATCAAAAAGTTAATTCCATTATCTTCTAATGGGCAGTTCACGTGAGCCTAAGGCCATCGGAATATTACATTCTCTCCCCCTTAGAGGAATCGAGATGTCCTCATCTCGAGATAAACTGGGGATATTGATGGTTGAGAGTGCCTTCCACTACAAGGGTACACACATATAGCGACGCTAATTAGCGACTTTTTTTTTTCGGTGTCGGTATTATCGTCGCTATTAGTGCCGCTATTTGCATCGCTAAAAAGTCGCTATTAGCATCCCTATTAGGTGACGCAAATAGCGACGCTAATAGCGACGACTTACTGCGGTAATATTTCGTGGAAACCCGAACGTTTCTTTCAAATGCACACGCGAAGGCGAAGAGAAAGAGAAAGAGAGGTGAGCAAGAGAGGGAGGTGAGCAAGGAAGCAAGCCGCGAGTCACACGCAAGGAGAGGAGCCTCGCTCGCACGAAGAGGTCGTGGAAGAAGAAGAGAGCATGACGGTATGCCCTGTTTTGTTTTCTTTACAATCTTTGTTTTGCTTTGCAATGTAGGTTAGAAAGTGTTGGTTTCTCTTCGATATTTGTGTTGCTTTGTGTTGCTTTGCAATGTAGATTAGGAAGTGTTGATAGAGAGAGAAATGGAAGTGAGTGTTTTCAAATTTTTTCTTGTGTTGGTTTTTATTCTTTGCAATGTAGGTACGAAAATGTATGTGTGTGAGCATAGTTTAGAGCCGACCTCAAAGATAGATAAGTTTAGAGCCGAACTCAAAGAGATAGGTACGAAAATTTAAAAAAAAAGACCTAAAATATATACAATGGAGTGGTCCCAATATACAATATATAGTCATTATTAAATTATCATTCCATTACATCGCAGTCAAGCTGTCTAGCACTCACGATTAACATGGTGGTGATCGTGAGGCTTGGCTCAATCAATGTGTCCCCTGTCCATACACGCAATGCAAATTGGCCATTCATCAGAAACCTCATTTGTCCATAGAGCATGTGCAACGGTATGGAGAGTTTCGAGTTGAGATAATCGACCAAACAGTCTTGAATTACGAGATTGTGGTAAGTTCTCTCTCATTACTATATGACATGTAATTGATTTAAGTATAAAAATTTGGGGTTATCTTAGAAGTTAGCTCCTTGACGTCCTTTACAGGATCAAGGCCATGTCGATACATTGCAGTCCGTAGATATCTTGCGTCCAGTAAGACGGGTTCATCCATGCTCTATACAAATGCCGTCCGAGATAACTAACTGTCTCATAGAAGGTGATAACTCTCAACCCCCTTCTATGGGTGAGAATGTTGGAGACATGGACGATCCTCGTGCTTTTTTGGAACTTGAGTTAGAGGACATGATCGAATCATTGCTTCCGACGAACTCGGAATCCCAAGATCATTTAATTGCGGAGGCTGCCATTCCATTGTATGATGGGAGTCAGGTATCCCGTTTGAAGACACTTGGAGGAGAGGGGAAATTTAAAAAAAAATATTTTATTGAAAAGGTAATTCCATTATCTTCTAATGGCCAATTCACGTGAGCCTAAAGCCATTGGAATATTACACAAACATATGGCATAGATTATGAAGGGTCATTTAGTCCAATTGCTAGAATGGAAGTTGTTAGATATGTGATTGATTTAGTAGTAGCCAAAGATTGGAGTTTACAATAAATGGATGTCAAGAATGCCTTCTTGCATGGTAAACTATAGAAGAGGTGTATATGAGTAGCTAGCATATTGTTATGAGTATTCAAAGTGACCCAAATATGTATGAAGATTAAAGAAAGTTCTCTATGGGCTAAAACAAGCACCTAGAGCATAGTTTGACAAGATCAGAGAGCACCTTATCAATATTGTATTTTATGTTTCTGATGCTAACCACTCACTTTATGTGAGAAAAGGATATGTAGACTTGGTCATCTTAGTCATCTATGTGGATTACTTGATTATTATAGGTGATTGTGATAATGGGATTATTAAAGTCAAAGATTTTTTGAAAAAGAAGTTTGAGATGAAGGATTTGGGTGAGCTAAGATACTTCCTTTGGTATTGAGGTGATTTTATGTGACAATGGTATATAGCTCTCCCAAAGGCAATATGGCTTGGAAGTATGGTATGGTAGCATGTAAGCCACTTTCAGTGCCACTAGAGAAAAATGTAAAGTTGAGTGTTAATATTGGGGATGAGATATAAGACCATACCATGTTCAGGAGTATAATAGGGAGTATAACTTAAATGACTATCACAAGGCCATACGTAAGGTATGTTGCTGCCCTTGTCAATTAGTTCATGCTGCTATTTAGAAAGCCTCATTTGGATGCAATTAGATGAATATTCAAGTATGTGAAGTCCACTTTTTATTATGGGCTCTTTTATGAGGCAAGTAAGGATATAAAAGTGTTTGGATACACAAATGCAGATTGGGATGGTAGCATTTCTAATAGAGGATCTACTAGTAGATTCATATTTTTAATTAGTAGTGCACCAGTTACATGGAGTAACAAAAAACAACCTATAGTTGCTTTATCCAATAGTATAGAGATTGAGTAAAAGGTACTCCTATAGCAGCATATGAGGTGATATGGCTACAAAAGTTATTAGGTGATTTGGGGGTTGGAGGAGATGGTCCAATTGTCATTCATTATGATAACATAAGCAGCATACAGTTTGCTAAGAATCTAGTATTTCATGCTAGGAAAAAACACATTAAGATGTACTACCATTTTGTAAGAGAGAAGATAATTGTAGGAGGGATTGACTTGGTATATATCAACACATAGGATCAAATAGCTAACATTTTTACAAAGGTATTGGGTGCAAAGAAGCTTCAAAAATTTTGAAGCTTATTGGGAGTTGCAAAGATACAGTTGATCTTGAGAGGGACTATTGAGATAGCAAGCTCAACATGTGTGGACATTGATGATGGACCGCCTAGCTAGATGGGTATGCATGTCTACACTTAGCATGTCGATGGCCATTATGATCCTCACATGGCTACTAATTTATCACTTATTATATTCATTTTTTTGTACTTATGTAAAGCTAGCATAGTTATAGTACTAGTTAATTAGTGTAGTCAATTATGCAATGTTTGACTTAGTAGGCCACTTTCCTTTATATCATATCTTATCTATAATTTCTATACATTGTGGTGTGTGTGGAAGAAGAAAACAAAATCATTACGAAAAGGTTTTTGTGTCCATCTTTCTTCTTGTGGTCTTGAGTGAGCTTCCTCTTGTGTGTATAATGTGTGATCGATGCAACAAATCATGGAAGTCCTTCCACAATGCAATTCTTCGCATATCTCCTTCTTATTTTTAAATTTTATCAAATCTAAAAGTTCTCTAGTTAGGAATCTTTTGGCTGATTGTAAAGTACTTTAATATTTACATCCCACGCTTTTCATGCAATAAATACAAGGGTATTTTGCATTAGGCTAATTTTATATTCTAAGCATAAAATTGGTAGTCTCTAAATCACCACTAATATTCCATTCAATATTGAAATTATCCATCCTTTCAACTGTTAATGTTTCTCATTAACCTTGAGACTTAACAATATCAAAATACATATACGAGTGAGAAACCATTTCAAGATTTGATGACTTTCAATTGGTATTTTAGTTGTTGTACCAATTCACTAGATTTGCATCTCAAACTGAATGTTAAAATAGTGTTAGTGTTCCATGCCATTATTGTATTATTATATTATGTTTATGGTACAAATACTAACTCTTTCTATACCAATAAGAAAAATATATTCACTCTTCCTACAAATATCCTCTATACTTAGGGGATCACTAAAAAATATAAGTATATCACATGGGTTCCAAAGAAGATATATTTAAAATACTAGTTTTATATAAGTTTTACATAATAAAAGGGTACCATAGTAAATGATATATTTTATTTTTAAAAACGCCATAGATAAGACTATTTTTAAATAGTCCTTAAATGCACATGATATAGAGGTTTACATATAGTGAATTGCCCAAGTCTCTAGATGGTCAATCTAGGTTAGCTAAGACCAAAAACATCATAGGTAAGGCTATTTTTAAATAGATCTTTAACGCATGTGGTATGGAGGGTTTACATATAGTGAATTCCCCAAGCCTCTAGATGGTGAATCTAGGTAAGCTAAGGCCAAAAAATGGTAATCTAGCTAGAAATTAACACAAGCCATCCTTATATTGCACCCAAAGTACTTTTCGAGAGCTCTAACAATGATAATAATAAACTCCTCTTCTCCAATGCCATTGAGTGTCTTTTAAGAAAAAATACTCATGTGTAGGCCATTCTATTTTTTCTCTATTATGATATTCATAGTAATATCCCTCCGTATCTAATTCGGGTATGAGTCTTCCCATTAGCTACATAGTCTTGATTCTTTTTCTCAAGTTATTGTATTGCATCCTCCGTTCAATATTCTCATGCCTCCTTGTTCCAAAGATCTTAGAGTTTTTGATTTGCTTTCTTTATTCAATCTTCTACCTCTGTCTTCCTAAGACCCATGAGTTTATTATAGTGAATTTCTCCTTGAGACCAGATTCTTAGAGCTCATTTTTGAAGTGGAAAAGAGCCCGAGAGGCCGTAAAATACAAAAATTTCATGCAAAATGAAACGATTGCATATCGATGAGTTGGATTTTCCTTAGATGGAATTTGACACTAGGAATCCAAGGCAAGTCTCGTTTCACTGATCGGAGTCTGTTTGACCCCCCCTTTTTCCCACAAGGTTTTGCATTATAAAGTAGCTATGTGGGCAGCTATGTGGCCATGTTTATAGATCTCGATATTGTGAAGCCGGTCGGCTAGAAAAATCTTGAATTGGAGCTCATTTGCCCCACCAAAATGGAAAAAACCACTTTTCCAAAGCATAAAACCTCCTAATATGAACTAGATTTTTTGAATTTTAGGATTAATGAGCTTAGTTAGCATGAGAAATGCAAAGACATACCATTTATTGAAACGTGGGGATGGGGAGTGTCATTTTTTTTGTGCCCTGTTTTTGGATTAAAAAATGTCATTTTGTTGTTGTTGATGATGATGAGGGGAATGCTCGACATTTTTTGTGCCCCGTTTTTGGATTAAAAAATGTCATTTTGTTGTTAATAATGATGAGAGCATCTTATGGCTTAGAGCATGCTAATTTGACATCTCATGCCATTTTGTTGTTGTTGATCATGCTAAAGCCATAACACTAGGAAAAAATGCCGACAAAAGATGGAATTTACTTGTGGCTGAAACGTCCCATATGTTGGGTCACCATGTTGAAATATTGGGCCTTATCAGGATGTTGGAAGCCTTAGTTGTTAAGGGAAAGCTATTGGTCAAAAGACCTAACCCTCAAGCTCTAAATAATATCAATATATCTGCTTTAGATGAAGGGCAAAAGCTCCTACATAAATCCATTTTGGAATGGCCTTTGAATGGGCAAGGTATGAAAGATCCTCTGAGGAAGGATCAAAATGATATGCTAAAGTCATAGGACTCCCTAGACCACTCTGTGAGTTGGTAGAAAGGAAATTCCATGGAACAAGTAGCCTTCCTACACTAATAAAGGTGGAAACGGAAGAGATTAGGGGCCCTAAGATGCGAGAACTAGGTCGAGATGAATATGATGTCCTTGATGACCCAGTGTTGATCCCAAAGAAGAGAATTGAATTCCCTTCTCTTTATAGGAATCTTCAAGTATTTTATGGTTTGTTGGATGAGGATCCAATGCTACACTTGAAATAATATGGCCCACCTTGCCTTGCAACTAGGTTTGACGATCTACATCAAATGCTTGTGTTCTCAAGTACCCTAAAGAAAGAGACTAGGAAATGGTATTGGAGCCTCCCAAGAGGGTCAATCAAATCGTTTGAGGAATTATATGATAGATTTTGGATGAATATGAGAAAAGGTTCCCATGGCTTAGGTCTTGGGACATCTTAGACAGACTCGATAAGAGTTATATACCTCTGTCAAAGAGTACACGATAGCCTTTGAGATATTCTTAAGCTTTGGCCAAGGAAAGTTAGTCAAATATCAAAAGATATGCTTGGTGAACTCTTTTTCAATGGCTTAGAAATAAATATTCAATTCCAAGTTAGGATGAGAAACCCTAAGTCAATGAAGGAGGCAAAGATTTACGCAAATGATTATGATAGATATGTTCAAAAGTGTTGGGAGAGATATTGGAGTTTTCCCCACACCCTTGAAATCCATAAGGATTGGCAACATTTACCAAATGTTAGTCATGCTGGAGGTGCAAATGATAGGTACACTAGGAAGCCTGGCATGAACTATAATGATCCCAAGACCCACAAACCCTAGCATCCTAGTGCAGCCAATCCCACCTTACAAAGACATGAGCTAGATTGAAATTGGTAGAGACCTAATGGGGGAAGTAGAGTGGTTAAGAAACCCATCAATGGTCTAAGTTTGAGACAAAATCATGGCAATGAGATGACACTCCAAAACGTAGCTGATATATGCCATTGTGTGGAGGCTATCTCAACTATTGAGAGCCAAGGTGATAGGAAATCTAGGGTTTGCAATGGTAAAGATCCACCTCATTAGAAAAAAAATGAACTCACAAATGAGCCCTTAAAAATAATATAGTTTAAGATATGGGCCTTTTGGATTGTCCAATAGGCTCGAGGGATTCACTATATATATATTCTCTATATAATGTGTGTTCATGGCCTATTTATAGATATCCTAATCTGTGAATTTTTCTGGAATAAAACATAACCCTTTTCTATTCAACCTGTAAGTAACCCCTTTATATGATACCATTCTGTATGTAAAAAATGATGTTTTAAAAACCCCTTATTTTGAACTCAGGTTATATATACATATATTCATGAGTGACCCCCTCAAGCCAATAGGAAGGGTAGATGTTGACATCCATGGAGGGTGAATCTTCTCTCTCCAAATCTTGGGTTTTTATTAAAAAAAGGGGTAGTGGGGGGTTCAAAAAAAGGGAGAATAGATAGTACGAAAAATTTGAGTTTCTCTCACCTCATATTTCCTCCCTTTTTTGGAAAACTTTCAATTTTGGTTTTTTCCCTTTCATAAAATTAGTTTGACCCAAAAGTTGAGCAACATAGCACTTTTCCTCTCTTCTTTATATGCATGAATTTTTGTCTCCATTGAATCTTCCTACTGAGAGTAATTAGGATTTTGAACATCCTGCTTACCTCTGCACTTTCTTCTCCATGTAGCTCTAGATTTTTGACAAAACACAGATGCCCATCTCTCTTTGCATTTTCTCTTATTTGCTATTTTTTTCAATAGGGTTTGATGTTGTTTCTTACTGTTATTGTTGTTATATTACAGAGGTTGTTTTGGGCAAGAGGCAGAGATGCTCATCTATCTCTCTCTCTTCTTTCTTTCCCCTCTCTCTCTCTAGTATGTGTTGTTTCTCTTTTATGTTGTGTTTTCAATAGAATTTAATGTTGGTTCTAATTGTTTTTTTCTTGAAAAGTTTATTTGGAGCAAGAGACAAAGGTGTTAATCTCTCTCTTTGTTTGGTTTTTTTTCCTGATATCTGTTCAATACAACATGATGTTAGTTCTAACCCTTGTTGTTTTATTGCATACATCATTTTGGGTGACATTGCATAAGTGCTCATCTCTCTCTCCCTCTCTCTTTCTCTCTGTGTGTTTCCTCTTTGCTACTTTTTTTTCAATATACCTTCATGTAAATACTAACTCTTGCTATTGTCCTTTGCAGAGATCAATTTGGGAAAGATTGGATAGGTGCTTATTTCTTTCTCTCTCCTACATACTCACACAATCTCTCTTTCTTTCTCTATGCATTATTCATTTTCTACTATCTTTACAATAGGGTTTGATACTAGTTCTAACTTAAGGATCAATTGTTGTTACAACACTTAACACAAGGTAGAGCAGAGATTCTATAGCTCAATTTATGAGTAAATCTTCCATTGTTTATGGTGCCAAAATTTATTCATTTAATTAGTGACTTTATGTTTGATGGGGTGTTTTCTTATGTCCATCATTTGCAATGGGTTTTGATAAGCAACGATTCAATCTTAATTTCAGCAAATCATCTTATAGGTAAATTGGCCCTATTTTGTATTGCTTCTATTCATGTAGTTATCTAGATATTTTTTGTTAGAAGAGATTCATGCAAGTATTTTTGTTAAAAGGGATTCATGCAAGTATTTTTTTGTACATACAGCTATTGTACAAGGTTTAGGTGAAGCACATAATTCTCAATCGACTATTTTGATGTGGTGAGTGATTTCTTTGCGTTGGGTGATATGGATATGCTAGAAGTCAATGGTTTAAAAATCCTCTATTTTATTGGTCCTATGTGTCCATTTGAATCTCCATGCCAATTGGTAATGATCCATGAAACTCTTGGATCATAACATCCATATAACACACAATGTGTTGAGTCTTAGACTATCTAAGGTGTCAATCCAATGTGCCTATTAAGATTTACATGCCATGTGGCTGCTATCCTTGTAACAACTACTCTATAATAGCCATGTTTCATACAATGTATTGAGTCAAATCAAACTCCTATTCATTGTAATAAAATTAATTTTGGAAAAATTCTTTGAGTATTCTTGTGCTATTCTTTTCATTATATTTCATGCAAATGATATAATTAAAGTGATGCCTTGAAATTGAATCTATACTTTGTATCGATGTACATATCCATATGTGTTTCGATATCGATGTTTATGTTTGTTTACAAAAGTGTAAACATCTCTTAATGCCATGTTGATTTGTATGGCATATTGGTGAATACTAGGCAAACTTAAAATGCTTATTATTTAGGGGTTAATACATACTTCTTTGCATCTAATGTGTAGGTTATAATATCTGAGAGAAGAACAAGCATCCTCTCAATGGAAGTACGTATTAGAAAAGATAAAGAAGGAAAATGGATCACTGATACGTATCATTGCTCATCTTGGGCACATATGCATCCAAGTATGAAGGGAGCTTTCAAGGTGAAAGCATCTGCAATTGCAGATATATCAAAGCACTGAAAGGGTAACATTTTAGCTCTCAAACAAAGGAATGTTGATTCTCACCATCTTGAAATTGGTAGATTGCTCTTCTTTAAGGGGTGTACAGCTAAGCAGCTCGCAGAGGACCTTGTTTTTTCCTATGACTCAAAGTACATATTGCCTAAGGGGGGTCGAGAATATGAAACCCTTCAGTCTATGCACATATTGAATCTCAATAGCATAGAATGGCAATTGTGTAATAGTGACATTTTACACATGTTCAGCACAAAAAATTTAGCACACATTGAATTCTATGAAGCCAAGCACTGGCTCAAAGAATGTACATCTATATAAACTCGTTCATACCAATTGCAATTTTTATACACATGTTCAAGGAATGTGAGGATTTGAGACGTACCAAAAGCACGTATGTCATAAAAAGTGCATCAGAGGATTATGTAATAAGGATTCTAGGTAAAACTTGGATATAAAAAATGACTCACATGCTTGACAAAGTGGAGTATCAAGTCACAACAAGGGGCAAGACTATTAGGTACAATTTTTCTCTCTTAGTTGACTATTATCTTACTTTGGGATGAATCGACTAACTTTCCTTTCCAATTATAGGTACTTTGTCACACGATAGACTTTATGCCTAGTGTTCAAGTATCATAGATGGAGGATGCTCAAGGGTAAATGGTTGTGCCTTGATCAAGATATACATAAAAGTATAGCTGTGAAGTTACTATCATTTGTGAGGGCCCTGAGCCCCACTTGTTAGCTTCTATTTTAAACTAGATGGTAGGAAAATTTGAAGCGGAGTTGAGGATACTGTTATCAATGGAAAGTATGTGGCTCCACATATTTTAGAAATCGTAGAGTCTCCCTAAAAATCCCAACACCACAAGTTGTAATATCCAACACCTATAAATTTTTCGTTATTTTGGCCAATAGAATATTGTCGCTTGCAAACTTGCAATAATTTAAAATTATGGTATTTATGCAAAATCATACACTTTTTATACAGTTTCCACATCAACACATTTACATATACATGTAGACTTTACAAAGACGTAAGTAAATCCATAACTAAATATCATATGTGAATAACCCTTAATGGTTTAAATCTTAAGGTTTTTAAGGTAGAACTAGTGTAGTTCTTGTTTCATTGTTTCATTTCACACGTTCTCTCTTCATCTCTTTATATCCACCACATCCCTTCTACCTGCTACGATGGATGCTCGTACACACTTTGATGAGTGACTCCATGAGACTATCTTTGCCAGCCAGGGTGACGAGATATTTCAAGTTTTCTCTAAGAACTTCAACCTTGAAAGTGTGCTCTCATCGTTGGATCCCCCCCTTTAGGTTTTTTAAGACTTTGTGAGCACCATTGCTACCTGCACATACTCCATCGAGGGATCTGACATGACTTGGGTGCACTTGAAATAGCTCATAGTATTTTAGGTAGGGTAGAATCACCAAAAAGTGGTGAATAGGTGTTTAGCCCACATGGATCCTTCGCATAGAGTGTGCAATATTTCCATGGGCAGTGCACCAAATATAGCATCTTTCAATCTCCTGGAGTGTGATTGCGTATTGGCAATTTACCTCCTTGCATTGGATACACCACTAAAGGAGTAGAGCGATGAAGATACAACTCCATAGGTTGTTGCTATCACATACATGGGAGAAGAACTATTTGAAGAGCTTATAAATGTTGAGGAGGAACATCGGGTGGTGGCAGAGCAAGGGTTGGCTCTCATGGTGCCATCTTCTTCAGAACAACCACAAGTCGACAAACCTAACCTTGCCTCCTTGATGCCCATTGGAGCTTTGAGCGGAAGCTTATTTGCAACTACCTTAGACCTAGCCATCTCTCATGCATAAGAGATGTGAGAACTCAATGAATAAGATAGAAAGTGAAACCGTCTTTTATATAACCCTAAAGTGTAAGACTCATTCACATAGATGCAAACTCTCTCTTTCTCTCTTAAACTATGAATTGCATTCACATTGAACACATTGTTCATCTTACTATCTTAGCTCTCTTTGAATCCATTTGCTGCCTTGTCAAAGCCTTGTTTCTAGCCACTTGGCATCGTTTTCTTTGGCAGTTGAGGCTTCATAACACACTCTTTTAGTGACACGATGTGATTCCATCATGTCTATAGTCGATTCATCAACACTTTCATTTGCTCTCTTTTGTGATAGTTTAGCTTCATCTGCTACTATAATTCTATACCACCAAGATAGCAATTGGATCATTGTATTGCTACCATTCACCCCTCCACCATGATTGGTTTTTCTTTGGTATGCACAATGCACTATTGAATGTGAATTTTCCATCCCTTATGTGGACCAAATTCCAATGCTTCCCTCTTCTGCAAAGTATGGTCAATGTGCCTCAAGGATATGCTACAAAGACGCATATGACACATGAGTAAAACAATACCCAATAATTTATACAATTTATACCATTTTAAAATATTAACTTAGTATGTACCATGTAATGTGTGATAGAGCTTTTGCCCCACACTTCCACCATGTTTTTGTAGAAGCTATGCACAACATTGATAAATTCTTGCTTATCTTCATTGTTAAACACCATCTTGTGAAGTAAGGGAGCCAATTTGTTAAGATTGGACAACCTTGTTTTTGCTCCATTACTTCAATTAAGAACTGCAAAATGTAACTTTTTCCACCCATCATAGTCCTATGGCATACGAACCATGACATTCCATTCCTCATTGATGGGGTGATGAGCGAAACTTTCTAGCCTTCGCTCCTCCAAACCAAGGATTTTTTGTCAAGCTACCAGATTTTCATGATCTCTTCTCATCTTTTTCAATTGTCACTTGATGCTTGTGTAGCCCAATTTTTGATAGCACTCACTCCACATTCCTACTCGTTGCAATGGCTTGTTTTTTTGGTTTCATCCTGTAAGAAAAGAAAATGTATTCATATACAAGTTTCTCCATGATTATGACAAAAGCATGTAATGAACAAATGTAAATACGATCTAATGGAATGTTGAAGATGGGCTTCCAAGTGGGATCTTCTCTATTGCGCGTTGGTGCAGCACTTGTCACCCTTTGACAGTTCTTCTTTCCCTCCTTTCCTTCTACCCTCTCTATCAAGCAATATAGGCATGGTTTCTTTGTATTTTCACCATTGGAGATTCCACACAAGCATTTCAAAGTTTTCAAGTCTCCTGCAATATGCCATTCAACCAAGTATTGACCATACCCTTCAACTGAGAGTGTCTCACCATGTTCTTGACGATTGATGATGCTTGGAATGCTTGTGTGCATAAAGAACAGCTGTAGCACCTCAAATGTTTCCTTAGGAACTTCAAATGCAGCAAGCCACCACACATGGTGCTTGGATTGAACACTAAAGTTCCTTGGGTTGTTCTTGTCGAATTGTAAAGCTCTATTCATCCGAGTTACACTAACTCTTTCAATATTTACTCCTTTGAAGACCTCACTTTCATCTAATTTTATAACAAACTGTAATTTACCATTACATTCCTCAACAACAGACATATTGTAGTACATTACCATTTCCGATTGCACCTTATACAAATCTAAATAGTAATTGTTGAGTTCGATAAACTTCATCTCATACATTTTTGGTCCCAACCTTTAGGGTTCCCATGCATTGAACATGCATGGGATCTCCTATCAGCTCAAAAACTTTTGTATTAAGTTGCCATTGGGCCTTGATTAACTTTGAAGGTTGAGGAAGAGGAATGATTCTATTTCTCTTCAGCACACAACCAAACCCAGCCTTCACACCTTTGAATATCTTTGAGTAAGTCGTTGTGCTAATATTGGCCCTATCACAAATAGATTGTGCATCCATAACTGAGAACTCATTTGGCACATCTTTTAATGTGCACTCAATCACATTTTCCTTCACAGTTTCAAACTTAGGTAGCTCAGCTACGAGCATTTCCAAGTAATTTCTCTCAATCGGATCTGTAGTTGGAGTTGGTCACACTCCAATGTGATTTTGGTGAGGTGGGGTTACATGCCATTGAGTTATTATTTGTACATGGATTCCTGCTTAAGAATGCATCGATGTGGTGCTAGCATTTGAGGAATGGCTTTAGACTTGGCAAGGCCAGCCTAGAGTTAGATAATGTTACTAGCTTCATGATATTCTAATTGGAAGCAAAGCGACCTACAAAGGGTAGATCTTCAAGGTTAGGATCTTTATCTCCCTAATACGTTCTTTGATTACCAAGATTTGGAGATTCTTCTCCTTGATCCAAGTATATTTCTTTCTTAGCTTTGGCTCTTAAGGACTTTGGAAATATTTTGGTTTGGGGGTATGGGTTAATTGAATCCTGATCGAGACAGGAAATGCCAACCTTCTTTATTTCTTGAGTCACTCTAGCATGCTATTGCTCTAGAATATGCTAGGAGAGAAGGTCAGATTCTACATTCCTGTCTCGATTTAAGTCTAGTACTGCCTATTACAAGACTTGAATCCACTCCTCTATCTCTATGTCTCACTATTTTAGTCACTTATGGTGGTGCCAGGTTCTTCCATGGTAAGCTTGTTTCATTTTTCTTGAGGTCGAGACATAGGATGCTTTGCTACTATCCCTTGATTTGTGATTGGCCAATTTGTGAGAATTTGAAGAGTGGATACGTGGCTTCATAGCAAGGCCACAAGTTTGAACTTGGTAATAGATTCAAAAGTAGAGTATGAGTGAGATGGATTGGAACTAGTAGGAGTGCTTTTGTCTTGCTACTAGTGGATGTGGTGAGTGGCACAAGATGGAGTTGGATAGGAGGGGGAGACTTGGCATCTTTGTTTGGCTCATTTGATTTGTTGGGTAAGGGTGAGAGCTTAGAGTAGGATTCTATCATGGCATCATAAAGTTCTTGCTTTGGCTATTCCTAGTGGTTGAGCCACTCCTTTGCATAATCTCATTGAAGTTTCTCAATGCTCTCTAGGATGAGAGGGGTTGCACAATCCAGGTACTCTACTTCTGTGGAAAGTGTGTGAAGGAAAACATTGTCCTTCTCTAGTTGCTATGCTCTATTTTGGATGTCTTTTGTAAAGGCTAGCTACACATACTTGGATGCCTCTAGCCTTTCCCAATGGTCATTGCAAAGGGTGGCCTCCCTATTCAGAGAGTGTGGAATCATCTTGCTTGAGGTGGTCCACTTGGTCGATGAGCTCTTAATGTTGGTGCTGCTATCAAGTCAAGAGTCCATTGTCAATGTTGAGGGACTCGTTTGCCATTTCCCAGTTGAACTCTCAAGGGATGTGTAACATGTCCACTTGTTATCTTTAGGACACATCTTAGCAATCTATCAGAAAGTATATCTAGAAGGCTCTGCTCGACACTCCCATGGAATGTTACGGGGTTTGCGATCTAGGACTCTCCACGTCTGCCACGTAGCAGAAGTATTCCGGCCGTTCCCACTTAGGACCTCCGACCTGAATTAGGATTTTCCCTATTGGTCATTTCCTAACGGCAACTAACGTCAAACCCAAGCAAACTACTTTACGCAGAAACACCAGGTCCGAAGCAGATTCACACTGCACTTGGTTCAAGGAGAATGGGAAAAGAGAGGGATGCAAAGCTCAACCTCTCTGCCATAAGCCATAGTCCCATTCCATTCCCCTAAAACAGCGTAAATCGGGATCAATCATAACTCTAGTTCAATGCTTTTGTTGTTCGTTTTCTTTGATGATCTTCTGACTCTCCATCGTGATTTGAGAAAAGTTCCCGGCTATTCGGGACCACCCATCCGTAGGATGGACATATGGCCCATCCACCACACTTTCCTTGGTTGTTTTAGTTGTTTAATTACCTAACACATTTAGTTGGACATGTATCAATCAGCTTCCTTAATTAACCTATTAGGCATTGGTTCCTTCACGTAATCATATCACTTGACATAGAAAACAATGTTAGACAAGTTCCTTTCAAGTTTTCGCCCATAGACCAGTATGCGGGCCTCGGGATCCAATCCCAAGTCACGTTAGCCTCTTGTGTAGGGCCCAAAAGGCAAGGGATTTACGATTAGAGCCCCCCCTGGCACCCAAGCGTCCTCTTTCTCCAAGTAGCGCTCAACGAAGAGACCTCTTGCAGTGGGTTCGGTCCACCTTCCTAGCACGGTTAACAACCCCCTTGGTTAGAGTCAGGCAGGTAGTCGGGGGTAACTGAAGCTGCCTCTCCCTTCAAGCCTTCAACCTGAAGTATTAGATATCCATTTATCCTTTAATTCATTTATCAAACAAAGTAAAACAGTGCTCTTAAATGTGTAACAAGCACAAACATTTCCATTGGTCGTTTATTGTTGGTCGATTGCCAAGGAATGAATCCTTCTTTTCGAATGCATCCAGCACTCGATCTGGGATGACTTGCGACTTGGCAAGATTCCCTATATCCTGGGTTAGGACGTACCCTATTAACCTAACTTGGTCAATACCTTCATATGTTATTCCAATTTATTGGGTGGGTCTTTTTCTTTCAAGCAATTATCTTTACCCAAGAAAGATACTATATTAGGATGATTATTCATCCTCTTGCAAGATAACTTGTGTAAGAATATGCCAACCTCATTCCGAGAACTGGCCATTCCCTTGTGATACAATCACAAGATCATACGACTCTACATTTGTTGCACAAGTGTCGCATCAAACTATGGGACTATTCTACCCATCAAATGGAGTCACGAAACAATCTGTTCCTAATTACATTAGGCTGACATTGTCAGTCCTAGGGTTCCAAGTTCCATCATTTTAGCGAAATATTCTTAGGGACAAACCCTATATCACTTCTCAAGTATGTTCCGTTGTCCCGACACTCGGTGAATGTGGGCAAGTATTTAGGGTATAGGAGTTTTAGTTTTACTCGGTGTATGTGGGCAAGTATTTAGGGTATAGGAGTTTTAGTTTTAGCAATACGTGCGACTAGGTCACGTATTAAATCCTAGTGAATTCTTTGGAATTGAATTAACTCTTTCTAAAACGAGTACTCCCCGGGTTTAGGTGTTTAGGTTTATGCCAATTTGTTTAATTTAAGAAGATAATTACACTATGATTTCCATAAACACATGACTCATTGTCTACGCGTAAATTTATATTCAACCCTAACTTATCGATTTAAGATCAAGCATAGGTTAGGTTATAACCTAATTCCAATTAATCATCCTATAACTTGCGAACAAGATTCATGCTAAATAAGCAACCTTTTACTAATAATTATGCAGTTGAAAAATAATAATTGATCAATTTATGCAACTTAGGAATCATTTCATGCCTTGCACTTTCCTATGGATTCTTAGCACTTCCCATGATGCCTCATTGCGAAGAAGATATGGCCTAATAATGCGACATGATTTTATACTTCCATGCTTAAACGGAGTGCATTATCTTAATTCCATTTTGTAAATATGGACAATAATCTAAGTTCAGTTCATTGAATGCGCAAAACTTACTTGCTAGGGACGCATATCAATCTTCTGCTCACTTTATTTTGTTCATTTTATTAGAAATACTAATGACTAAATTCCTCCATCATGAGTTAATTTTTCTAAAGCATTTAAGATGAAAAATGCATCCTATTTCCAAAATCATATACGCCTAATTGAATTATAACGACAAAATAAAAATTAGGAAGAAAAACCCGTACTTGTGGTGAGATGTCCACGTGGATGCTAGGAGACGATCCTCCTACGGTTGCGCCGTGGGCTTTCTTAGGAGCCATCGCAAATGCATCCTTTCCGTCTTGTGTGTGGCTTTGCAAACTTCCTTTTTAAATTCCACCGTCCTTTATAAGTTTCTTTTTCTTCCCTTCGTAGAAGCTCTTTGAAGGGATGGGTGTGTGGAGGAGGGAGAAACCATGGAAAGGGTTTAAAAAGGGGGTATTTAAAAACCCTCCGCTAGTAAGGCTCATTAAAGCCATGGAAAAGGGCTTAATGGCCTTTTTAAAGACTCACAAGGAAGGGGAATAAAAGGTGTAGAAGACCCCTTTGGATATAGGGGATTGCGTATGGGGGAAAAAGAAGGGGTTAAGAAAAACACATGAAAACCCTTCAAGTCAAATGTCGGGGGGAAAAGGGGCTTGTGGAGTCCTTATGAGGGAATTCGTGGTATGAAAGGGCTAAAAAGGGAATTTTTTGCATGGGGGGGGGGGAAAAGGGGCCTAAGGGGGCCCTTAGGAGGATTTTTTTTTTTGAAAAGGGGCGGGGTTATATGGAAGGGTTAATAGGCCACATGAAGGTACCTTTAATGGCAATTTAGGAGGGGGGAAAAGGGCTTTAAATAGGCCCACATGAAGGGGGGCTTACTAAGGCCTTTGGAAGCTTCCAAAGCTTCTGGGGATTTCTGTGGAGCCATCTGGAGGGAGGTGGCTCCCCTTGCGCAGTGTGGCGACGGCCAGGGCCACTGTGGCGGTGTGCAGACAAACAGCAACTGCAGCTGATGCGGCAGCTCACAACAGTGGCGACGGGCTTTTCCCTCTCTGTCAGAAGTTGATAGTATAATGGCTCCCCTAATGACTACCCTTAGCCTCCCCTCAGCCTGCACACCCCCTTGGTTTAAATAGGGGAGGGGATAAGATCCTCCCTCCCCCGCGCGTCGAGACACATGCTCCATAGTCTAAGCAAGCTCCAGCAAGGAGCTTGCTTACACATGCTATTCCCCTCTTTGTCCAGCTCAATAGTCGACTGGAGGAGAGGGGAATAATTAGAAAAAAATTCCTTTATCAAAATAAAGAAATTATCCTTACAACTATAAAGAGGGTTCACGCGTGCTATTGGTAGTACAGTATGTTATAGGATGAGGACAAGTTTCTAGTAGGAAGGAGGAGAAAAAGATAGAGTGGTAGCAAAGGAGGTGCCATTTGGACTTGTGAGTATTGTTAGAGCACACACTAGGAACTTATTTCCTTGGGAGGGTTCTTCCTTCCATTGGCACTTTTGTTCCTTATATTTGAGGAGAGTAAGCTTCACGGAGAGGCTAGTGCCAAAAGTGGACTTCTTAGGCAAATTGGAGGGTTGGCTTTCTTGAGGTGGGTGGTTGTGCTTTGATGCTGGCATAGCAGTGTCTTGATCTGTCCAATCCCCTTTTTTGAGGACTTAGTCTTCAAAGTGATGCATTGCTAGGTCCTAATTGATGAGAGTTAGGGCTAGGTTCCTGTGAGGTACCAACCTTATGGTGAGACTAAACAACATCCCTTGTAGGCGGTGTTTGCAAGGTAGGTAGCAGAAGATATCAGACAGAGTCAAGGAGAGCAAGAAAGGGAGAGTAAAGTAAAATGTTAGCCGTATATCACCTTCATTAATTTCAAGCTCACTGGCCTCTAAACTAGGTGTTTTATCTCCATTAAGAGGTGGTCCGAAAAGAAATAGGCCTAGGCAATAGGAATAGTAGAAGGAGAGAAGAAGAGAGAAGCTATCTTTTGGGATACAGTGAAGACCTTGATGTGTAGATACAGGGCCTCCATAAAGAACTTGAGGGTTTCATACTTGGACTTGTGAGGGTCAAGGAGAGTGGTCATGTGGTGTTTTTTGTGAAGAATCAAACCAAAGATATCTTTGATGTCTGAGGTGGAAAACAGTGGAGGGTTGAGGTCACCATTATCAGGGAGGCATAACTTCTCTTGGCCATGTTGTACTTGTGACCTTAGATGTAGATGGTGGAGCTTGAGACGAGGTACTCACAAATAGACTATGTGTCCGGATGAACTAGGGTAGTATATCATGATAGGTTGATGAAGCGGTTGAGCTCTAAGGAGTTAATCTAGAGTTGTATTACAACAATAGCCTCTAGAATAGGAGGAAAATATTTCTCAATTGTGAGTTGAAAGGTAGCCATGAAAGTGAGAACAACAAAGGTACGTACATTAAAAAATCAAAGGAGGTGAAAGAAGATTGACAAAGAAAAATGAATTTGATGTGGCCAATTCATGCTCATCATGTCAGCAGAACATGCCATAAAACATCATCATGAAGATGAGATTTTTGTGAGATATTATGCCCCCATCAAGTCTTTCATCACATGAGTGAGTTTCATAAATAAACACCACATCACTTGATTGGTGTGACTATCAGATCGAAGTCAATTTGAAGATTGACAACTAGTGGGGTGAAATGTTTGCAATTTGGTATTGAAGGAGTAGCGAAGGTTGTAGGGAAATCTAGGCCAATGGAGAATGGACACTTAAAGTGATTGGTATGATAATGGCACAGTGAAAACCCATTGACATGCTTTGGTAATAGCTTTTCATGTAAGTTAATCAGGTAGAAAGAGTTAGTACCAAGATCATGGAACACCCAAAATGGACCATTCCATCAAAATTTCAGCTTGTTTGGGAGCTTGGCCATTTGTGTCTTCAAGAGGAAGATGAGTTGGCCTTTCCTAAAGAGTTGTTTCTTGGAAATTGTATCAATTTCATGCTTTTGTTAGGCTTTGACCTAAAACATGATGTAAGCACCATGGATCCGCTCTTCTTCTATCTATGCTAAGGCTTTCATCTAGAAGCGAAGAGATTATTCCATGATGAGCTGTTATTGTACCATGATCTGTAGAGTAGGTACTAGATAATCTGGAGGTGTGATGGCTTCTTGATAGAATTCCAATTTGTATTTTGTCATTCTAGTAGTGGCCTTGAAGGAAGTGTGATAGGCCCATAATGCTGTCAGTAGCTTGATACATGAATCTTCTCAGTTTTGATCTACCAATTTGGTTCAAATTTTACAAAGCACTTTATTGTGGATTCTGCTAAGCCATTAGCTTTTGGATAATAGGGTGATGACTTTTTATGCACAGCAAGAAAGTTTCTTGATCACCCTATTAGCAAAATGCATACCTCGATCATTGACCAATTCAACGAGAGTACTGTACCAGGTGAAGATATCTTTGAATAAACATTTGATAATAGATTTGACAATATTGTATGTTGTGAGATCCCATTCTTTTACCCATTTGATATAGTAGTCACTTTTCGTCAAGATATACGTGCTTTTGTTGTATGCCACCACTTGTGAAATCAAACCAACAAGATCAAGATCCCATTTTTGAAAAGGCTCTAAGGATAGGATTGGATAAAGCGGCAACTGGTCTCTAGCACTGGGTTAACCTAAACTTTGGTAGGAATTGCACTATTGGAATCACTTAACACATCATCATGCATGGTCGGCCACCATAATTTGGTCTATTGAATTTTCTTCATGGTCACATTAGTAGAAAAATAGGCACAAAAAATATCATGGTGAGATTTCTCTAAAATAGCAAGCTACTTTGTTGGTAAAACCACTCTCTCTAGTGCCTTGGATAGAGTGTGGTGATATAATTGGCCCATGATGGCCTTGAAATGCCAACTCTAGAGAGCTAGTTTTTTTCCTTAATTCTTATGGAGATGCACTCGAGGCACTCCACTCCCCAAAAGGCCAACATTTTCTCATACTAGGTCCATTATGGACTAGGTGATTAAGGCTTGGGTTCATCTGCTTTTACTAAAAATAAGTGGGCATCTAAGAAATGATCATTGATGCATGTTGGTGCTTCTATAGAATCTAGTCACAAAAGAAAGTTAGTAATCACATATTGAGCTCTCCAGGATGGATAAATTTTTGTGTACTTAAGTTCTTGTAAAAAAAGGAATAGAATCCACCTTGCTTATCTTCCCATCAAAATTTGTTGTTGACTAGATAAACGAAAGCTGAATGATCCACATGGAAAATAAAAGCATGATGCCAAAACTTCTTTATGGAATAAATTATTCCAAGGCACTCTCTTTCAATGATGGGGTAATTCTTCTCTACATTGGATAATCTCTAACTTGCATAGAAGATTGGGTGGAACCACCCATTGGAATCTTCTTGCATGAGAACATTCCTAATAGCCAAATCAGAGGTATGAATAAAGACATCAAACAATTGTTTTGCAATCTCTGTAGGAATCACAATTAGAGCAATGGAGAATTATAGCCTAAGGCTTTCGAATGCTAGGTGTGCCTCCTCATTCCACAAAAAAATAGATTTTTCCACATGTGCCAACTAGTTCAAGGGAGCATCTAAATGCACCAAGAATTGCAGGTGATGCCCATGCCATCAAATTTGTTGCAAGGCCAGGAGAACTACAAATGGTGAATCTAGCATTGCGGCTTGTATGATGGCTACAACCTTTGTGGGGTCCAAAATAATGCCCTCTTTGGAAATAATGTAGCTAAGTAAAACACCTCCTTGAACAAAAAATACACTATTTTAAAGGATTTAGATTCAAACTTACCTCTCAATATCTTGTGAGACATAACACAAGTTGTAGCATGTGGAGCATTCCTATCCCAAACACACTGTAGTCATCTAAAAAGACTCATGAAATCACTTAGATAGGGACCAAGACCTCTTGCATGTCCCTTTGAAAAGAACTCACTGCATTTTTTAGACAAAACCACATTACGATACACACAGACACCCCATGTGATAATTAATGTTGATTTGGACTGATCCTTCGGGGCAAGTCATACTTGGTTGTAGCCACTGAATCCATCCAAAAAATAATACATCTTGTGACCAGCCACTTCATCCAAACTATTGTCCAAGTAGGGAATATGTATTAGGGAATAGATGTAGAATGATGGTAGCATTGAGTTTCCCATAGTCAACACAAATCCTCAACTTCGTATTCTTCTTGGAGACAATGACAATTGGTGACATCCATTCAGTTTGATCTATTAGGGCTATGAAGACAACCTATATTATTCAACCCAATTCCTCTTAGACTTGTTTGGCTATATGTGGATTCATCTGGTATCTCTCCATCTCGATTGGAATAACATCTAGATTCAAGGGAATCTAGTGTCGATAGAATCTCAATTTCAATCCTTTTATTTCTCAGTAATCCCAAGCAAAGATATCCTAATATTGTTTTAAGAAACTAACCACGTGCTCCCAAAATATTAGCTCAATATGAGAACTATTTTTTACTAATTTCTTCTCCTCCAAACTAAGAAACATTGTAGCTAACACATCCTCATTTACTCTGGTGGCTTTCTACATTTGAGCTTCAAAATCTCAATCTTATCTCAATACTTCTGTTATATTAGCATCTACAATGTCTTCATTTTCTATTTCATATTTTGGGTTTTGGACTCCCAAAATCTTCATAGTATAACCTTCATTCTCTTTCTTTAGGGTTTTTTTGGATGGACATTATAGCTGCATACATTGATCTATAAAACATTAATTAGGCATAATGATTGTAAATTTTCATTGGTGTTTATAAACTCCTCTTCCTCATCATCACTCAATCCTTCCACAATGTTGGTTGTTTTTGCCATACAGCTAGTTAGTATTTTGATGAGGGAGAGGTATAATTTTGTAGAGGAACTTGGTGCTAGTAGAATCTCATATTCAACCCTTTCATTTTTTACTAATCCCAAGTGAACACATCCTTCAAAATCTTTCACTAAATAGACTAGTTAATTCCAAAGTTGTGACTCAAGTGAGGTGAGCACTAATTTTCATGGATTTGGTCACCTCAAGACTAAGAAACAATGTAGCTGACTCATCCTCTTTTACTCTCGCGAATTTCTATATTTGAGCTTCAAACTCTCACTCTTGTCTCAATACTTCTACTATCTTAGAATCAACAATCACTACAAGAAAATGGAAGCATAATGACTGTCATTTTTAACATGATTAGTGGTATGGCCATAGTGATGGTCGTATTTTGACGCAACTAGGTGGTGTCGCTATTTGCATCACTATGTGTCATATATGTGTCACTAACACGAATAGCAATGCATATAGTGATGCACATAATGATGCAAAACAAATAGTGACATAGTGACAACATTCTGGGGGAAAATTTTTGTCAAAATCTGAGCATGGCATTTTATAGATTTAAAAACTAGCAAGAGTGAGAGAGTAAAAGAGAGGAGAGAGATCAAATCAAGGGAGGTTGAGAGAGAGAGAGAGAGAGAGAGAGAGAGAGAGAGAGTGTGTGTGTGTGTGCCACCACCACCGCCATCCATGAAGAGGAAGGAGATAGTTGTAAAGGAGAAAGAGGAAACTTGTGAATGAGAAGAAGAACAAGAATGGAAGTGTGAAGGAATTCTTCTTTGAGCTTTGAGATAAGTGCATTCTCTTTTCTCTCTTTGTTTTACTCTTTTCTTCACTTCTCTTTCTTTTTGTTGATGAAGAGATACATAGAGAGAATCGGGGAGAGAGAGAGAGGTCAAAGCAAGGGAGGTTGAGAGAGAGAGAGAGATGTCACCACCACCACCATTGCCACCTCCATTTATGAAGAGAGATGAGACAACTACAACAGAGAAGAAGGGAACCTCTAAAGAAGAAGAAGAAGGAGAGAAGCATGAAATGATTATTTCTTAGGCTTTGAGATAAGTACATTCTCTCTTCTTTCTTTTCTTTGCTTCTCTCTTTCTTTTTTGAAATGAAGAGATGCATAGAGAGAGGGAAGGAGGAAGAGAGAGAGGGAGAGTGAGAGGGAGAGGGAGAGTGAGAGAAAGATGGAGAGAGGAAGGGATGGAGAGAAAAATGGAGAGTGCAATACAAAGAGGGATGAAGACGGAGAGAGAAAAATAGAGAGAGAAAAGGAAAAGAGAGAGAGGAGGGAGAGAGAGAGAGAAGGATAGAGAGAGAATATATATATACAGAGAGAGAGAGAGGGGGAGGGAGGGAAAGAAGGAGAAAAATAAAGATAAGGACAAGAATAGAGAGAGAGATAAAAATAGAGAAACATAGAGTGAGATAAAGAGAGAGAAAAGGAAAGAAAGAGAGAAAGGGAGGGAGGTAGAGAGAGAAATAGATGGAGAGAAAAATAGGGAGAGGAAAGGAAAGAAAAGATGAGAGAGAGAGAGAGGGGGGGAGGGAGGGAGGGCGGGAGAGAAGGAGATGAGAGCCAAATGAGTACAAGAGCTAAAGAATGGAGTGAAGCTAGCCAAAGAAGAGCTAAAGACCCAAGAAAAGAACAAGAGTTTTGATCAGATGAAGATGACAAAGAGGAAAAGGGAGAGGATGAGCTTAGCCTAGAAAACAGTTCTCATCCCAACAAGAGAGATGACTACTACTATCGCAACTACAAAGGTAGAAAGTATTATGATGGAGTTAGGATACGAGAAAGAAAAAAAAGATAGATGGATATATTAGAAGGATGAAGCCTTGCATCCACATGTTGTAGCTCAAGAAATGGATTTTAATAAGGGGAAGGATAAGCTAGATCATCCTGATCTTCGAACACATCCACCCATTAAGATTGAGGGTGAGGCTAGGTTGGTGCCCTCTTGTGAGGAATGGGATGCATTTGATGAAGAGTATGATGAAGAAATAGATGAGGAGATAGACTTAGAAGATGAGAATGGAAGGGTGAAAGCAACTTGGATAGGGCATTTGTGACATAGATCCAACACTTCTTCTTTAGATCCAAGTATGCATGTCATCTTTGAAATCTACTACTAATGGGTGTGGACTAAAGCAAGAAGAGACAAAGAGTACATCACCACTACTGTCACTCATGCTGCTGACTACATCAACTTCCTCTATCTTGACATTGTGGGAACAATGATAGTACCACTTAGGTTTTATTAGATAGGTATATGAATATGGTATAACTCCGAAGGGTACAGTCACACTCATTGTGGGCGGGGCATGGTGGCCCTTTATTTACAACACATTGATAAATGATTTACAAAAAGCTATTCAATATATATAGGTAAAAGGGTGGCAGGGCTACGTGCCCTACTACCTATTTATTTTTTCCCTCTATAACATTTGCTATTTGCATCGGAAAGTTACTAATGTAATTGTCTCTATTTGCATGTCTATAGATAATTAGCGATGCAAATAGCAACACAAATAGCAACACCAATATGGATGGATCTATCATGTTGCTAATAGCGATGACTGGGGAAATTTTCTCCATGAATAATTTTGTCGCTTTAAACATCAATATTGGGTCTATATGTTGTAGTCAATGTCTTCATTACCTTCATTTTCTATTTTGGATTTTGGGTTTGGGATTCCAAAAATCTTTGGAGTACAGTCCTTATCCTCTTTCTCGAAGCTCGTTTAGAAGCGACGAATGCGAATTCGACAATTTTAAGTGGGCATGGAAGACAAGAATTCAAATCACTTTCAAAAATGGACTTTTTAGTGATCGGTATTTTTCATGATTTTTTAGGTACTAGAATGAAGCGGAACAAGCTCCAAGCCTATTCGACTTTGAGACGAGACACGAAAATTCTTAGAGTTGCAATTGGACATCAGACGTGGAAAAAGCAGAAGGCGGGGCAAGAGGAGGGTCAATTGTAGTGTAAAAGAGGCTTTAAACTTAAAGGGTCATGCCCTTTCGGGCCTCAAGAGTCCAAATTTGACAAATTATGAGGGGGGGTCATTTTTAGCAAACATGCATGAAGGAGAATTACACCTTCTTGTCCATTATGACAATTTGATGGAGAGGAGCCTTTGCTACTCTAGTGCAGAACAACCACCTAATTTGATTACATCAACCTCATCTATTTTTCTCACTTGCCATCGCTCATCTCTAATGTGAGAACGATGCATTGATCATGAAGAACCAACTTTAAACTTTCTCTCTCCTCCCTTTCTCTTCCCTTGAAGGCTATTCATGTGGGAATGAATTGGAAGAGATGAGAATAAAGACCAGTTGCCTAGCTTAAACTAGATTCAAATGAGATTATGCTCGCGGCGCTGAGGAGTGATGACCAACACTATTTGCATATCAATGTCAGGTCCAATGGTTACATGAGATTCAATTCCAACCCTAATGGACTACCAAGAGAAGAAGGACCAGACTTCAAGCGAGCCAAGACAAAGAAGAGCAGTACGAGAGCTAAGCCCAGCACAGTGGGTGCAAGCATGAACAAAAGAGAAAGGTGAGGAAGATACCTATAAGAGAAACATGGAAGGAAAGAGCAAACAAAGAGAGCAAGTGGAGCTAGAACAAAAGAGACTCCAAGTAAGGCTACATCAAGTTTGTGAGGTCTAGATTCTGCAAAGAGAGAAATAATATCATGTAAACTGGGCCCTAGGAAGAGCTAGTTGTCTGGGAGTAATGGGAAACCAAGGCTAACCTTTTGAGTTCTCCTTCCACTACCCTTTCTTCTTAGACAGAGTTTCATCTCTAAGGGTGATGGAGTGTAATATTCCCACCCGTGAATATTGACTTCCCACACACCGCGTAAACCTCGTGCAAAGGTTATCCTTCTTGTTGGAATTACCGGCAGTGTGATCTGTGACCTACACGCAAGAAATCGGGACCTCCGTATTGGCAAGGCAAACCCGAGAGTTCAAACCCGCAAATCACACGTAAACACCCTCTTGGGAGGGGCAAATTAAATTTTATCAAGGCAATTTTTTTTAATTTTTATCCCTTTTCCCCAGCCAATGCACGGCTAGAGAAGAGGGAGTGTGGGGGGATGGGACATGGAAGAGTCGTGGGCTACATGGGAGGGGGGGAACCCATGCAAGGGGCCACGTGGTGGAGCCCTTCTCTCCCCCCCTTACCTATATATACTCCCTCTAAGGAGAGAAGGAGGGAGGAGGAAAATCGAATGTTGCTACGACGCTGAGGTTGGGGAAGGGAGGGAGACGAGGCTGCTGCCATCGCCGTAGGCTAGAGGCCGCGTGGAAAGAGGAGGGGGGGGAAGTCGCTATTCAGCTGGGAGCCGCCGTCAGGACACCGCCGCCTTGCTGGAGACCACCAGGCCGCCGCCTTGCTGGAGACCACCAGGCCGCCGCCCATCCTCGCCTTGACCACGACTTTTCTTCCCAATCATTGGGACCCCCCCCCCCCCCCGACGTCGCTGCTGATTCCCAGAAGCTTCTTAGAAGCTTCTTTAAGAAGCTTCTAAGGTTAAGGCCCTAAGCCTTGGTCCTATGCGGGCTTTTCAGTTTTTAAACCAGGCCTTCCAATACCCAAAAACCCGTGAGCCCGGTACTCTCAAGGATCCGCACTTTGGAAGGGATCTCCAGCGTAAAATTTTGAAGCGCTCGCAACAGTTGGAGAAGACTCACCGAACGAGTAAGGGTAAAGGCAAACCGGAAGTCCGTAAGCACGCTAACGATGGCTCCTAAGAAGACGCAAGACGCACCTGCGGGAGGTTCTTCCCCGGACTTACACGTGGATATCACCGCGGATCCACAAATCCAGGTTCCGTAAATATATTTCCACATGAAGAGATGTTTTAAATACGCTTAACTCCATAGGGAAATTCATTCTACGTTATCATTAATTCATGGGTAGTGATAATAGTACATTCGATAAATTATAGATAAAGGATCCGTGCATATCATGCATCTACAAAGTTATGAATGAAAATCACTTATTCTCCTTGTGAACTTAGTTGCAAACTGTCTCGTCATGCATCTTCAAAGTGGAAGCCACATATGGCCTAGGGTTATTGTTAAAGTGCATTGGTCATGTAGGAAAGGAGTATTTTGCATTTAGTCAATAACTCCCTTCGTTATGATTCGCGTGAGGGATTTATTAACTTCTGTTTCACGGCATGATAAAGAACCCCGATCTTATAAATGGCATGGAGGATGATGCTTGCAAATAGATTAAATCGACTCTTGCCTTAGTATTGCATGAACTGCACTCACGATGTTGTTGTATCTAAGGGTCGCACTTTTACTTTCGCAAACTTCATTTCATCATGTAACATTTAGGAATGATTGCATGGCTTATAAAAGCATGAAATGCAAATACTTAGACACAAGGTTGTAGGTGTTATCCCTTGACCTAAATCCTAGTAAGCCCTATGTAGATTACTCTTCAAATTATCTTGCCTTTTGACTTTAACTAAAAGGAAGGGATAGGGCTATTGCGCATCTTATGGCATGTGAAAGTAATGAATTACAGGTTTACATGTATTGTAACATTTTGCAACTATTTTCCTACTTTAGATAAAGTATATCATCTCTAGGAAAGAATTGTCCTTGTCAAAGACAAGTAGGTCAATTTACCCAAGTCATTTGTAGTATCACGACTGCTAGGGTTTCGTATAGGCATAGCTAGCCGATTCAATAAAAACCTCAAGTACTAGCTAGGGCTTGGCACGTTAGAGATGTGGCCAAGTAATGTAATTGGACACCAAGTCGAAGTCCTCAAACCCAAAGGTCCTACCCACCTTCCCGGAAAAGTTGAGCCAATGGGACACGCACGCAAATAATGATCTAGGGTTTCTACCCTAAGGATCATTCGACCTAGTGCTAGAACTTGGTTTGAGTTGGAATCCCTAGGACCGAACGTTGTCGGTCTAGTGCAATTAGGATTGGGGTGAGTGAGAAGACGCCCTAAACCCTACTTCGAGTCTAATCATAATTCTTGACCAGAAAACACCATTCAAAAGTGAAATGATCTCTTGGAATGGAGGCGACACTTGTGCAACAAGTTGCAATGTGTCGCATAGCCTTGTGGTTTGATCACAAGAAAGTTTTGCCATTCCTTGGAATGAGGTTGGCAGGTTCTTGCGCAAGTTGAACTTGCAAGGGGATGGGTAGTCATCCTGTTACATCGCCCTCATTAGGGAAAATTTGCCAAGTTAAGGGAAGTTAGGTATTTGCTCGGACGCAAATGATTAATCAATAAATTAAAGCAACATGGCTGCCAGGATTTACTATTAATAAAACCTAGCGTATTGGTTAAGTTGGGTTAACAGGGTATGGCCCTAACCCAAGGACAATAGGAATCTTGCCAAGTTGCAATTGATTCCGGATCGAATGCTGGATGCATTCAGAGAGAAGGATTCACTCCTTAACAGTTTGCCAAATAAACGACCATTGGAATTGATTGTGCTTGTAACAGTTTAGAAAGCACTGTTTGCACTGTTTGCTCAAGGAACTAAAGGATGAAAAGATATATAAATGCTTCAGGTTGAAGGCCTGAAGGGAGTGGCAGCTTCAGTTACCCCCGACTGCTTGCCTGACCCTAACCAAGGGGGTTGTTGACCGCGCCGGGAACGTGGACCGAACCCGCCGCGAGAGGTCTTTCCATTGAGCTCTACTTGGAGCAGGAGGATGCTTGGGTGCCAAGGGGGGCTCTGGCCGTAAATCCCTCGCCTTCCGGGTCCTGCACAAGAGGCTAACGTGACTCGGGATTGGATCTCGAGGCCCGCATACTAGTCTACGGGCAGAAGCTTGGAATAATGATCCCTAGCGGATTACTGGATAGCCTTCAGGCGGATTATGGACAAGCCTATGGGCGGAACTCCTTGTATTTCAAAGATAAATGATGTTATGATAATAAAGAAGTTGTTTGATATTGTTTTTCTATGTCACGTGATAAGATTACGTGAAGGAACCAGTGCTTAACGGGATTAATCAAGGGAGTTGTTTGTTATATGTCAAATTAATGTGTTAGGTAATTACATAACTAAAACAAGCCGAGGAAAGTGCGGAGGATGGACCATGGGTCCGTCCTATGGATGGGTGGTCCTGGTTAGCCGGGAACTTTTCTCAAAAATCTCGAAAAACAACAGGATGATCATCATCATCAAAACAAATAACGAGAACGATGACCTAGAGGTACATCTTACCCGATTTACGTTGTTTTAGGGGAACGGAATGGGACTATGCCTTATGGCAGAGAGGTTGAGTCTTGCATCCCTCTCGTTTCCCATTCTCCTTGAACCAAGTGTAGCGTGAATCCGCTTCGGACCTATCGCTTCTGCGTAAAGTAGTTCGCTCGGGTCTGACGCTAGTTGCTGTTAGCTAATGACCAAACAGGAAAACACTAATTCCGGTCGATCCTAAGTGGGAAACGGCCAGGACACTTCCGCTACGTGGCAGACGCGGAAAGACCTAGATTGCAAAACCCGTAACATTCCATGGGAGTGCCGGGCGGAGTTTTCTAGACAACCTTTCCGATGGACTGCCAAGACGTGTCCTAGAGGGTTCTAGTGGACACGTTACATGGAGTAGGTTATCACTTTTGCATAAAGGATAGGAAAGAGATGGATAGAGGAAAGAGCAAGACACCCTACAAGGTGGTAGAGAGAGCCTATAGATTATTTGTAAGACAAGGTTTGGGAGATTCCAAAGACCATCAATGGATAGGAACCCCAACCAAAATGGTAGGGATGCATCTAGGACTCCAACCTTGATGCTTGGATAGCCTTCTACAACACCATACTAGACGAGCACAACTATCCCACTTTCATGCCATATCTGCGGAGAATAGGGGTTGATTATAAACCGGATATGCATGGAATGTATGATTTTCCAAGAATCTACAATGTGAATGCAAGGAGTCTAGAGGAGTTCCTAATCTTCACTGAGTGAGACATTTGCCCGTTCATCACACACTTGTTTAATGGGTTCTCATCCTGTGTGGACCCCGCCTTTATTACTATATGTAATTATCTACAGGTACTTGGGATTTTGCTAAAGACAAAGCCCACATCAAAAGAGGCCCATCTATTGCCACTATTCTTCAATCCAAATGCAAGAATTGATAGTTGCACGATGGTCCATCTTATGATGTGAGCAGCACTCCTACCTTCCTTTTGTATGGACATTCTTCAAGATATGAACAACGATCATTTCACCAACAAGTGCGTCCAACCCTTCTGATCAAAATGACACCTCTAAATATATTCATTAACGTAAATGAAAAATTGTAGAGAAGAAAACCCTTCCTTACTAAGTCTCTTAGGCCCCCTCGTAGTGTAGCTCCTCAGGAGCATTAGGATGACATCTAGTGTTCTCTTCCCCAATGTGTTGAATGTTTTTTTTAATGAAGTACAAGAAAAGGTTGAAATTGAGTTCTCATATACCATTTGAGTTCCACAGCTATCATACCTAAGGATAATTATATCCCTAGCCCCCCCACTTCAAACTCAGGGAACAACACACCTAAAGAGTTTACACTCGCCTAGGGTTAGACTTGTCTCCCTAAGTCACACCCACAACACCTCCCCTTATAATAAATTGGGACCTCATCAAGTATTGGACAATACCACCAGTTTGCATGAGTCAACCCAACTCCCACTTCCTCTGGCACAGACCCCTTGCACTACATAGTGAGCTAGATACACCCCTTAGGTAGTACACTTCATTTTCCTTTTTAGGTCCATTCGACAACTCGTAATCAACTACCAATATCGAAGGCCCCATCACCTACTCAATCTCTCCTCGACTTCTGTAACCACTTGTCAATTTTATTATGCTTCTTTGAAGCCCTTGGCCAATCTCCCCAAAGCCCCGTTATCGATCCACATGACAAACCTTCCCCCACCTAAGCCCTCACCAACAAGTGCCATGGGTACTGGTACTTGGCTAGTGGGGGGCAATGTTAACCCCAATGCAAGGAAAGCGAAAAGAAAACAATAGAAAATAAAAAAGATGCAGGAAACATTTAAAAAAGAAGGTCCAATGGAAAAGCATGAGAAAATGCACTAAAAGCATAAGAAGCAAACTTAAATTTCTAAGGCAATTGCAAAAAGGGAAAAGTCACATTCTAAATATAAAAGCGCACCCCAAATCCTTATAAAGCAGTTGCAGGCTTGCTCTTGTGAAATTTATAAATATGGATGGGCATGGGTGAAGGAACAATATAAATAAGAAAGAGAAGGGAAAGAGGACCTAGTCTAAAATGGCTGATCATGTGAAAAATGGGATGGGCGTCCAGGAGGAGTAGGGCATGTATAAAAATAAAAAAGTGAATGATAAAGCTCATTCTTGTATGTGGCCAAAACAAGATCTCTTTTTGTCTTCTTTTTTTTGTTCTTTCTTGTGCTTGTACTTGAGAGAGGGAGTGAGCATGTGAGGGTGAGGGACCATGGTGGAGAAGCTCTCCATTTTCTCCTCTCTTCTTCTTCTCTTCTCTTCTATTCTCTTGTCTTGTGCATGACAATGGAGCTTAGAGCTTAGAGGTTGAGTATCGAGCTTGCTTGAGCTTGCACCTTAGATCATGGAGCTATCAAAGAGCTTGTGGGAGGAGGCAGCTTGATTGAGCATCACTACAACAAAAAGGCTCCATAAACGCGCTTGTAGATGCAATATTTGAATTGTGAAAAAAAATGTCCGACGCGTTTATTAATGCATCTATTTCCGCGTCTACAAAATCGCGTCTAAAAGTGTGCTTATGATCAGAGTTACACGCACACTTAGACGCGCCTATAGACGCGCGTATAAATGCGCTACGTAAATATATAATCATATTTATAAAAAAGTGGACATATTCATATTGTGCGTCTATACAAGCGTGTATCTATGTGTCTAAAACCACATTTACTCTGAAAGTTTTTTTACGAGAATAGACGCGCATTTATCCTACAATTTAGACGCGCAAAATAGAGGTATGAAAAAAAAAACAGAGAGCATGTGGCTTTGCAAGCCACATGCTCTCTGGTTTTTTCCCCCCCCATTAACATCAAATTGTATGCTTAGGGAAAACAGAGAAAGATTATTTCGAAGATTGGATACTGAAAAAAAAACAATGTATGTAGCACATGAAATTTCATATATATTTATTGGATAGCAAAGGGGGGACTAGCAGTTGAGGATTGCCTACACAAAGGATTAAGGTATATAAATACCATTACAAACAATAAATTAGAGTTATCTATACTTTTCATGTAAAAAATAAAACATACCTCTTCTGGTGGTGGAATCCTCATGGCGCGATTATATTGCTCCTCCATGAAGAGTCCCTCCTCGTAGAAGTGCTGCTAAGTGGATGCCCGGTTATGACCTCGATGGTAGCCTACCTCTCTAGGAGTAGGCATTCCACCAACGATATGATACTACAAAACAATTTGAGCATACAACGTATTAAAACATACTATATAATGAAGTGAAACAAATTACAAAATTTAATTTAAAAAAAGAAATCAAATAATACTTACAAACTCAGCCTCTCATGACTCCCTGCCACCCGATTCATAATGCGACGATCCCATGGTTGCCATCTGGATACGTCACGCCTTTGCATGCTGGTGACTTGTCATTTTCTCCGCTGCTCTCTTCTTGGCCTCTTTCCACTCCTTGCGGTGGCAATTGGGTGGTTAGCCATATCCAAGGTGCCCCTACTCTTGTCTCCGCAATGACTCCTTGGCGCGCGTCATAAGGTGAGACCTCTTGTTATGAAGCGCGTCTCTCACCTTTGACCGTCCCCAATCATCTGAGAATCATGAATTCTCGAGATTAGGGTACCTTTTATGTACTGCCCGCAGCACCTCTTGCCACAAACCATTTTTTTGGTGCTTGAAGGGAATCATGCAATCTTTGTATGTGGTATGCACGACACTCCTTAAGTAGGCTATCACTTCCCTCCCCTCAAAGTCATGCAAGATACCACCAACATCAGTGATAGAGTAGTACATTTGTGGAGGCTCACCTCTCTCATTTTCTGGTGAGGGTGATCGAGAGCCACCACCTAGGCAAACCCCACAAAGCCCTCGACCTCCTCGTCCTCCCGCACCACTCTCCCTCCTCCCTTGATGTGCACTACCCTCTACCTCACTCGATACACGTGCTTCGGCCGATCCATGTACCTCAACTGATCCCTGTGTAGGCAAAGATGTGATAGGTGTCCTAGATATCACACTGAAAACCTCCTCTGCAGTGGGAGGATAAGCAAGATAATTGGTCATCTCCCCCATGAATTGCTCCTTGTTGAATGGGGTGCTGGAGGATCTAGGATTCCACATCTACACAAGAAAAATCATATTACCCGGTGCAGATAAAACATATTACATATAGTGTCTATACCTGCATCTCTGTGCATGTCTACACCTGCATCTCTGTGAGCGTCTGTCAGCGCATCTCTGTGGGCGTCTGTGAGTGTGTTTTTTTCCGCATCTACACTGTCATCTGGACGTGCTGACAGACGCGCACAGTCACACCATTTCTTCTCAAACTTGCTTAAAAAACAAAGCTAAAAAACCTCCATAGATGACAAGATCCAGCATGTGAAGAGAGAGAAGAGAGAGACAAACAAACAGAGAAAAAAAACAAGATTGAGAGAGAGAAGAAGAACTCACCTTCTTTGCTTGTTCCAACAGGTGGCAGCGGCTAGGTTGTAAGCTCCTTGTCCTCCTTCTCCCTTCCCTTGGTAAGTTGCTTCAATCTTGTTCTCTTCCTTGCTGTTTGGCTCTTGTTCTTTACTCTTTGGATCTTCTTTCCTCCTGTCCTCTTTTTACTCTTATTTCCTTGCCTCATTGTCTTCATGAAGTGATAGATAGACATGAGTAGTGACGTCGAGCTCAAATTGCAGAAAACGCGAAAAAAATGCAGGAAAGCATAGATTTAAAAAGAAAGCCACAACTTTTTTAAAATTTTTCTATACTTGCGTGGCGCGTCTGTCAGCGCATGTAATGGCGAGTGTATATGCGCAGATAATTCCTGTTACACGTGCTTACAGATGCGTAGGAACAATTTAAGGAATCAATGCATGCATTTAGGGAATCAATTGACCTATGTGGTGACATATATAACAAAGCTTGAGGATAAGAGATAACACATTGGCAAGTCAATTGGCACATATGTAGTAACTTACTAGACCATCCCACTTACAATTGCATATATGCAAGTATCAATAGGTGGATAAAGCACAAATGGTTTTTAGCTAAAGAAAGATAATGCAATGAAGGTGTACACGAAAGAGATAGAGAAATGCATATTACCCATCAATCAATCAAAGATATGTACATGAAGTGACTTGATATAGTAATTAAAGTATCGTCATTTTTAGGATACTCCATTGACTTCTGCAAGTCCCTATAACCTTGAAGTAGAATATAGCCAACCACACTATCCATGGAAGGAAAACTTGGCCTCATCAAATTAACCAAGTTAATTTACTTATACATTTCATAGATAAGAGATTTGTAGTTGGCTTGTTGGTATTAGTCACCAACAAGTGGACACACTGGCTAAAGATGATGAAAAGAGGACATGTGCACATTGGTTACATGTGGTCCACCTTATCTAAAATTATATGTGAGCTATAAGTGCACCTTGACATGATTGGAATAGCTTGCATATGCACAAGCCAACTTATTTACATCAATCTACTCATGCTATAAATTGGCATGCATGGCTAGGTTAAGTGAACAATATTAAATGAGACGTGTGAGTGTATTGATCAGTTCTCTCTCTCTCTCTCTCTCTCTATATATATATATATATAGCAAATGTACAAGTCAACCTTTGATTTATATATACATCTAATCATCATGCCCTATCCAATCACATTTATATACGGCATGATTGGATGTATATAGGGCATGAAATCACATATATGTAATTAGCTTTGAATAATTGAATGTATATTTGTAATACTCAGAAAGAAGTAAAGTTGGTAATGTATATCATGTCCTATGCATGTATATGCCCTATACATGTATATCATGTCCGTATGATCCTATACATGTATATCATGTCCTAGCGTATGATCCAGGTGTAATTATGTTGTATATACATCCAATCATGCCCTATCCAGTCATGCCCTATTCAAAAAAATACTAGTTGTTAAGAGGCTTGGTCATATTCAGGTAACCTCTTGCTTGCATGATATATTTCAAACTACTCAGAATCTTGGGAAATTTAAAGAAAAGATAGGATTCTTTACCACACAAGCCTACCCTGCTTACTCTATTGTTGCTTGAGAGATTGTTGCAGGGGCTTCCCCCAATTATGAGGTCAATCTTTCCCACTGCATCCACAATATTCTTAGCCAACTTATCATCAGTAAGATCTCTAACATCATCCTCCATTTGAAATCGGCCTGTTTGTAAGGTCTTGTTCCACTAGCTGGCTATTATGTTTTTACATTTATCATTGATCTCCACAATAAAAACAGCCTTCAAAATTATACCCAATTTGTGCAATGCCACTTCTTTCCTACCAAGGCTCGAGAATAAGGACAGAATTGTTAAACCTTGCGGATATAATTCTTTTAGTGGTGAAAGACTGTATGCAATAATATTGACCTGAAATGAGTTGCCCAATGCATCATACCAATCTGAAAGGGTAGAGGAGCCTAAAGTGTGGTCACGATCATATCCAAGCACCAACTCAATCTCATGGGGTTCAAGTGGGGCAGCTTGGCCTGGGCTGACCCAAACCAAGTTCCATATTTTGCATGCCAAGACAATCTCATGTTGACGATAAGAAGGTATCTTGCTTTCTTTGTGGGAAGAAAATATTTTTCTGATCAATCCACATATAGTGCTAGGGGCACCCCGTGTGTTTATGCAATTTAGCTTCTCTCTTGGATCCCATGGGGGCCAATACCTCTTTGTTTTCAGAAGCACCTCAAAGATTGTCATGGGAGCAGGGGGAAGGATCAACCTTCTTCCATCTACTAGAAGATTATAAACATAACCATCTCAGCCTAAAGCATGCTAAAAAATATCTAGAGTCTGTGAACTCTAGATCTATGCCATTAAAATGCTGTTTGATGGTCTCCCACTCTGAATTGGGAACATTCTCAACATTCTCAAAATAGAAAAAGGGAGGGCCTTCCATCAAACTATTCAATGGTTTTGGCTTGCCTTTAAAAAAGCCAGGAATTCCAAACCCCATGTCCTTTTTGAACTTGAAGGGTGGGATAGAACCTAGATGTGGACGTGATGTTTTTCCATTCATAGATTGAGTCTCGAGCCATAAAACACTTGAGTCTTCACTGGCACTTTTATCCAAGTCTAGAGTAGGAGTAATGCTGATCTTTGTTTTAAGGCCCAAGTAAGTGTACCATAGCTTAAGGGCTCTTTCATCTACCCAGTATATTTTTCTATAGACACCTCGTGAGGGTCCAGCATGTCTAGTTATTTGAACACCTCGTGAGGGTCCAGCATCTCTAGTTTGATCTTTTATCTTTTACTACTAGTGCACATTATTCAATGCACTTTGGTGTGAGGGTAAACATCTTCGAACTCAACGTTTAGATGAAAAGAGAAATACCCAAGATTGTGGTGTCCTTGCTCACTTCGAGGACGCCAATGGTACCATGGAAGTTTATTGTGGCTTGATCCAAGATATTCTGAAGCTTGACTTCGGACGATTCTTTATATATGTACTAGATGTGAAGTGGTTTAAAGAAGTGGTAACAAATGGTGAGCATTGCATAATCAGACATCATCCAAGTGGTTTTGTAATCATTGACTCTACAAAATTTCACCAAAACAAGAATGATACATTAGTACTACCTCAACAATGCGAGCAGGTATATATGCAAAGGCTAAATTTTTTATATATATACATGTGATACATATACACAATATAATAAGTACTTAAGTTTTTTGCTTTTGTTTTTCAAATACAGGTTGTGTATCATCCAATGGTAAACAATAACCGATGGTGGTATATCATCCCTATATCTAATCATTCAAAACCAATATATGGTAATATTACCGACATGGAGATAGCAGATGACAATCCAACAATTAATGATGATGTGCATGATGACACCATAATGGATGATATGCGTGATATAGTACAAGATGAACCTTGCGAGGATGTTCAAGGAAATGCAGAAGAAGACAATAATGTGATTGTCGATGATATTGATGAAGTTATTGAGCAATATAGCAACACATTTGATAGTGGGATAGACTTATTTGTTTCGTTACCTCTTGGTAACATAGACCTAGAAGTAGATAGTTTAGCAAGGGCTGATCTCATTGAAGATGAGATGGATCATTCACTATAACATACTTAATTTGCTTATTGATTCAATGTGTTTTCCTAACTCTATGGTTTTTATCATGCGCACACGTGCATACTCAAGAATCAATAGTCAAGTTTAAAGCTAAATTGAATTTTCCATAATAAAAAGAAAGTAAATTTATCATCTTCAAGTACGTAGAGAAATTACGAGATACATATTGCAATGCTTACTACTAATTGTAAGGTTTCTGTCGCTTGCCGCTAATTACTTATATCAGGCTTGTCAACTGGAGGAACTGCATTCATTAGAGAGCAATGAAAAAGTAATTATTAACTCTATTTCTTTAATTCAATGATTTAATGTGTATTCTTAATTCTATGGTTTTTATCATGCGTACACGTGCATGCTCAAGAATCAATTTCAGGTGGTTAAATAATTATTAACTTTTGTTTTTTAATTATGTGAATTGCAATTTTAGGTGGTTAAATAATTGTGCGTCTGTTGGCATGTCTATATTAGTGTCTATTTGCGTGGATATATAGACGCACAATTCGCGTCTATTTACACACATGTTTACACGCACTTATAGACGCTATGATAGACGCACCCAACTTTGCACGTCTAACATGCGCGTCTATGCCTCGTTTCTGTTGTAGTGCATGAAGGTAAGCTCACTATACTCATAGGTGTGAGAGCACAATGGCTATGTGAGAGGTAGCCATTGCACTCGGCTTGAAATGCTTGAAACAATAAGTGGTCCATGAGTCTTCAGTTGAGTGAGAGCTTCCACAGTATAGTGTATTGTGTTTGAAAGAAGAAGAAGAAATCAACAAGAAAATGTTTTGGCCTCCAACTCTCTTCTTGTATTCTTGAAAGAGCTTCCTCTTGTGTGCATGGTGTGTATTTGGCAGAGCAGCTCAAACAAGTCCGCCCTCCACATGACTCGTGACATACAAGATTTGAGGTTTTTGTCATAGGGCTTTAGTAGCTTGATTAGAGTTTTATGAGTTATATACATGTATACTCAGATGGGAAAATCCACGACCATACGGATACCATGATATATGTTTTGATAGGGGTGTTATTTAGAGTGGACACATGGTTTTTGTCAGAGGGCTTTGGTAGCTTGATTAGAGTTTTATGAGTTATATACATGTATACTCAGATGGGAAAATCCACAACCATACGGATACCATGATATATGTTTTGATAGGTGAACCATAATTCCCCTTAATATGGTTTATCAACTTGTGTATACTCCTTCAATGTGTTTGGGTTACAATATGGGGTAATTTTAAGCTCCAAGGAGACTATGCAAGCATCTATAACTTATGTGTTATAGCTTAGCTTGTGATATATTATGCTAAGATATAAATTTCTAGAATATGCTATTGTATACTACTTTATTTAGGTTATATACTCATGTAATCACTTATCACCATGTCTTGTGCTTTTATAGCTATTGGGAGGGCCATCGTTCCAAAATTTAAATTGTGAAGAAATGATAGCACAAACATGTGCTTTCTGGACATATCTCCACCACTCAAGAGGTGTTTGACTATATATTCACCACAAGGACCAGTTGCTCACTATCTTGATTATCTTTGTCGCATATAACCACAAGGTCTCCACCCTATCTTAGATCATAGTTGTTTTAGTTTATAAGGTAAGGAAAATTTTACTTTCAAAATTCTATGCATGCTAGTGATTTTTTGTAATGGAACTAAAGAAATGTTCTATTTTTGGGTCTTTTCTATTATGATGCAAGAAAATTTTGGCTTCCAAGTCTTTACATACAACCATGCATATCTATAAGGCAATAAAGGTTGTTATTTGCTCCTTATTATTCATTTTTGGTGTGCCAATATATTCTCCCTTGTCATTTTTTATGTATGACCTTAGTTCATATAAATAATACTCAAAGTATATATAGGAAGGGTGAAAAAGAAACTACCAAGATGCTAGTTGTGGTATTTTGGGTTTATCCACAATTCTATAATTAGCACCCCCTACATTCTTTTGGGGACAACATGCACCATCTCTATTGACACATTTATATATGTGTTTAGAACTATATGAAACTTGTGTGCAATATCGCATTTAAAAGAGCATTTCCCTTACAATATTATTGTGTAAAATAAACATGAGTTTATTGTAACTCATTAGGCTCGTAGGGTTTTAAAACTATTATAAGATGTATTTATTTAGTCTTCAAATTGCACTCTTCTTTGTAGTGAGACCTTGATTAAGAGCTTGATAAAAGATTGCTACTCAGTTTAAGATATAAAATATCCCCCTACTTCCATATGCTACTCTTTCAAATGAAGCATCCTAGCAGCAAGAGCTCCCACCAAAGAGCAATTAAAGTGCCACTTCCAATTACAATGATACTTGGGATGATGAGTGATCTATAGCTCAAATTTGAAAAGAGTAACCTATATCATCATCAATTACAAGAGAAAAAACAACACCCTAGGTATAACCAATAAGTTAAACCTCATTTAATAATCAATTCCGTAATAACCTAACAAAATCTCAAAAGACTTGGTCAAGTCATCCAAATGTTTGAAGTGATCACATAGCATCTTCTTGATATTCCATAACATATCCATAATTCCTCCACATTAATTAGAGATACACACACACATACACACAAGGGCGGGGGATTTATCTCAAGCTAGAGAGAGTAAAGAAGATAGAGGGATCAAAATCCAACGTAACTTTGATTATGTGCAACCAAGAAGTTAGGGAAGAAATGAAAGTGTGATGCATAACTTAAAACTTTCTTTTAAGTGGCTATTTTTATTTTACTAGCATCTCTATAAGTGTCATGAAAGTGCAACACTTAAAATAATGTCCATGGATACCAAAGCAACCTCACCTTATTCGATGCTCATATTGCTTATATAAATGATTCAAATTTCAAGACATCATATTCAGCAAAGTTGTCATGTCAACCAATTGCTTTCATCATCACGTAGCCAATACCCACTATTCTCCCTTTGAATCAACCATATTAGTAAGCCTATAGATTTCTATCAGTGATGCATGATCCCTTCACATCACCTACATTCAAAGAATACTTGAGCAACCTCTCATGTACCTATTCTCAATGATTTACACTAATTTTCTATTTTATTATTACTTCCCTTTAAATGGTGCCCTTTTGTGCATAGAAGATGCATAATTTTTTTTTTAAAATATTGAATCCAAGAGATACACATTTTTGAGTGACCTTGCCATTTTGCCCCAAACATCAAAGTAAAATAAAATCTTGGATAGATATTACGATATACCTAGAAGACAACATGGAAATCTTTAAAGATACCTACTACTAGGAAAGGAAGACTATCTAACCTTCCAATACATTTAGAGCAATTTAAATAATGCTAACAAGCTAGATTGTATTCAAAACTATACTTAAACTAGATAGCTTGGAAATTGTTTCAAAGGGTGGCCAGATGGATAGAGGATGCATAGTGCATGCAATGTTATTAGTGCAAGATTCACTTCAACCTAGTACAAATATCCAACTTGGTGCATGGGTTGTGCCTAATTCCCATTATCTTGGATACCAATCCCTCATTTTCACCCATGGCCAACTAGACACCTTGATCTAGAAGTTTGAGATGAGCATCTCAAATTATTCTAGTATACCTTGCTCTCCCTCAAGCTGTTGTATTGAATATGACCCTTAACCTAAAGGTTCCTCACATATAGATAGTAGAGGGAGAGGTGGTGTTATATCCATAAGTAGAGAAGATGAAGGTACTGACAAACTTAGGTGTAGCAAATATATGTGAAGAGTACTCAACATATATTGAATAAAGTAAGAAATATAAATATATGTCCAAGAAAAATGTAGTGAATATAGGATTTTGTCATGGAAACTTTGAAAATAATTGTTTAAGGCATCATATTACCAAGATCTTTTGCATCTATGATCTCAAGTAGATTATTATTTTTGTTTTTTAAAGATTATCAAGAGTGTCTTCACTTTCTTAATGTAACACTTTAGACCTAGAGCTTCTTATATTAAATCTCTCTAACCTTTCTAAACTTCAAATCTTGTACATGTTTGGGATTGTATATCTACATATTGTTCATAAATCAATCGATTAAATAAGCATGAGGTTTGGAAATTGCAAACAAATAACAACTAGCTTAGAACAATAGGAGATTTAAAACAAATTAATTTATATGTATTACCATCATGTCCTTCATGATGATACATCTATATCTTAAATAAATTGGCCATAGTACTAACAACCATTGTTGTTGTATCTTGGTTACTACCCAACTATCTCAATGTGAAATGAGGGATGGAAAACACATTGGGAAGCTCCAACTTCCACTCAAATTCATGCTTCACTATTTGTATTGTGATGAAAGGAGATGGATGGCTTACAAGAAAAATCCTCCTACATGTATGCATAAAAGCTAACTTACACATGCAAAGACATCATGTTATTGTGCTATGTAGGTTGTTAGGGTTGTAGACCATCTACTTGAATAGGATCGACATTTTGATGCGTCCATAGTTAATTATGTACAAATTATTAGCATAACTTTATTGATGAAGATTCTTGGCATTGGCACAACCATTCCTAGAAGCCAGGGTGGCTTGTGGAAGCAACAAAGGTGTAAGAGTATATGTTTCTTTTCAAGTCTTGGGGGACCCAAGGATTGAAGGAAATTGTGAAAGAACATTATAGAGAGGAATAAGGGGCAAGGAGGTAGGGCATGTGGGGGCTGGATTTTTTTCATTCATGAACAAGAGCTTTGCTTAGAGTTTCAACTTGCCGAGGGGCATTTCACGGAAGTCACATGCGGTTATGTTTATAGCTAAGGCTCGAGAGAGTAACTTGGCAACTCTAAGGCATATTGCCATGGAATCCCCCGATCAGATCACTCTGTAGGGTTTGTGGAAAAGGCCTCATGAGTCATGAAATATGTCCGTGGAAACTGTAAAATAATTGTTAAATGAAAAGCAGCATTATTCCCTTCTTAAATGTCTACTTCAAGACTAAAAAGGCTTCTAATGTCTGCAGTGGTGGGATGCAAAAGCATTATAAGCGCTTCTCCTTCCTTCTTCTTCTCTTCTTATTCTCTCACACTTTCCTCTTCTTTTCGACCCCTGGATTGTCTAGGCGGGGCAGTGATAAGCAGTCCATGGTTTGCTCTACTATATATATATAACCAAGACAACGGATGCAGCTTTCTTCTTTATAATAGTACAATGGGAAGGAATTATATGGCTTCCGATCTGTGTCTCGGACCAGCTAACCATGCGCACCGATCCTTGCCTCTGCATGACCTTAATTCACTTGAGCTCTATCACAAAGCTCTGGAAGATGAGAGACTCAAAATACAAGCGTTTGAGAGAGAACTGCCTTTCTGCATGCAGCTTCTAGACCAAGGTATCACAATTTTCATGATATCCTTGCTTCGACATCTTGAGAGTTGCACCTTCAGCTGATTTGATGCTGAATTATTGCATTGATCATCTAATTTTGTGACATTGCTATGGTTTGCGTTCGATTAGCAATTGAAACTTCGAGGGAGCAACTGGCAGACAGGTTATCCTGCAAGCTCAACACCACCCCGTCTCCTTCGTCTGCTCCTCCGTTACAGTTGCTGTGCAGCTATGGCGGGTTGAGGACAAGAAGCCTCCCTGGGCTGGGGGAGATTATGCACGAAGTCAAGAGGATCAAATGGCCATCTGTTACAGTTGATCTTGGACAAGTGGATGGTAGCGATGGAGCCATGGCCGCTGCCTGCAAAGGTAACGAAGAGAACGCTCCGCCCTTGATTCCTGGAGAATGGCACTTCAAACCCAAAAATGAGGCAAGTCTAGCATTATAAAAGATTAAGATCCTTATCACCGCCGCTTAATTTCTGTATTATCGCTGTGGATGAAGTGATTATTAAAGGGCAGCTAGGGTAGCGTATAGCTTCAACTTTGTTTGAAGTAAGAATGGATGAACTGAACTAACCCTAATTTAATATTCATCGTGCAGGCGGGAGATCAATCAAGGGCTGGCTTGTGGCAGGGGGCGCCAATGATCGATCCAGGGAGGGGGTTTCAGCCCTACAGTAGCCGGCAGGCGACAGCAGATCACGAGGAGGCTAGGCAAATCGGGAGAGGTCTCGGTAGCACGGAATACAATAGTAGAGGTCTGACGGACAATAGCGCTGTGGCCCCGATTGCTACTACTACATTTGGAGGCGGAGCTAGGGCATGCGGAAGTGCACCCGCCGGGCGCGCTAGAAGCCCGGCTAGTTTAGCGGCGCCGGCAGGAGCTAGCGTGCAGCGCAAGCCAAGGAGGTGCTGGTCCCCTGATCTTCACCAGCGCTTCCTCCACGCTCTGCACCAGCTGGGTGGATGCCAAGGTATGTACCAATTATTCCTGATATTTCTAATTTATTAAATCATTATCCTGCTCTGAGAGCCTGAGCTCAGATTTTCTTTGTCATTCTCAATAATTGTCACTTTCATCCACCGCAATCTATATCGAGTAGCTGCCACTGCAATGATTTTACCGTTTATTTGCTTCGGGCGACGAGCAGAGTGTTACTTATGGCACGAAAAACAATAAATTCTTTTTTTCTTTGATGTGCATTGTGTACTGTCAAATACTGATTTGGTAAGGGATATTAACATGGGATAGATCCAAGTTGATAATTTCTATGTAGAACTTCGAAAGCTCTCTCTCTCTCTCTCTCTCTCTCTCTCATATCATTCATCATTGTTCTCCAGTTGCCACTCCTAAGCAGATTCGTGAGCTCATGGACGTCAAAGGACTCACCAACGACGAGGTTAAGAGCCACCTTCAGGTAGATATACATCCGTAATCAAGAATCGTAGATATATTAGAAGCAAAAGAGTTTCAGAATTATGAATTCAGTCCAAAGGCACTCAACATTTGCATGTGCTTTCCTCTGCAGAAGTTCCGTTTGCACATGCGCAGACCGAGTTTGGTATCACAGACAGATCACGACCATCAGCATCATCACCCTAGTCACTCCTTCGGCCACTCCTTTCTACAACAGCAACAACCGCCAGCTGGAGGTGGCGCCCTGCCCGGACCGTCGCCGCAGCATCTCCTTGTGCTTGGGCGTGTCTGGGTGCCTCCATCGACCAACCCATGTTCTGCTGCAGCTAATCCTAGTTGTTATAGCGCTGTGGTGACGAATAATCATGAACTAGAGCAGGGTAATTATCCTGGACGTGCGCAGCCGGAGGTGATTAGTTGCAGTGATCTTAATTTTACTCCACATCGGCCGATCGATTATAGGGCTGCTGGCCAGCGCCTGCGTCTCCAAGAGCAACAAGAAGAGTTGGATGATAATGAAGACGACGATGATGATGAGGACGCTGATGACATGGATAATCATATGGAGGTAGAAAAGCAGCACGATACCATCACCACTGCAACTAGAGTGAGTCCTACACACCGTGAGACAGATTTGTCTATAGGGTGTATTCGTAGTGCGGTGGAGTACGTTGGCTTACATGACAGCTAACAAGGCAATCGTTAGCCTGTCATTATAGCCTTACTATTTTAACCGGAGTTGACCCCGTCCTCTCAGTACATCTTTGTAGGGATCTCATATATGGAAAATTGGCTTCACAATAGCTATGTTCTTCTTTATTTTCCCAAAGTGTAGTTATATCATAGCCCTTATGTATTCAATGCATTACTTTGAAAGTTATCTTTCAAATCCCTAGCCGTTGCCTTACTCCAAGCATCTCGGTGTACAACAAGCTGCTCATTTTGTCCTCACATTTTCCATTAGCTCTAGCTTACATTGACAATACGCAAACAATATTCATATCGAGTTATCACAAGACCAAACACTAGTCAGATTGCAATGAGGGGTGAATGTGGACAAAGCTAAGTATGGTTTTTTGTTCTTACTGCATTGCCTATTAAGATATGTCCATGCTGCAATGAATGGCAGTTGTCAACACTTAAATTTTTTTGCAATGCATATGAAGGTAGATTCGCAACATCTCCCAAACTACCTTATCATGTAAACTTGTATGAATTCAACAAATAAGGACCCATAGACTTCAATAGAAGGTTTTGTACCTTATGAATTTATATGAGTACAATGCCTTTTATAAGATAAACCAACAACTAACATCATAATGGTTGGAGAGGGCAAAAATATCAATGTCAAGGATGAAGATGATGGTTAGTGTTTCACTAGAGATTTTGGTTTAATAGATGATTATGTACAATCACTTCTCTTCATTGAAGAAGTCAAATATTCATTATCTTTAGTTTGTGGCGAGGATAGCGTATTCATGAAGAGGTATTTGTAAGATTTTTCTTTAATCAAGATGGTACCATGACAAGAGCAAAAAATGGTATATTGGATAATTTTGAAGGTAGTGTGATAAGAGCAACAAATGGTATAATAGACAATTGTGAAGGTACTGTGACAAGAGCAACAAAGGGTATACTAGATAATCATGAAGGTACTGTGACAAGAGCAAGAAAGGGAATACTAGATAATTGTGATCATTGTAAGGCAGGAACAAGATGGTGGTAGAGAAAAAAGTATGCATTGAGGTGATGGGGGGCAATAAATTGATGTTGTGATCACATAGAAGACATGCATGTGAGATTAGAGGTTTTACAATTCAACGATGAAGGTTTTATTGTAGAATACATGAAGGTAGTCACAGCATGACTGACAAATGTTCTTATACACTTGCATAAAATGTTCAATTGCAAAACATGAGTACTAGAAGATAGTGTTGTCTTGGAGGTAGGAAAACAAGAGTACTCGTATTGGCCAACCTAGTATAATTGCATACCAGATCAACTGATAGGATTGTGCTTTCAATATAAGGCAACATTGTCATGCCGCTACACAGACAATGTGAAAAACTCTAGAGTGCATCATCATTCGGCTTTCTTATTGATCTAGAGAGCCATGTCAGTGTTCGTAGTGTGGATGGTTCAAAAATACTAGATTTTTGGACAAGTTTAGTCAATTTTGATATTATAAATATTATATCTTGTAATTATCCAAAAGCTATAGATAACTTCTAGAATAGGATGACATGTAAAAGAAAGCAAGTGGGCTTTAGCCATTTTTGGGAGATTTTATGCAAAAAGAAGGATTGGCGAAATCATGCGACGTGTGATCACAGTTTACAGGCAAGAAATAGCACTCCGAGAATGGGGAGAACAAGGAGACATCTGGGAGAATTCTGACTAGGTATCCTAATATTTTACCCTTGTTTTGGAGCCAATGGAAGCATGAGATTGGAGGTTTGAGCAATAGAGAGGAAGCCATTATTTTATGCACGTTTTTGGTCTACAGATTTATCTTCTCAGGATGCAGAAATAAATTGACACGCTTTACCTCTATGAGTATTCTTCTACATATTTTATTTCTTTAAACCCCTTCTCTTCTGTTTACTCCTCTCCCTAAATCTCCCTTCACCCTATTGTCTCTTACCCGTGTGGTAGATTTTCAACCCCAAATGCTCCGACAGTGTTGTTGTTGTAGTCTCAAGATCCGATTGTGACCTACAACCGGGCTGCTTGCCCCTTTTCTTTCCTTCTTGCTTCTTCTCTTGAGATGCATCGTCCATAACATGCTTAGGTATGACTTTTTCATCCTCTTTCTGTTGCTCCATTTTACTTTGTGTTATGCATTTAGATAGGCCTGAAGAGAAAGGGCCAGCAGTGTCCTCATCTCTTCTTCTCTTTTTTTCCACAAGAGCTTCTTGATTATGAACCTCAGCCAAATAAGCATAGGTTGAAAATGAATCCACTAGTGTACTCCATCCTGTTCTCCCTCATATACTTTGGCTTGCATTAGCCGATTCAAAATTTGTTGTTTTTTCATTTTCTATGCAATCTAATGCTTACATCAAAATGTGAGATTTTGCTTCAACCATGCCTCCTTTACAAGCTTCATCAACCCTTTCAATTCTCAACCCATATGTGGCTACATCGATTGCAACAAATGTTGTCCTTGTAGCCATCTCTTCTAACCACTTTTGCATGCCACCATTTCCAAAATCTGGCTCTATTGGAAGACCGTTTTATATTGCATGTATTTTACCATTTTTCTAAAAGACTAACCTTATCGCTTCCGCTTCACGTTAGGCTGTACAATCTCACTTTTCATGCTGTAAAATGTCTCACCAAATGCATCTCTTCTTATATCCTTCTCTACATGGCCTTTGGGCTATTGCCCGCGGCCGACCCTTCTCTTCTACCTTGACATTCAATTTTTTAACATTTGCATTGATTTCTGTCAAATTCAACCTCAAATCATGCATGCCCTTGATTAATTCAACCCCAATATTTTCTTTTTTAAGAGCTAGACCAACATGTACAACCGATTGTTCTACCATAGCCAGAGGCGCATTAGCTGCAATTTCAGCCCCCTTTTGAGTTGTGGTAGGTGTGGTGCATATACCCCATCTTAATTTCATCGGCTCTCTCTTTACCAACATATGTACTATCTCAGTTATATTAGCCCAATCTGATTTTAGTCCTGTTTTAGAAGAGGCATCTTCTAAATGATCAGTTAGCTTCTCCTACAAGATAGGGCTGAAGCAAGGGTGGGTACAAAGTACAAAACAATTGGAAAGAAGGTTAAGCTTGTGGCTTTGCCTTTACCACTTCAAAGTGATGGGTTGGCTAAAAAAGTGACTCAACAATCTAGTTTACGGGATCCACATGGAGTGGGACTTAAATTTTACAATTGAAACTTTACAAAAGCTAAAAATTGGTGATAAAAGATTTCTTTTTCGTGCGGACAGAACTTGTTTCTTGCAGATGTTGGCAAGGCATGGGAAAGCCTTTGTGTTTCAACCAAATGAAATTGGATCTGTTGATCTAACCATAGTTGCACCTATGGTGATCTGTAGACGAGGCTCATGACTTCTTTTCATGATTGGGTATCAAGATGGCTTTAACTTCAACCTACAATCCTAAAGAAAATGGAAAAAGTGAAAGAGGTCATTAGTCTATCATTAAGGCATTAGCATAGTCATGCAAGGGCAAGGGCAAGATGAAAGACTGACCAAGAATGTTACCCTTTGCTTTATGGGATGATAGGACCACTCATAGTGTAGTTACACAGTATATGCCTATTAAATTAATGTATGGACAACAACCATTCATGGCCATTGAGGAGACTATTGCTACTTGGAGTGTTCTATCATGAAAAGAGGGTTTGAATAGAGAAGAGTTGTTGGTCCTATGCATTAGACAGTTAGAAAGAAGGCCTGAAGACATTGAGACAGCCATGAAAAAGCTGAAGACTCCAAGGATCAAGCAAGAAGAGGTTTGAAAAGCGACATAGACTTTGACCACGAGCTATACAAGAAGGTGACTAGGTGGTGGTTTATGACAATAGCTTGGAAAATCAGCATAATGCTAGTCAAAAGATGGCAAAGTGGTGGTTTGGTCGATATGTGGTAAGGTTTGTTTTTGACAATGCTACCTATGCATTAAATGAGATGGATGGGATAGCTTTAAGGATTCTAGTGTGCCTGGAAAATGTAGCTCTTTAAATGTAGAAAGTCTTCACCATATCACTTGAAGGAGTTGGAGACTCAGCATGAACATGAGAATATGGAAGAAGAAGAGGTAGAAGATGAAGACATTGACATGACAGGGGATACTTCTTCTAACACTGCAGATATGTAAGACTTTGCCATATGCCGGAGGATGTGCAAGTTAGGAGGTGGTGGATTTTGTACTGCTACACGAACACATTGTGAAAAACTCTAGAGTGCATCATCATTTGACTTTCTTATTGATGTAGAGAGCCAATGCCATATTAGTCATTAATGTCAGTGTCTGTAGTAGTGTGGATGGTTCAAAAATACTATATTTCTGAATAATTTTAGCCAATTTTTGATATTATAGATATTATCTCTTGTAAATATCCAAAAGTTGTAGACAACTTCTAGAATAGGATGACATGTAAAAGAAAGCAAGTGGCTTTTAGTCATTTTTGGGGGATTTTATGAAAAAAAAAGAATTGGCAAAATTGCATGATGCGCGATCACAGTTTACCACTTTGCGCGATCAAGGTTAAGTTTGTTGATAATGAGTCTTTTGAAGAGGATGGCACCATGAGAGCCAACTTTGCTTTAGTACCACTTGTTGTTCATCTTCAAAGTTTATGGACTCTTCAATTTAATATTCTACCTTGTACATGATAGCAATAGCCATCAAAGTCATATCTTTGTCGCTCTACACCTTTGTGGTATATCCAAGACAAGGAGGTAGATGGGTAGTAGTCTATAGTCATGCTCTACAAGTGCCAATGGTGCTCGGGTAAGTTACTATGTATAAATCCTAGGCATCACATGTGTTCAAGGCATGCTTTATATATCCATATGTAACCTATTTTGTAAATTTTTCTTGACCCTTATGTGAATTTTTAGCAATATTTATAAATCCCTTACTGTAACTTTATTCTTTTAAGTAAAGAATTCAATAGATCCCTATGTAATAGATACAAGATACTACAATATAGAATTGACTATAAAGAAACTGCCAAGGGTTCATAAAAATATCTTAGTAGTTCTAGGGACTTCACAAGTTGGAAGTTCAATGTCTCATCCCTCTGTTGGGCCAGCACCCAAATCAGACATCAACCCTATTAACATTCAACAACTCCTGGGCATCTAGATCCCCAATGGTTGGACCACAGATCTTGCTGCCACTCTAGCTTTGCTTCTCATCTTGTTGAGTGTCCCATTCGCTTGAGCTTGAGGCCTTGTGTGAAGCTCTTAGGTAAACCTTGTAAATCAAAACAAATTGATATTGTGGCCCAAATCTCTATTTGAAAATGGTAGATATGGTAGTCTATGTGCTTAGCGAGGTCTATGGGATGATTGCCCCAAGGTTGTGTAGGCAAATCTTGAGCACAAAGAGTAAGAGAGAAGTTGGAAGGTTATCCTCCATGGCTGTTTGAGAAAAAGCTTGGCAAGAACAAAGAGAAAATACCTCCTTTCAAAAAATAATAGATTTTTAGGTCATCAACCTAGTAGTCCTTGGCAAGTTTACCTCTAAAATTTGACAGGGGGTTGAAAACGAGATACCGTTTTTGTCCCCTTGCCTTTAAATTTGTCCAAGCCTCCTATATCATAGCTTGTGTGGTCTTCAAGAAGCTCCGATCCCTAACTGCAATACTTTTCTGTATTTGTAATAAAATAGGTTTTTTAGTGTTCTGAAAGGGGAAAGGATCAAAGGTTTAAAAGAGGAGAAAATCTGAAAATAGGACCCAACATACAAAAACTTGGAAAACACTTGCATGATGCAAGGAGTTAATGGTTGCAAATACATGATTTACATGTGAACAGGAGGGACACATGGAAAGGGACTATCCCAATTGGCACAAAGTTGAAAGTAAGGAAGATTAGAGGTAAAGTTTCCAAGTCATATTGAACCAACACAAGTCTCTCCATTCTAAAGTGATTCCCCACCTAACCCTTATGGCCCTCACACATGTGTGCTTCTACACTTGCAAACCATAACAAATCACCACTTGCAAAGCAATCTATGCCCTAGATATGTTATTCACTCATGTTTGCACATGAATAGTAGGCCTTATAAGTGGAGCTTACTAATTGGAGAGCCATACAATTGATCGAGGCAAACATCAAAGAGATGACATAAGTGCCAACTTAGGAGGTATCAAATCAATGAGCGCACCCAATAAATTGAAGGAAGTGCATCCCCTTTAGCTTCCATGAAATGCTTTATCCCTATCCATGGCTTGTTCAACATAGACCTACTTTCCCATTTTCAAAGTGGCATGTTTACCTACTTCCCCATTTTCTAAGGTTGTATCCCCTTTAGCTTTGATGACATGCTTTATCCTTGTCCACAACCTAGTCAACATTAGCTCAACTTGCTTTCCCATTTTCTAAGGTTCCCCTTAGCACAGGCTTGCTATTGAATGCACCTACAAGATATAGGTGCCCCCTTAATTCCTTTGTACACACCATCATCAAAACTAGCAATCATCCCTATCATTTGCTATTCCTTTTGGGTCTCGAATCACCACCTCCACATATGTACATCTGAGCTTTTAAGCACGAAGGTCCATATTACCATATTCTCATATTACCAGAAGTGCTACTACTATACAACATGATGGTCTCTTTTCCTCCATCTAGTCACTCTAAATCAGTGCAGGTGCTACATGATTTTTTCTTTAATGAAGGTAAATCCCTAACTACCAAAGGGACACTAGTGACATGAAAATACCATGAAGGTATTAAAACTGATCATAGTAAATGGAACCTTTAAGGACAAACCAAATAATGCACCTTTTATCCACATCCAATAGATTTAGCAGCCATTGGATTTGTGAATCGCCACTCTAGTGCCACACTAGAACCTAAAGTAGCACAAAACTCTCAGCAAATGTACCACCTATCGGGACCTAAAATGGGTCTGACACTAGCTTTATGGCACTAGCTAGTGTTGTCTTAGTGTTAAGCATGGAGGTGAAGGGGCATGGACTCATTGCAAGTTGGGCCCATATATGCATGTAAGTACTAGATTACAGTTTGGTTTTGCCAATATTTTTATGCACCAAATCTTGGAAACAACTAGCATGTGCTTGGCAAATCTAGTGGCACGTTTCAATTGAGATGACATACAAAAGAAATATTATGACATTTGCATTTGCATTTTATCATATTTTGATAATATATCAGCATACACATATTCCCAAAGTGAAGTAAGGTCTTTCCCTTCATGAAAAATCATAGGTCTATTAGTTGACTATAAAAAAACATGCATTTCCATCATCATCATTGCATTTAACCATGCATAATACTTGTCATTAAGGGTGAGGAGTGGGCATGATGCAAAAGTTATCCCTAAGATTATGATTGCACCATGTCACAGGCTACAAAACATGTACCCTTGAGGCTTGAGTAGTATATTTTGATAGTATATCAGCATATGCATATTCCCAAAGTGAACTAAGGTCTATCCCTTCTTGAAAAATCACAGGTCTATTAGTTGACTGAAAAAAAATGCATTGCCATCATCATCACTACATTTAACCATGCATAATACTTGTCATTAAGGGTGAGGAGTGGGCATGGTGCAAAAGTTATCCCTGAGATTATTGCTGCACCATGTCACAGGCTGCAAAACATGTACCCTTAAGGCTTGAGTAGTATCGAGAATGCCTTTTTAAAATTGTAGTATCTAGGTTTTCATACTAGCATGAATTTTTTTTCCCATGATGTTGGTTACTGGTGTTTTCTATACTGGGTGGAAATGAATGTACCCTTTTCTAGAAGGTTACTAAGGTGTTGAACCATATTGTTTGTGTATGTTGTTCATTATGAAGTTGCAAATGATGTTGAGGTATTTCTACATTGTTTTGAGAAAATAGGTCAAGCTAGCAAAAAAGGCACTGTCATTCTCATGTGTACTCAGATGCAAAAAGCTGCACTTGACCTACTTGAGCATGAACTAGGGTTCAAGTTTGAGAATATAGAACCTCCTACTATGGAGGATGTAATAAAATGCTCAGTAGAGCATGCAATTTTTAAGATACAAAATTTAGCTTCAGAGTTGAAGGACATTTTTCTTCATGTTGCTAAGAAATTTTTGTTAGAACAATGGCCAAGGGTGCTAGCTATAGCTTTGGCTCAAATGTGTGGTTGTAATCAAATCCCCACTTCACGATCTTTAATCTCACATGAACAAGTATCAAGCTTATACTTTGCCTTGAGGCTCAAATGTGATATGGGTTGTGAATTGTACATCTCTATCCAGTTTCATGATGCAGGTAGTCTAGATTCTGATGCTATTCTCCCTATAGTTTTATACCTAATGTATAATTGCTTTTGGTTAGGGATGGATGACACTGAAGATCACTTTTCCACGACAACTGATGTTACAATGGACACGGTGACCCATTACCTTGGGGGAAGTTTATCCTGCTTCCGCACTTAATGTTCGCACAATCTCCTTGCTGACTGATAGTGAGGTAAGGACCACATTGGCTTGAGGGTACTATACTAGCTACATGTCTGCTTGTCCAATGCCCTTGTTCTTTGATGTTCTTTGTTTGATATGATCTCTTGATGGATAGGTGCGAGGTGCATCTTTTGACTTGCCAGAGAGGGTTGCTAATGAACTTCTATTAAGAAGATTAGATTCAATAGAAGCTATAAAGAAGGTTATTAACTTTTCCTTTTTTGGGTTTAATGTGCAATGATTTTCAAAGAGAATGCTTTCCTGCTGCAAATAGCACATGCATGCTAATACAAGAATGCCTTCTTGTCACCTGTGAATCTCATGTGTGCATAGTAATTGTCTTACCCCTATTTGTAAAGAAATCAAAGGCCTAAGAGAAAACACTACATTAAGCCATGAGGAAGAATGTTTCCATCTGCCAAGACTTTTTCAACTAGGTTGGAAGATGCTCCCCTCATCTCCCCCTTGCTTCCCTTTCCTCCATGACTTACTACTCAAACCATCCCCTTCCCCCCCTTCTAGACAGAGCTTCCCCAACCCCAACCCTGGTGCTAATTCCCCTGCTCCCCCCTTCGATCCCTCCATGGCTTTCATGGGCCCCTTATATGTCAACATGACTATGGCTCCCCAAAATTAGGCCAGAGGGGAGTAAATAGAGGAGCTATGGAAAGCCTACACAAGGCCGCTTGTGTTTGTTCCAAAGAGAGGCCAAATATGTGCTACTTCCTATAGGACCATTCGGAGCAAGTTGTAGCATCCCCCCCGGCCAACAACACCCATCAACAAATACCTTAGTATTACAAGGTGTCATCTTAGATCCTATGCATAGTTGTGAATGTGATTCTAAGTGTCGAGCTCGAGATGATCGACAAAGTGTGTGCTCATCTCCCTCTCCTCCCCGAGGTCAATAAGACTTGTGACCTCACCCAAGAGAAGGAAGAACCTTCCCTCCACCTAAGGCTCCTATCCAAATGTTCCCCAAGATCCTCACTACCTCTAGCACCCATGGCGGCTTCTCTATGCTAATGAAGCACGCCAAAGAATGCCTCCCCCCCCACCCCCTCGACATGGCTCAAGAAACACCCATAGAGGAAACATTTTCTTTGAAGTAGAATAGAAACAGAAATTAGAAAGTTGAATTTTTTAATCTCTATTTAATCCTAACAATTAAGAATGGAGAGAAGGAAATACTAAGTTTGTTTTAGTATAGGATAAGTAAAATGAATTTTTAATGGGAAGAGCAACAATCATGTGAGTTATGGACTTCTACAATTTGTGGCAATCTTCATAGTACAAGGTCCGAAGTTGGTGATAGTGTAGAATAACATCACATCTCTCATGTTATGCCCTTGTCATTAACAGATTGTCCTAGCAGTTAGTTTGACATTGAGACTAGAAGTGAGGTATGACAAATGATGTCCTCCCTAGCAGGATCATGAAGAAGGCAAAAAAGTATGCTATCTCAAAATCATATGATTAAAGAGTTTTCAACCACCTTCTTTGCTTAGGAGACAAGTTGGGATGAAACAGGAAGTACTTCAACACCCTATGATCACTTTTCACTTTAAAGTGACTTCCATAGAGATAATGATGCCCTTTTTTGAGTGCATGTAGTTACATGACCATGCCCATTGTAAGGGTGTTGCCCATGAGAATTATTACCTCCACTTGCTTGACCATGATAAGACCTTTGTTCTTAGCTTTCTCCACATGTGTAGGTTTAGGGATAGTAGATGGCTGTCCAGAAAAAGACTTGTAAAAAGGATGGCATCCATGTGTGTCATCATCAAGCCTTCAGTTAGCATAAATCTTATCCTCAAAATCCTATCCATGAGGGCTAGTGTAGATCTTCAATTGATAAAGGGGCTGAAATTGAGGTTGAAAATGAGAGGGCTAAGGTTCTCTAACTTCATAATGTCCAACAACCTTGGGAGGTGTAGTCTTTGGCTGCTCTTCAACAATGGGAAGACTCGTAGCATTTGGAATTGTTGTACGTAATAAATATCCTCTCACTCAAGAGATCCACAAGCTTCTCAATGCCCGACTTCATGTCCTTTATGTCATTGAAGTTATTTAAAACTGCTAGAATCAATAGATACATGAGTAGTGCCAACCCCATTCACTTGATTGTTTACTGTAGCATGTGTTGAACTAGTATCTAAGCTCCTCATTATCATGGTTCTCATGGTAAATAGCCTCTTGTGAAGCTTCATGCTCTCTATCCAGCTGATAGTCCCTTAAACCTTCACTGATGGTGTCCATAATGGGGTCCTTTCTTTTATTTTTAGCCATCGGTGACTTCCTGTCTTAGATGTATATCAAAAGAAAAACTCAAATAACTTGAGTTCTAGTGACCCAAATGACAAAATTTTTGGCTCTGTTTAAAGCTTTGGATGTACCCTCTCAAATGAGCTATTAAGTATTGAAAATGGTTGAGTATAGAAAATTTCGTAAGCAATTTACTGTAGTTTTTTGGAATTTCTTACAACCTGTGAATGCTCTGTTTTGGTCATTTAGTGACTTGTACCATCAATCTCATGCATGTACCAACTATGTAGACCTGCAAAGGAACTCCATACAATTGCAAAACTGAGAATGACCTTTGCAAGAACCAAAATGGTTGAATAATCCCATTGTAGAGTGCAAGATAGGGATCCAATCAATGTGACCTTGTTTGCATATCCTATTCCAACTCTTTAATGCTGACCCAAAGTACAAATGCCATAAATAGCATACATCTTGCTCAACATAACTGTGTCCCAATTTGCAAATTGTATTGCATGATGTTGTCATACATGTTCTCCTTTTGCACGTTGTCATGCCTTTTCCATACATTTATCACATACATTTGCCTTTCATACATTTGTCACATACATTTTCCATATTCAATGGCTGCCATGCATTTGTCATTACATCATGTAACCAATGCCAAATGCATCATGCTGTAGGCTAAATTCTTGTGCCTTTGAAATGGTACCTGCACCTAAAATTTAAATGCATGGGATTTGAGACTTGAGGGCTGCGCAAATTTTCCTCTCAAGTCGGGTTGTGCTCCCCTTCAAGGTCCTCGTCAGTAGAGGAGGGTCAGCTCTCTTTTGTCCTACCAACTTGCTCGACATCCACTTTTCCTCCTGGTGGGTATACACATGGCAGTTCAATGCTAGGCTAAGAAAACAACATGAAATGCATGTATTCAAAGGAATTTGATTTCCATTTCATGATACACAAGAACTTAAATGGAATTGGATTGAAAATGAAATGTGGATATGTAAGGATTACTTGTAGCAGTGACTCACTACTTTAAAATTTTTATTTCACTTACCATTGGGCAAAATTTTCATTCATGGCAATGAAACAAGAGGCAAACGATTCAATGTTAGGGTTAGGGAAAAATGGGTGAGAATTAGAGGCATTGAGAGTGATTATTTTAGTGAATGAAAGTGATTAAGTAGTGATGAATCACTAAGGTAGCTCTATAGATTATTTAAACATTCATCTGCATCCTTGTCATTTTCTACCTCGTCCAAAAGGCACAAGCTAGAATATTTTGGATCCTCTAATTGTTGTTCATCATATTTTACAAGATATTTAACAAGGGTATACGTAATGAATGCATCTCGTTTTGATATTAGACTGCATTTCCTAGAATGAGGAGAACAAAACAAATTTGAGGTACAAAACCTATCAAGAGAATGAGATGTACACTTTCTTGAAAACAAAACCTTCTCTAAAGGTGAGCTCCCAATAGGTATGTGAACGTATTCCTTTGCATCCTTTTCAACTACCGAAAATGCAAGACTTTAAAAGTCAGTAAACTTCTTGCATGAGCTCAATACATGGGCAATATCCCAGTCAGGGTTAAAAATAACCTTTACAGTTCTTTAGTAAGATAAATCCATGCCATTCTAAAGAAGAAAGTCTAGGAGCCTTTCTGATGGAGAAACCTTTGTGATCTGAGACAATCCACAAACCCTCAATGGTGACTTGCCTTTGACTAGAGACTTCCTAGGCATTCCCACACTTGCTACTGAATAAGGGGAGGAAGCAGTGGGAACTTCAGGGGAGAGGGCAAGACAACCAGAAGCCCTTAACCATGATGAAAATATTCTTCTTTTCTTATTAGGGGTGACCTGCTCTTGGGAGCCCGCAATATCCTTTGGTTTAGACATGAGTGAAAGCATGATATGGCGTAAAAGTGTGCACTCGACCTCACGAACAATGCCTCCTCACTTTGTATTTGGGGATCCACGATACGGCGCAAAAGTGCGCAAGTGACCTCAGAAAAAAGCAAACCCCTTTTCATGTCGCTTAAGCATATCCTGAAAGCATTTCTTCTCTAAGGATAGCAAGAAATCACCATTTCCAATTTTTAATTCAGCAAGAGTCTCTGCTGAAAATTTATGGCCTATATGATTTGGATTCCTCAAAATTGGCTATTTGGCAGCCCTCTCTATTTGCTGATCACTGTCAAGTGGAAGCAGTATAGCTACCGACTTCACCTTCTTATCCATAGTCTTGTATTTCGTGTCAACCTTGGCTTCATTATGATCCTCTACATTACTCAAATCTTGCTGTAGATTAGCAATTCTACACTCTGGTGGGCTGAATATCCTCACCCCTCTACTCTATTGAGTGCATAGGAATAGCCCTAAACTCTAGATGCTGAAATATTTTAGCAGTAAACTCTGTTGGTTGAAAGTTTTCAACCCTCTGTGTCTCTGTAGGCTGACCATAATCAGCGGAAAACTCTGTTGCTGAATTTCTTCAGCACTCAACACTTTTTGCTGAGTCACCTCAGCCTCTGACTCTATTTGTGAAAAAAAATCTAAAATTTCATGAAACATGTCCAGGGACTGCACTGATACATTACTGTGACAACTTTGCATATCAGTTTTCAGCATATTTTTCATCTCTCTCATGGTATTTGCACAAATCATACTATCATACATCCCATCTATATGCTCATCATCCTCTAAAATACCTGCATTTTTCAAATCTTTCTCCTTCCTACATATGTAGTGCTTGGTAGCTCTAGGCAACTTAGAAATCTTCTGATAACTCATCGAATTGTTTGCTGAAATTCCAACAAAATTGGAGGAGAAAACACTACTGCCAAGAGGCGAGAACTCTAATCTCCTCTGCTCTGTACCACCGTCGTCTCGTGGGACAGTGGTACCTAATGAAAACCCGAATCCTTCACAGTGGGCAAAGGTGCATCTCGAAGAGTATCTCTGTTTCTTGCATGGTTTACACACACAGTCATAAACTGGAGTGCTCTCATACCATCTTTACTGCGATCTGTGCATAAGCAGGTCCATCATCCATCACTTTCGTTTCCATGTGCATCTTTGTGATGAATGGCCGTCCAAGAATTATGGGGTAAGAATATGAATCCTGCACAAAGAAATGGAAATCCTCCTCTACATCTCCAATAGAAATCTTGACACTGGGACAGGCAGCATACAAATCACCTGCAGTGTTGTTAGCAGCTCTCATATGCCACCCATGCTCTGCATCCATAGGCCATGTATTACTTTCATAAACTCCACAAACTATGAGATTAATCTCTGAACCATGATCCACCAAAGCAACATAAGGCGCCTGTTTCTCTCCAATTTTTACCATTGTTTCTGTAGTTTTCCTAGCCCAATGACTTCGCAAAAAATGACTCATCAATTGTATCAAGATAGGCTCATCAATTTCAGCATAATGCATAGGCTGAAACCTCTTCTCTATCTGCAGAAAAACCGAAGCATTCTCAACCATAACCTCATCCTCATCCTCATCCAACTCCCCAATCAAAACTCCCTCTGTATCAGTAGTAGGCAATGCATGTCTTTTCCTCTTCAAGACTTCTTGGAACTGATCTTGAAACTCTCTTTTCAAGATACCCAAAACCTCGAAAATAGTAAAAGTCACCTCACTGCCAAGTATCTTATCATTAAATATTTTCTTCATGTCCGTAGATGTCTCAATATCGCACATCAATCTAAACCCTGGCTACTTTCTCTCTCTAGGCTCTTGCCTCTTTTCTTTCTTTTGAGCATCTTCCATCTGTCGTTCTAGCCCTGGTCTCAAAGACGACCCTGCAGTAGGTGGAGTAACAAACTCACCCCCTCTAGTCTTTTTTGTTGCATTTGGATTCTCTTCATCTCTCTTACGCTTCTCCTCAACAAGTACATCTGCTCCCTGAGACTTAGCCAAGTAAGCATAAATAGTGTACCTGTCAACAGGCAAATCCCAACCTGTCTCAGATCTGATGCTAGAACCTGCACTAGTCGAAACAGTCTATTGAATTTTCCCCTTGTTTGCCGTCTCCATAGCATAGGTCCATAATTCTGACTGATTCTCTGATCCTTTCTCAATCTAGACTCCATATGCAGAAGCATATCCTCTAGCTGCCACGTAAGAAGTACGCGTAGCCATGTCATCTACTAATTTCATCATTCAGCCTTTCCAAAAATTGGTAGCAAGCAGAGCTCCTGTTTCAGTTAACCAGATCTTGCCATCTTGTTTCCAAAATACCAAATTCTTCCTCCTTACATCTTGAAAAGATTCACAATCCCTTCAATGTTGATGGTCCATACTATCACACCAAATACATCTTCGATCTCTCCTAGGTGTACTAGGAGCACTCCTAGGTATAGTAGGAGCACTAGAAGGAATAGTAGGCACGGTCGAAGCAAACAGCTCTTTCAATTTTCCCACCAATTCTGCTTTGACTGACTCTAGTGTCAAATCCGTTACGCCTTTGATTATGTCATCAAGAGAGGAAGGAACTGACGGAGTGGATGGTTTTGGAGTAGAAGGAACCGGCATCGGTCTTGGAATAGGAGGAACAGGAGGATTAGAAACAGTAGGCACTAGCATAGGCCAAGAAAATAGCTAAGAAAGAGAAAAAATGACAAGGGTAGAAGCAGGCATAGGAGTAGAAGATGGCATCGGTGTCATGGATCCATTCTGTAGGTGGGTCTTCCATATCCGCCTCTTGATCAAAGTCGAGATTGCATCCTGGGCATCTTGCCAATCTGTTTTAAGACCCATAGGCTTTTTGCGATCCTCAAGAAGCTCTCCTAATTCTTCCTTAAGAGCAGGATCTGTAGCTTGCAAGAAAATCTCAACTTTCTCAACATCCAATGCTCTTTGTTCAATGGCATCAAGCTGACTATACCTCTCTTCAAATTCTTGTATCAATTTTGAAGCAACTAGACCTTTGTTTGGCATGTAGACCCACTCTCGGAATGACCATCGTGTAGCCATCCCAAAGTCCTCAAGAAAACACTCCTCTTTCAAGGCCTTCTTAAAATCTTGCCAATGCAAAATTTGAAGGAAAAGATTAGTCACTTTTACCCTCAAGGCGGGTGTTACAAGGCGAAGGAAATATTTACTCATAAGTCCTGTTTGTACTCCAAAAAATCCCATCTTGATCTCATACGTCTTCAAATAAGCTGATACATTATGGCCATCAAATAGCTTCTTTTCATTCTCAACTGCTTCAATCACCTTAGTTGCGCTGATTGCATTCTCTTGCTCCGAATATAGTTGCCTTTGCTGAGACAACTGTTGTTGATGCAACTGCTGATGCTGCTCCATATACAATTGTGTTTGCGGATTTTGAAGCTACATATACATAGACATATTCTGAAAAATCTGCTTCAAATCATCTGTAGAAGTACTTGAACCAGAAGTCAATGATGAAGCTGAAGTAGAGGTCAAAGCAGGAATCGTGGAAGAGGCTGAAACTGATGTTGAAGTATCTCCCATCCTGAAATTTATGCGACACTTTCACGTCGAGTTCACCAAAGATGTTAAGAGTTTTTGAAAGAAAATTCGTGACCATAGAGGACCTTGACTAATTTCAAGATAGAATATCAATCAAGCGAGATCATGATTCAATTTGAAAGAAGGTCACCTCAATTTCGGATAATAGCCCTATAATCAACTTGTTCAAGCCTTTTAGTCTCTTGAATGTGACAAATAGACCTGAATGTATGCAACACTAGCTGCACTTCACCCATTTGATTACAAACACTGAGTCTAGTGGCAAAAGCTAATGCCTCTTCTCTTTCAATCCTCTTTCTTAACAACTTGCAACATGATGGTTGTCTTGGGTCTTCATCATCATCATCCAAGTCTTCAATATCAGTCAAGTGTAGATACCACTTTTGAAGCAACTAGTCAGTTTTTGTGGACTTCTGCACCAAGTTCTGGTACCCTAATGGAAACAGAGACTGGAAAGACGGAAGTAGAGAACTCTGAACTCAAAGTAGTTGGATAGACATGGTTTTTAGAGACTTTATGTAACTATGTCAAGCTGCTGGAATATCTGGTGACATCCTTCATCCTATTGGTTCTTTCTTCTATGGTACAACTTTTTGTTCAGCCTGTGAGTGGGCCTATGGAGGGCATCATTCCACTTATACACAATCACTCTACTTTCGTCTGTCCATTCTCCATCTATTCCCTAATGGGAAGGAGCAATTGCAAACAATCCTTTGTCCCCTGAGGCTGGCATGGGCTGACCTCTGTCAACTGTATACATTCGATCACAGCGCAGGCATTTCCTCTCACTTCAGCCGTCCTGGCGAACTCGTAATCTCAAAAGCTTCTCCCTTTGATCAAATCCTCTTCCCCGATGCGATAGAAGTATCTACAAACAGGTAACCTGTCCTCATCTTTAAGTGATTTTTGAGAATCTCCAACTGATGGTGGTACAAGTGCTGGTGCAAGGATTGTTGGAGCTTGATATAAGGGGCCTCCTTGTCCTTGTCCATAAGAGTAATCGTAGTATTGCTCCAGATAATAATCATCCATACGCAAATGCTTGGTTGCCTATTAGTATGCATCTCTGATGTAACCATAAGCACCTTCATAATCTGCATAGCCATAAGCTCCACCAAATATGCTGTCTAGTGAGCATGGTCACTACCAACTGAGATAGACCCAACTAGCCGAGATCCTTTACTGATCCTTTACTCGACTTTTGAGATGATCAGGAACATGGAAAAAGTGACACACAGGCCTCTGGTAATTTCCACGTAGATAGTCTTGACAAACAACAGCATAATCTGTGTCCCCACTTGTAGGTGTGTGATGGGCATACCGACACTCTTCTGCACGCTTTGCACAGTGTCTCCTAACAAAGTCCCTATAGATCTGTTATGTTTCAAAGGCTTTTCTGTTGTGAAGATGATTATCCTCCACACATAGATGCATGTATGTGAGTACCACAGAGATAAGAGCCAGGAAGGATACTTTTGTTTCGGGATTTCCCTTGGAATCTGATTAGTGTGTATGGGGTATTGAATATGCTCTACTCTTGTGCCAATAAATCCTCCAAGTAAGGTCAAAAGGACTGAGATACAAAACCAAAGGGCCATAAGCCTCAAGAAAAGAGAGATGGGAATAGCACCCGTGCTCTTATTAGCCGAGAGAAGAAAGTTTAAAGCCATGAAAATCCCAAAAGCAATCCCAGGAAAAAAAAGCAAACCACGCACCATGCTATTGATCTCCAGCTAGATGTATCTCCTTTCATAGTCCTCCACAACCGCACTGCAACATACCCTGCAGCTATTCCAAGAATCAAATATAGCATAATAATCCCAGAAAGAAGCATTCCTCTTGAAGCAAGAGACATAAATCCAAATGCTGCAAAGAGGATCGTTACAACTGCCATTCCAGTAATCTGAACCCCATCCCCAACCATGATACTCAGCAGCTCAGCATGTGGTGGAGCTCTAAAAACATCCCCAACCACAAGCTTCCATCCAGAAAGTTCCTCTGTCATCTGGGCCTGCTCTATATAGGTTGAAAGCATTGTACTCCTACGACATCCTTTTTTGAGTAGACATTCCATCAAACATATCTTCCGCTTTCACAATGCTTCCACACTTGTTGTACATATTCAAAATTGCATTGCAGAGAATCATGTCTGAAAGAAAACTGCACTTTTGTGCATCAACACGTAATGCTCTACCAATGTCCAAAGGCATCATATCGGCTTGACAGCGCACACACAACTTTTTGGTGGATTCCACACCTCGGATGTGTAGCAGTACAACAATGCTCGGGTTTCGGCCCGTGTTTTTTTGCTCTAGGTACCGTCGCTATGTGTCGCATGCAACCAATACAAGAGAAAGGCCTTATAGACGCGCACTGTACACGTGAAAAAGTGGGCGCGTTTATAAGCGCGTGTATCAGCACGTCTATTCACGCTAGTATAAAAATGCATCTATATACTCGCGTTTATAAACGCGGTTATGGATGCGAAAATAAACACACACATTTTTCATTTCTTATAAAGTCCCTGAATATGACTAAACCTCTTAACAGTTAGTATTTGTTTGAATAGGGCATGATTGGATGTATATACGACATAATTACACCTGGATCATAAGCTAGGACATGATATACATGTATAGGGCATATACATGCATAGGACATGATATACATTACCAACTTTACTTCTTTCTGAGTATTACAAATATACATCCAATCATTCAAAACTAATTATATATATGTGATTTCATGCCCTATATACATCCAATCATGTCCTATACAAATGTGATTGGATAGGGCATGATGATTGGATGTATATATAGATCAAAGGTTAACTTGTCTATTTGCAATATATATATATATATATATATATATATATATATATATATATATATATATATATATATATATATAGAGAGAGAGAGAGAGAGAGAGAACTGATCAATACATTCACATGTCTCATTTGTTGTGCACTTAACCTAGCCATGCATGCCAATTCATAGCATGAGTAGATTGATGTAAATCAGTTGGCTTGTGCATGTGCAAGCTATTCCAATCATGTCAAGGTGCACTTATAGCTCACATATAATTTTAGATAAGGTGGACCACATGTAGCCAATGTGCACATGTCCCCTTTTCATCATCTTTAGCCAGTGTGTCCACTTGTTGGTGACTAAAATAGATCACTGTAAGGATACTTTGCAATACCAGCAAGCCAACTACAAATCTCTTATCTATGAAATGTATAAGTAATTTAACTTGGTTAATTTGATGAGGCCAAGTTTTCCTTCCATGGACAGTGTGGTTGGCTATATTCTACTTCAAGGTTATAGGAATTTACAGAAGTCAATGGAGCATCCTAAAAATGACGATACTCTAATTACTATATCAAGTCACTTCATGTATATATCTTTGATTGATTGATGGATAATATGCCTTTCTCTATCTCTTTCGTATACACCTTCATTGCATTATCTCTCTCTAGCTAAAAACCATTTGTGCTTTATCCACCTATTGATACTTGCATGCAATTGTAAGTGGGATGGTCTAGTAAGTCACTATATATGTGCGAATTGACTTGCCAATGTGTTATCTCTTATTCTCAAGCTTTGTTATATATGTCACCACATAGGTCAATTGATTCCCTAAATGCATGCATTGATACTTACAACATGAAGGCAAACATTTTGATATTGAAAGACTAGGAAAGTCATGTCATGTTGATCCAAAAACAACCAAAAGCTAGCATGTCATCAGTTTAATTGTTCCTGCACGTTTGTAAGCGCGTGTAATAGGCATTATCTGCACATATACACGCGCAATTACATGCGCTCACAGACGTGCCACGCAGGTATAGAAAATTTTAAAAAAAGTTGTGGCTTTCTTTTCAAGCATGTGCTTTCCTGCGTTTTTTGCACGTTTTCTACAGTTCGAGCTCGACATCACTACTCGTGTCTATCTATCACTTCATGAAGACAATGAGGCAAGAAAATAAGAGTAAAAAGAGAATAGGAGGAAAGAAGAGCCAAAGAGTAAAAAACAAGAGCCAAACAGCAAGGAAGAGAAGAAGATTCAAGCAACTTACCAAGGGAAGGGAGAAGGAGGACAAGGAGCTTGCAACCTAGCCGCCATCCGTTGGAACAAGCAAAGAAGGTGAGTTCTTATTCTCTCTCTCAATCTTGTTTACTTTCTCTGTCTGTTTGTCTCTCTCTTCTCTCTCTTCACATGCTAGATCCTGTCATCTATAGAGGTTTTTTTGCACGTTTTTAAACCAAGTTTGAAAAGAAATGGTCCGACTATGCGCGTATGTGAGTGCGTCCAGATGACAGTGTAGACGCAGGTATAGATGCGGAAATAGACGTGCTGACATATGCACACAGAGACGCAGATATAGACGCAGCATGTAATATGTTTTATCTGCACATGGTAATATGATTTTTCTTGTGTAGATGTGGAATCCTAGATCCTCCAGCACCCCATTCAACAAGGATCAATTCATGGGGGAGATGACCAATTATCTTGGTCGCCCTCCCACTACAGAGGAGGTTTTCAGTGTGATGTCTGGGACACCTATCACATCTTTGCCTACACAGGGATCAGCTGAGGTACATGGATCGGCCGAAGCACGTGCATCTGCAGAAGCATGTGTATCGAATGAGGTAGAGGGTAGTGCTCATCGAGGGAGGAGGGAGAGTCGTGTGGGAGGGCGAGGAGGTCGAGGGCTTTGTGGGGGTTGCCTAGGTGGTGGCTCTCGATCACCCTCACCGGAAAATGAGAGAGGTGAGTCTCCACAAATGTACTACTCTGTCTCTGATGTTGGTGGTATCTTACATGACTTTGAGGGGAGGGAAGTGATAGCCTACTTGAGGAGTGTCGTGCATGCCACATATAAAGATTTCATGATTCCATTCAAGCACCAAAAAAATGGTTTGTGGCAAGAGGTGCTGCGGGCAGTATATAGAAGGTACCCTAATCTCAAGAATTCACGATTCTCAGATGATTGGGGACAGTCAAAGGTGAGAGATGCGCTTCATAACAAGAGGTCTCACCTTATGACGCGTGCCAAGGAGTCACTGCGACAGGAGCAGGGGCGCCCTGGATATGGCCAACCACCCAATTGCCACCACAAGGAGTGGAAAGAGACCAAGAAGAGAGCAGCGGAGAAAATGACAAGTCGCCAGCATGCAGAGGCGCGATGTATCTAGATGGCAACCATGGGATCGTTGCATTATGGATCGGGTGGCAGGGAGTCATGAGAGGCTGAGTTTGTAAGTATTATTTGATTTCTTTTTTTAAATTAAATTTTGTAATTTGTTTCACTTCATTATGTAGTGTGTTTTAATACATTGTATGTTCAAATTGTTTTGTAGTATCATATCGTTGGTAGGATGCCTACTCCTAGAGAGGTAGGATACCATCGAGGTCATAATCGGGTGTCTACTTGGTAGGATTTCTACGAGGAGGGACTCATCACGGAGGAGCAATATAATTGCGCCATGAGGATTCCACCACCAGAAGAGGTATGTTTTATTTTTTACATGAAAAGTATAGATAACTCTAATTGATTATTTGTAATGGTATTTATATACCTTAATCCTTTGTGTAGGCGAACCCTAAGGCAGTGGAGGATAGCGAAGAGGGGACTAGCATTAGCGGTGGTGGCAACGGCAGTGGCATATGCAGCGGTGGTGGTAGCGATGATGATGCCTCTTTTGAGGAGATATAGAGGAGCCCCATGCATGCATGCCTCCCCTTGGCTTGTAATTTTCATTTTTTATATGTATTACTTTCAGCTAGTGCTTGCGACCATGACCATGCTTAAGGTCACAAGCACTAGAACTCATAATATAAAACGTTTTATCTATATATATGAAATTTCATGTTCTACATATATTGTTTTGTCTTCAGTATCCAATCTTTGAAATAATCTTTCTCTGTTTTCCCTAAGCATACAATTTGATGTTGATGGGGGGAAGAAAACCAAAGAGCATGTGGCTTGCATACTCTCTGGTTTTTTTTTCATACCTCTGTTTTGCGTGTCTATCAGCATGTCTAAATTGCAGGATAAATGCGCGTCTATTCTCGTCAAAAACTCGCAAAGTAAATGCTTTTTTAGATGCGTAGATACACGCGTGCATAGATGCACAATATGAATATATCCACTTTTTTTATAAATATGATTAAATATTTACGTAGCGCGTCTATATGCACGTCTATGTGGGCGTGTAACTCTGACTATAAGCGCACTGTTAGACGCAATACTGTAGACGCAAAGGTAGATGCGGTAATAAATGCGCCGGATATTTTTTTTCACAATTCAAATATTGCATGTACAAGCGCGTCTATGGAGCCTTTTTTTGTAGTAGATGCTAATAGTGACGTAAATAGTGACGCCGCTATTTATCGTCGCTAATGCCCGTCGCTATAGGTTCATATCCTTGTAGTGAGTAGTTATTTAATTTCTTCTTTTCTTGTTTGTAGTGGTGGTGGTGGTGGTGGTGGTGGTGGTGGTGGTGGTGGTCGTGGTGGTGGTGGTGGTGGTGGTGGTAGTAGTAGTAGTAGTAGTAGTAGTAGTAGTAGTAGTAGTTCTTTAGTTCTTCTTTTCTTGTTTGTAGTAATAGTAGTAGTAGTAGTAGTGGTAGTGGTAGTGGTAGTGGTAATGGTAGTGGTAGTGGTAGTGGTAGTGGTAGTTGTTCTTTAATTTCTTCTTTTCTTGTTTGTGGTAGTGGTTCTTTAATTTCTTCTTTTCTTATTTTTTGTAGTAGTAGTAGCAGCAATAGCAGTAGCAATTCTTTAATTTCTTCTTTTTTTGTTTTTTGTTGTGGTGGTAATAGTGGTAGTGGTAGTAGTAGTTGTAGTGACAGTGGTAGTGGTAGTGGCAGTAGAGAGAGAGAGAGAGAGATGTTTTGTTAAAGGTGCATCTTGGGTGTGTTCGATGCTTCGAGAAGGCGAGTAGTAGTAGTAGTAGTGGTGGTGGTGGTGGTGGTGGTGGTAGTAGTAGTAGTAGTAGGAGTAGTAGAGAGAGAGAGAGAGAAAGAGAGAGAGAGAGGTTTTCTTAAAGGTGCACCTTTGGTGTGTTCGAGAAGGCGAGTACTAGTAGTAGTAGTGGTCTAGTGCAATACCACGGTGGGATGGGAAACACTCTGCGGATTACTCTCTGACATAGGGTAGCTACTTCCTCGTCCCCATGCATAGAGTATTAGACTTTACATACTGCAGGTCTATTAGGTGGAGGCTTTATATAAATTAATTTTGTTGAGTTACAAGAGAAGAAATCCCTTCTCAAACAATTCAAGAAAGAAAAAAAGAATGATAACAAAACCAAATTGCTGGTCATAACGTAGACCAAATGGAAATTGATGAAGGCCGTGATGTTCAAGATCGTGAGGCATATTTTAATCAACATGTCCCATATCCCTTCTCTCAATGTAAGTTGGCAATTAGATAAAAAACGTCAATTCTCTATGAAATACGTGCGGCGCTTCCGCGAGTTTCAATCAGACATCATTGATCAAGTGATCTCAAATTTTGAGCAAATCGTAAGAAAAGTGTATATCAATCATGCATTGTAATCACAAACTAATTGAATATCATATACAAAAACATTGGATGTAGCTGTAAAATTTATGACAGGGTGGTGACATCTCATCCAAAGGAGGAGTGCACCCTTTGCGGCTGGCTAGTTAGAAGAGTTCGTGTGTGTGTGATGGATGGAGTGCGTGAGCCAATCCACCACTTGGAAGATACTATCCAATCTATACCATCAATACCAAAGGAGATAGGAAAGCTTCCAAAATTTTCTACAATCTTGGAGCCTGAGATGGAGACAATGATCGATGCATTGATGCCTGTGGATGTCAAGACATCTGATCCGCTTAGAGAGGAAGCATCCATATCATTCTGTGATAGGTGCCAAGTATCTCACCTGAAGACACTGCTTGTACTCCTAAGTGTGCAAGCAAAATATGGGTGGAGCGATGCAAGTGTGACCGAGTTGTTCAGTACCTTGTACATATGCTTTGTTGATTTATTTTTGGCACTATCATTTAAAAAATTATTCTTTTAAAAGGTTTTTTATGATTTTTTCATAGGTTACTAAAGCATCATATATTACCACTTACAAATACCATACCTGAGTCTTTTGATGATGTGTGACATGTTTTACGAAAGCTTGACATGGACTACAACAACATCCATGCATGTATGAATGATTGCGTACTGTTTCGAGGAGAATACAAGACTATGGAGACATGTCCAAAGTGTGGTGCTCACATGTATCGACAGGACTTACAAGGGCAAACCATCCCTCAAAAATTTCTTAGACACTTTTCACTTTTCCCTTGTATACATCACATGTTTCGTACGTCCGGCATGGCGAGCTTGACAACGTGGCATGTGCAGAATACATCCACAAATGGATTCCAATGAATATCAATGGATTCATGTGCATGGAGCCACATGGACTTACCTTTCCACGCTTTTCCTGAGAGCCATGGAATCTTGGACTTGGTCTTGCTATGGATGGCGTGAACCCATTCGGTCTTCACTCAGCTTCTTGCAGTGTGTAGCCTATAGTCCTTATTAACTACAACATCCCTCCATGGCTTTCTACAAAGAAAAGAATACCTAATCCTTAGCTTGCTCATTCCCGGCCACTACAAAGTCAAGAATATGGAAGTGTGTTTCGTCCATTAGTTGATGAGCTTAATATTTTGTGGGAGGAGGGGGGTGGTCGTGGTGAAAGATATGAGCAAGTGTGATGGTCGACGGTCTGTCAATATTTGAGCCCTTCTCATATGGACCATGCATGACTTTTTGGGATTCGGGGAGTGCTCAGGTAAGTAGGCTTCCATTCTCATTGGTAATATCTATCATAGCTCCTTCAAGTTTGTATTCACTAGATAGAGGTGTTGGGACAGGTTTGGATACCTCAGGTTATCATGCATGTCTATTGTTTGGGCCACAGTTAGACTCTTGAAGGTTACGAACCATGAAGAAGATGGTATATCAAGGACATATCGCTTTCTTGCCAGAAGGTCATGAATTGAGGAAAGGTTTTCTTGGATGACCTCCAGCGCGAATGAACACCCAAAGCTTGTACGAGCAAAAAATGGTCCACAGGGAGTCACATCCAAATGGAATGTGACAGTTCTTAGTTTTCTACAAGTTGCTGTATTGGACCCATTTACAGATCAACCACTTGTTGGATCCCATACATATTTTCAAGAATGTGGATAGCTTACTATGGGACCAGATCACAGGAAAGAGAGACAATGCAGGGGCACGAATGGATTTGTAACGTTCTAAAAAAAAAATCCTTTTCACGTGGACTACCTCTTGTTAGGAAATAAGGATAATGAATTTTTTTTAAAATTCCCCTTATCCCCTAGCCGATTGACGAGCTGGAGGGGGAGGGGAATAGAAGGAGTAATTAAGCTCCTTGGTGGAGCTTAGAGGGAAGGGGAAGGAATGCATGATCCCACGCAAGGGAGGGAGGATCCCCCTCCCCTCCCCTATTTAAATTGAGGGGGACAAAGGCCTTAAGGAGGACGGTCGACATGCTGTGAAGGGGCCATCAGTCTGCTGTGAGGAAGAGAGGAGTGGAGACTCTGCTGCTGTTGGGCAGCTGTGAAGTAGAGGGTGGTCGTGAAGGAGAGAGGTAAAAGCCAAGCCCTGCTAGCCGTTGGAAGACGAGACACAGCAGCGGCCGCTCTGAACTGCCACTGCAGTCCGCCGTAGCCACCTCTTGGCCGTCATAACGCCACCTGGGGAGTCATCTTTTTCCCCCACGTGCCCCTTTGTTTTTTTGAAGCTTCTGGAAGCTTCCAAGAGGGCTTCCTAAGCCCCCTTTCGTACCCTTTGCCTATTTCCACCTCCCCCCCCCCCCCGGGTTTTAATCTCTCTTAAGGGCCTTTCACCCCCTTCTTGTGCTATATGAAGCCCCTTTTTTAAAAAAATTAATTAACCCCCCCATGTCTAAAACCCTTTCCATGGGTATTAGAACCCCCCCTACCAGGTTTTAAAAATCCCTTAAGTCCCCCTTCACCTCGTGCAAAAACCCCTTTCCTTTCACTTTGGAGTCACTCCCCCCAAGAGCACAAAGGCCTTAAGGGTCTTATTACTTCTTTCCCTGTGTATAATCCCTAAAAGACCTATTCCCTTGGCTTTGGAATCACCCCCTTCCTGTGGCCTCTTTAAACCACTTCTCCCGTGATTACCTCTTAAGCATTTTCCTTGGCTTCAAAACCTTTCACCCTCCCCCATGTGTAAACCCCCATAAGCCCTTTTCCTCCAAGTTTGACCTAAGGGTCCTTAGACCCTTGCTTATAACCTTTACGGTTATTATTTTCCCTTGGAGCTCTCCCGCGCCTTGTGTTTTTTTCCACACCTTTCTATTCCCATTCGTGCGAAGTTTACAAAGGCCATTAAGCCTTCCCCATGGCTTCAATGGGTCTTAGTCATAAAAGATTCTGAAACACCCTTTCAAATTTCCGACTTCAAGGAGGGAGCCTTCCAAAAAAACTACTTTCGACGGAAACGATGCAAGGGAGCGACGGTGGAATTCCGAAAGAAGTGTAAAGCTACTTCCACGTTCGACGGACTACAATTGCGATGCCCCCTAAGAAAGTCCAAGCCGTAGCCGCGGGTGGGTCATCTCGCGGTATCATGTGGATATCTAACCCCAAAACTAGGTTTTTTTTCTTGGCTTTAATTCGGTTTTAAGTCGATCATGCGAAAAGAAATTGTTAGGGATAGGATATATTTGTTCAAGTTATTTGTAATGTAGGAGTTTAGCTTATTTGAATGAATGATAATGTATCATCGAATGAAAAATCAATTATCACAAGGATAACAAATCGTGACGAGGTGATCAATATTACCTTCCAAAAGATAACTAAACCAATCTAAACTTAGAAATACCATGCTGAAGAGAAAAATACGCTCGGAAATGATTTAAAGACCAAAGAAACATTTATACCTTAAGCAGTTGACTACTTTCCTTATTGTAGGGTCAATAGATTTGTAACGTTAAAGGACTAGGGATTGTCCCTGAGGTTCTTAAAAGGAAACCCTAGGTTCGACATACGTCAGATTAAAGAAACTTAAACAGATTATTTCAACACAGGACTTGCGCAGCAAGTACGAAATCATTTAGTCTTGTGATTGATTCACAAGGAGAAAGGGTCAAAACCTTCAACAAGGATGGCAGATCCCTATGCAAGTTATCTTGCAAAAGGACGTATTTTTGGATATCCTTCTAAATAAGGACAGTTGCAAACCTGAAACTAGCATATCTAAGGAACTATAGGGTTGACCAAGTTGGGTTAATAAGGTACGCCCTACACCGAAATGTAAAGGATCTTGCCAATTTACAAGATACCTTGGGAATGAGTGCTGATACACTCAAAAGGGAAGAACACTTCCTTAGCAGTTTGCCAAACTACACGGTTGATTAATGGAAATGTTTGTGCTTGCTAGAGATTTTAGGGCTCTGTTTGAATTATGAATTACAAATTAAATGAGTACCTATACTTCAGGTTAAAGGCTGAAGGAAGAGGCAATTTCAGTTACCCCCGACTACCTGCCTAACCCTAACCAAGGGGGTTGTTCATGGCGCCGGGAACGTGGACTGAACCTGCCGCAAGAGTCTCTCCGTTGAGCTCTACTTGGAGTAGGAGGACACTTGGGTGCCAGGGGGGGCTCTAGCCGTAAATCCCTTGCCTTCCGGGTCCTGCACAAGAGGCTAACGTGACTCGGGATTGGATCTCGAGGCCCGCATACTAGTTTACGGGCGGAAGCTTGGAATAGTGATCCCTAGGGATTACTGGATAGCCTTCGGGCGGATTATGAACAAGCCTACGGGCGGAACTCCTTGTATTTCAAAGATAAAATGATGAAATGTTAAAAAAAGAACTTGCTTGATATTGTTTTTCTATGTCACATGATAAGATTACGTGAAGGAACCAGTGCTTAACAGGATTAATTAAGGAAGCTTATTATTATATGTCAAATTAATGTGTTAGATAATTACATAACTAAAACAAACCGAGGAAAGTGCGGAGGATAGACCATGGGTTTCCTACGGTTGGGTGGTCCCGATTAGCCGGGAACTTTTCTCAAAAATCCCAAAGAACAGTGGGATGATCATCAAAACGAGTAATGAGAGTGATGACCTAGAGTTACGTCTTACCCGATTTACACTGTTTTAGGGGAACGGAATGGGACTATGCCTTATGGCAGAGAGGTTGAGCTTTGTATCCCTCTCGTTTCCCATTCTCCTTGAACCAAGTGCAGCGTGAATCCGCTTCAGACCTGGCGTTTTTGTGTAAAGTAGTTCGCTCGGGTCTGGCGCGAGTTGCTATTAGCTAATGACCAATCAGGAAAACCCTAATTCCGGTCGATCCTAAGTGGGAACGGCTAGGATAATTCCGCTATGTGGCAGATGCGGAAAGACCTAGATCTCAAAACCCGTAACATTCCATGGGAGTGTCGGGCGGAGCTTTCTAGACATCATTTCCGATGGACTGCTAAGACGTGTCCTGGATGATACTAACGGACAAGTTACAGTTGGTATCAGAGCCGACCAATAATAGAATTTCTTTTATAAAATCTCAATTAAATGAAGTAAAGAATTTGTTGTTGTCCAAACATTTCCTTACCTTCAATGCTGTCTTGCAGAGTTATGAAGCGTGGAACAATTTTTTGGTATTTCAGGTCATGTTTATGACTGTAATGCATTCTCGGCTTTATAGACAAGGAATTGGGATGATGAACATCCTAGAGCAGATTTATAATCCATCACCTTTATACATAGAACGAAGATGGACAGGGTCTTCAGGAATCTACTATATAGCCGCCCACCGGTTTGCTTATCTACAGACCAACTTAAAGAGGATCAAGTGGTTGGAAGACTTGAAAGTCGTGAAGCTGTTCATATTTGTGGAAGCTCACGTAAATTCGACTTTACATATTCAAGGTCGGAGGGTTGAAATGAACTCATATGTATATGAGGAAGTAACCCGTGTAATCCCAGCCGACAGGATTAAAGTGTTGGGCCGCCATGAGAAGTATGGATTCCAACGGAAAGGGTATCCTGAACTTCCAATGAATTATCAATTCCTAAAAATCCATGACCCAAAACCCTACTATTACACAGTTCCTGTAGACAAATGCAATATAACGTTGTTCTCCCCAAATTGAATGTAATGATTGGATTATCATCACACGAAACGTTGTATAAGGCTATGCCCATGTAAATACAAATAAAGACTTCTTTTTATCAATATCTGGCTATGCATAAGAGTTGTTAAAAAGTTAAGTAGCTACATTATTTACAAGATAGCTGATCTAAAAATGAAAGATAAGCTAACGTCGATTATCATATAATAACGTTAAGAAAACTTATATCCAGGCACAACCCTAGGTACAGATTCCAAATTTGCCTCCTACGTCAAGTACTGCTGTGACCCAGGAGAAGAAGTTTCTCCTCAAGTAGATAAAGCCACCCGAGTTTGACGGGAGAGGCAGATTCGTCCAGGCTGATGCTGAAATTTGGATTGAATCCATGGAGGATTACTTTGAAGCAGCTGGTACTGCACCTACCAATCAGGCCATGCTCGCCAAGTTAAAGCTCACCAGTGAAGCCAGACTTTGGTGGAAGCAATGGTGCAGGGATCAAGGGATTTCAGAGGGGTCCGTTACCTGGGAGAAGTTGAAGAAAGCCGTGCAGGGAAGATATTTACCACCTGCATATCGTACGCAGAAAATGAATGAGTTCTACGAGCTAAAACAGCTAGGACTCACTCTTGACGCATACTACTCTAAATTCGTCTCACTTTTAAAGTATGCGCCACAGATGGACATGACACAGCAGGTGTCCAAATTTTGTGTGGGCTTAAATCCACCCGTAAACACCTGTCTCGAATCTATGCGTCCATCAGATCTTCAAGATGCACTCATTCGAGCGGCACCTATAATTCAGGAGGTGCAAGCTAGACCAAGGGGTAACAAAACTTGGTCCTATAGTGACCCGAACAGAGGAGCATTTAGACCTCAAATGAAGAGAGTTCAAGGTCATAATCAGGGACAAAGGAAGAAAGCAAGGACAAATAGCATCAACAACTTTGTTCCTACTCAAGGTAATGGCCGAAACCTCTGATGTTTCCACTGCAACGAACCCGGTCACTTCAAGAGGCAATGTCCCAAGCTCAGCGGAGGACATCGTCAAACGCCTTTCCAAGGTGCAGGCCGCAGTCAAGGAGCCGTTACCCATGGAAGAGGAAGAACTGCTTGCATTGCCAATAGGCAAAGATGCGAAGAAGAAGAAGAGGAAGATCCGACTATGGAAGCTGAATTCGAAAAAGGGACAGTCCATGCCGCTTTACACAAGAAAGGGCCGAATCGCCACTTTTCGGTGATTCAGACACCGTCGGACTATCAAGGTAAAGGTTTCAAAACCTTGATTGATTGTGGCAGTACACATTCCTTTATCTCACCAGCATGTGCAAAAAGTTTAGGAATAACCACAGTAGAAGCACCTATCCTGCTTGTGGAGTTGGCAAACGGTCGTGAGGTAACTTGTACCAGGCAAACTGCTAAGGTGGAATTCTTTCTGGGAGGAAAGAAGACTTCAGTCAAATTCAGAGTCATGAATTTAGGTATCCATGAGTGTCTACTCGGGATGGATTGGCTTAAGCCCAACGATGCCCACATCCACTGTGGAAAGGGTCAAGTTTCCTTTCGAAACTCTGAAAGGGAATTTGTCACAACTCAAGGTGAGGCAAGAGTGCCAAGAATCCAATTAGCCAAAGTATCTCGGATCATAAAAGGAGTCAGAAAAGGATTACCCTTTTACTTGATCAAACTCAACATGTTAGATCAAAAGCAAGAGTCTCATGAAGGACCTTCTTGGCTAAAGGAATACGCTGACATATTCCCTGAGGAATTGATTGAACTTCCGCCTCAAAGAGAAGTAGATCATGAGATTAGGCTAGTACCTGGAGCTGCACCAATTGCAAAGAGACCTTATAGAATGTCCATACCGGAGGCAATTGAGTTGAAGGAACAACTCAAGCAACTATTAGATCAAGGTTACATCCGGCCTAGCAACTCACCGTGGGGAGCTCTAGTACTATTCCAGAAAAAGAAAGATGGGACACTTCGACTATGTATTGATTACCGAGGGTTGAATCAATCAACAGTCAAGAACAAGTATCCTATTCCTAGAATAGATGAGCTTCTTGATCGTCTTCAAGGTGCAAAGATCTTCTCCAAGATTGATCTCAGGTCAGGTTACTATCAGATAAGGATCAAGGAAGAAGATATTCCAAAGACGGCTTTCAATACAAGATATGGGTACTTTGAATTCCTGATTATGTCATTCGGGCTTACAAATGCACCTGCCACCTTCAATAGATTAATGCAAGATATCTTTAGACCATATCTTGATGATTTCGTACTTGTCTTCTTAGATGACACTTTAGTCTATTCTAAACAGGAAGAAGATCATGAACCTCAACTTCGAATTGTCCTTGAGACAATGAGGTCTCATAAGCTGTATGCAAAAATGAAGAAGTGTGCATTCTTCAAGCATCAGATTGAATATCTGGGATTCATAGTATCATCAGAAGGAATATCAGTAGACCCAGAGATGTGCTTAAATGGCCAATACTAGTATCCGTCAAAGAGATACGTAGCTTTCTTGGATTGACAGGATGGTATAGGGTCTTCATAAAAAACTATGCTTTGATTGCAACATCTCTTACAGACTTACTAAAGAAGCAGACTTCCATTACATGGTCAACTTTCGAACAAAATAGCTTTGACAAATTGAAGAAAAGTTTGGTATCAGCACCTATTCTAAAACTTCCTGACCTCAATAAGGAGTTCGAAGTAGTATAACTGATGCTAGCATTCTTGCCTTGGGGTGTGTACTTATGCAGGAAGGTCATCCAGTAGCATACTCTTCAAGGAAATTGAAGAGTCATGAAAAGAATTATGCCACGCATGATCTGGAATTACTAGTTGTCATCCATGCTCTAAAGCTTTGGAGACACTACATGTTGGGTAACAAGTTTACTCTAGTAACCGATCATAAGAGTCTCAAATGGATTTTTACCCAGAACGAGCTCAACATGAGACAACGTCAGTGGATTGAAGTATTGGAGGAATATGATTTTGAAATCAAGTACCAACCAGGGAAGGAGAATGTAGTTGCCGATGCACTCAGTCACAAGGCATTCCTAAATTCCCTAATCTTGCAAAATCCATCAACGGCCAGATCTCTGGCTACAAAAGGTATACTTGAACTAGCTAGAGAGGAAGCATGCCATGATTTGGCCTACCAAACAATAATAAAGGAAATATCTACCAAGGAGCAGAATCAGAAGTTGCAAGCTAAGTAACAGGAATTTTCCATTGATAATGGACTTGTCTACTACAGAACAAGGCTGTGTATACCAACAAGCCATTCACTTAAGCAGAAGATATTATGGGAAGCTCATGATTCTCCTTTCGCAGGACATCCTGGCTATGCTAAGACTCTTAATGCAATTACGAAGAACTATCATTGGGAGAGGCTTAAAGGTGACGTTCTCAAGTATGTCACTGAGTGTTTGTCTTGCCAACGTATCAAAGCCGAACATGTCATGATGCCAGGGAAACTACAACTGCTTGACATTTCCCAAATGAAATGGGAATTCATCAGTATGGATTTTGTTGTGGACCTACCCCAAGTCCAAGGAGGATACAATTCCATTATGGTTGTGGTTGACATGCTTACCAAGGTTGCACACCTGATTCCAGTAAAGACAAACTATAAAGCCGCCGACATTGCAAGATTGTTTATCAAGGAGATATTCAAGCTACATGGGTTACCTAGAAGAATCATTAGTGATCGAGATTCTCTCTTCACATCACACTTCTAGAGAGCTATCTTTGAAGCTATTCGGACTCAACTCTTTTTTAGCACTGCTTACCATCCCCAAACAGATGGCCAAACAGAGCGAGTAAATCAAATCATCGAGGATATGCTTAGGGCATACTATTGTCGAGAGCCGAAGAGGTGGATTCAATACTTGCCATTAGTTGAATTTGCCTACAATGCTTCTTACCAGCAGAGCATTCTGATGACTCCTTTCCAGGCATTATATGGTCATGATTGTAGAAGTCCCCTAAACGTTTCTTATCCAACCCTAAGAGTTGAAGCATCAAGACATATGTTGGAAGACATGGATGATCAAATAAAGTCAATAAGACAAGACATACAAGCAGCCAAGGATAGACAAAAGGCATACGTAGATTTGAAACGTCAAGAAAGAGTCTTCGAAGAAGGAGACATGGTCTTCATTCGTGTACACCCTAAAAAGAGTTCTCTATCCCTAGGAGAATTCAAGAAGCTATGTCCAAGGTATTGTGGGCCGTAAAAAATCCTCAAATGCCTAGGACCCAATGCCTATAGATTGCAACTCCCTAAGAACCTAAAGGTTCACAATGTATTCCATATCAGCCTATTGAAAAAAATATGTACCCAACCCTAATCATGTACTTGATGACCAACAAATTGTAATGCCTAGTCAAGGAGTCCTTGAACTAAGGCCGGATAGGATCTTAGATGTGAGGGAGAGACAATTAAGATCTAGAACCTTAAGAGAATGCCTCGTCCAGTGGAAAGATTATTCTGAAGAGGATGCCACCTGGGTAGATGAAGGCACTCTCATTCATCAATATCCCCAGTTTATCTCGAGATGAGGACATCTCGATTCCTCTAAGGGGGAGAGAATGTAACGTTCTAAAAAAAAATCATTTTCATGTGGACTACCTCTTATTAGGTTATAAGAATAATGAATTTTTTTTAAAATTCCTCTTATCCCCCAGCCGACTGACGAGCTGGAGGGGGAGGGGAATAGAAGAAGTAATTAAGCTCCTTGGTGGAGCTTGGAGGGAAGGGGAAGGCATGCATGATGCCATGCAAGGGAGGGAGGATCCCCCTCCCCTCCCCTATTTAAATCGAGGGGGACAAAGGCCTTAAGGAGGACGGTCGACACGCTGTGAAGGAGCCGTCAGTCTGCTGTGAGGAAGAGAGGAGTGGAGACTCTACTGCTAGGCAGCCGTGAAGTAGAGGGTGGTCGTGAAGGAGAGAGGTAAAAGCCAAGCCCTGCTGGCCATTGGAAGACGAGACACACCAACGGCCACTCTGAACCGCCACTGTAGTCCGCCGCAGCCGCCTCTTGGCCATCGTAACACCGCCTAGGGAGTCATCTTTTCCCCCCATGTGCCCCTTTGTTTTTTTGAAGCTTCTGGAAGCTTCCAAGGGGCTTCCTAAGCCCCCTTTCGTACCCTTTGCCTATTTCCAACCCCCCCCCCCCACCCCCCGTTTTAATCTCTCTTAAGGGCCTTTCACCCCCTTCTTGTTATGTATGAAGCCCCTTTTTAAAAAATAATAATAATATTAACCCCCCCATGTCTAAAACCCCTTTCCATGGGTATTAGAACCCCCCTTGCCGGGTTTTAAAAATCCCTTAAGTCCCCCTTCACCTTCGTGCAAAAACCCCTTTCCTTTCACTTTGGAGTCACTCCCCCCAAGAGCACAAAGGCCTTAAGGGTCTTATTACTTCTTTCCCTGTGTATAATCCCTAAAAGACCTATTCCCTTGGCTTTGGAATCACCCCCTTCCTGTGGCCTCTTCAAACCACTTCTCCCATGATTACCCCTTAAGCCTTTTCCTTGGCTTCAAAACCTTTCACCCTCCCCCATGTGTAAACCCCCATAAGCCCTTTTCCTCCAAGTTTGACCTAAGGGTCCTTAGACCCTTGCCTATAACCCTTACAGTTATTATTTTCCCTTGGAGCTCTCCCGCGCCTTGTGTTTTTTTCCACACCTTTCTATTCCCGTTCGTGCGAAGTTTACAAAGGCTATTAAGCCTTCCCCATGGCTTCAATGGGTCTTAGTCGTAAAAGATTCTGAAACACCCTTTCAAATTTCCGACTTCAAGGAGGAAGCCTTCCAAAAAAACTACTTTCGACGGAAACGGTGCAAGGGAGCGACGGTGGAATTCCAAAAGAAGTGTAAAGCTACTTCCACGTTCGACGGACTACAATTGCGATGCCCCCTAAGAAAGTCCAAGGCGTAGCCGCGGGTGGGTCATCTCACGGTATCCATGTGGATATCTCACCCCAAAACCAGGGTTTTTTTCTTGTCTTTAATTCGGTTTTAAGTCGATCATGCGAAGAGAAATTGTTAGGGATAGGATATATTTGTTCAAGTTATTTGTAATGTAGGAGTTTAGCTTATTTGAATGAATGATAATGTATAGAACTTAGTTTCCTTCGAATTGCATCAAACATTATAAATTATGAGCAAGATTATCCATTTACTATAGTAGTATATTTTAGTTAAATCCTAAAGGTATAGAAATTATATCTTGCACCATTAGTCCTATTCCTTTTTGCAACGAATCATTATAGAAGATTAAATTCATGAAAGGTTTCTTTCGTTGCTCAAAATACTAGGAAGCTATCATTGCTAATTGGATTTCTTAGCAAGGAAAATATTATTATTTGGCATGAGTTGTTTGCAAGGAAAAAGGAAGGTTAAATTGAATTCATCGAATGAAAAATCAATTATCACAAGGATAACAAATCGTGACGAGGTGATCAATATTACCTTCCAATAGATAACTTAACCAATCTAAACTTAGAAATACCATGCTGAAGAGAAAAATACTCTCGAAAATGATTTAAAGACCAAAGAAACGTTTATACCTTAAGCACTTGACTACTTTCCTTATTGTAGGGTCAATAGATTTGTAACGTTAAAGGACTAAGGATTGTCCTTGAGGTTCTTAAAAGGAAACCCTAGGTTTGACATACGTCAACTTAAAGAAACTTAAACACATTATTTCAACGCAGGACTTGCACAGCAAGTATGAAATCATTTAGTCTTGTGATTGATTTACAAGGAGAAAGGGTAAAAACCTTCAACAAGGATGGCAGATCCCTATGCAAGTTATCTTGCAAAAGGACGTATTTTTTTATATCCTTCTAAATAAGGACAGTTGCAAACCTGAAACTAGCATATTTAAGGAACTTTAGGGTTGACCAAGTTGGGTTAATAAGGTACACCCTACACCGGAATGTAAAGGATCTTGCCAATTTACAAGATACCTTGGGAACGAGTGCTGATACACTCAAAAGGGAAGAACACTTCCTTAGCAGTTTGCCAAACTACACGGTTGCTTAATGGAAATGTTTGTGCTTGCTAGAGATTTTAGGGCTCTGTTTGAATTATGAATTACAAATTAAATGAGTACCTATACTTCAGGTTAAAGGCTGAAGGAAGAGGTAGTTTCAGTTACCCCCGACTACCTACCTAACCCTAACCAAGGGGGTTGTTCACCGCGCCCGGGAACGTGGACCGAACCCGCCGCAAGAGGTCTCTTCGTTGAGCTCTACTTGGAGTAGGAGGACGCTTGGGTGCCAGGGGGGGCTCTAGCCGTAAATCCCTTGCCTTCCGGGTCCTGCACAAGAGGCTAACGTGACTCGGGATTGGATCTCGAGGCTCGCATACTAGTTTACGGGCGGAAGCTTGGAATAGTGATCCCTGGGGATTACTAGATAGCCTTCGGGCGGATTATGGACAAGCCTACGGGCAGAAATCCTTGTATTTCAAAGATAAAATGATGAAATGTTAAAAAAAGAACTTGCTTGATATTGTTTTTCTATGTCATGTGATAAGATTACGTGAAGGAACCAATGCTTAACAGGATTAATTAAGGAAGCTGATTGTTATATGTCAAATTAATGTGTTAGATAATTGCATAACTAAAACAAACCGAGGAAAGTGCGGAAGATAGACCATGGGTCCGTCCTACAGTTGGGTGGTCCCGGTTAGCCGGAAACTTTTCTCAAAAATCCCAAAGAACAACGGGATGATCATCAAAACAAATAACGAGAGTGATGACCTAGAGTTACGTCTTACCCGATTTACACTGTTTTAGGGGAATGGAATGGGACTATGCCTTATGGTAGAGAGGTTGAGCTTTGCATCCCTCTCATTTCCCATTCTCCTTGAACCAAGTGCAGCGTGAATCCACTTCGGACCTGGCAATTCTGTGTAAAGTAGTTTCCTCAGGTCTGACGCCAGTTGCTGTTAGCTAATGACCAATCAAGAAAACCCTAATTCCGGTCGATCCTAAGTGGGAACGGCCAGGATACTTCCGCTACGTGGCAAACGCGGAAAGACCTAGATCGTAAAACCCGTAACATTCCATGGGAGTGTCAAGCGGAGCTTTCTAGACATCCTTTCCGATGGACTGCTAAGACGTGTCATGGATGATACTAATGGACATGTTATAGGATTTGAAGGAGGTAAGCAAGATGGAGGTGCTTTGGCTGCAGTCAAGAGTGCTGATGGTCGCTTGCAACTACCTCGCACTCCTTGGATTTTGTCCACTAAACAAGAGTGTCTTGTGATGTAAATTATCAAGTCTATCTGCACTCCGATGGATATGATGCATTCTCTCAGGTTTGCATTTTCTAAAGATGACCAAGTCTAAAATCCCATGATTGGTATAAGATATGTCAAGTTTGTACTACGAATGGATTGTAAGTGGCATGTGCATTTTGCTATTTGGAGTGTAGTCGTTGTTCATAATGCTTCTTCATTTGTGGAAGTTTGTACTATCGATTGCGATCGTAGGATGCCTTACTCTAGAAATACGCAGGGCGATTTACAGGTTGTCAAATTTAGTGCAATGGATCTCACAGAAGGAGATCATCACATCCTTTATTGAATCCGCAAGGTAGGGAGTAGTGGAGACAGTCCATCTCTTTGAGAAGTACCTACCCACCAGCATGCTCACGATACAAATCCACCTTCTAGTGCATCTTGTATATGAAGTGGAGATTTCTGGACGTGTCCATATGCAATGGATGTTCTTCTTAGAGTGCTTTATAAAAACCCTAAAAGACTTTATGTGACAACGAAGTCGGCTAGAAGGTAGCTTGGCTAAAGGTTGGTTGGTGTATGAGACATTAGTGCATATTTCACAATGTCTACCAACAGTGGATTCAGACAACAGTATGCTACGTTGAAGGACAATGATAGACTGACAAGAGATGTGGTGGTTGGAAATGGGGCGGAAAAAAAAAGGATGCAATGGCAGAGAAAGTGAATTGTTTTTGTATGTTGCAACATGTCTCCATGGAGATGTGACTCGCTAGGTACGAGCAAGCCAGGAAAGATTGGGAAGAAGCGCGATCTGAATCTTGACATAGTATGCACCATCGGCCAATTCGATATCCCGAGGGTATAGAGGAGATGTTGCGGTTCATGTCAACACGATGGTTGCATGGAACATTGACCGCAGGCAACTAATTGACTATTTCAATGTGCAATATAAAATACATAGTGCAATGTGGTCACGAGGATGACATTTTCACATGGATCGTATCAACAAAATGTGCTCCACAACAGATTGTGATATCATGGCAAATTTTGAGCAAGAGAGCCGACGACTAAGCAAGGGATCCAAACACCGTTATAGATGACATGGAGTATTTGGGAAACTTGCAAAGTATTATCACGGTGGCTTATCGTAGCCTCTACATGATCCTATTCGATATGCAGTGGTTCAAAGTGGTACTTGAAGGAGCTGGGGCAACAGTTTGACAAGGTCCATCTGGATTTCTTGAAATAGATTTCAAAAAAAGATGAACAGATTTGCATGACACATTTATATTGTCAGCCCATTGTGAATAGATGTATGAAGTCATGTTTTTTTAAATTTGATTATGATATGGTACATGTCATAAAAGTTAAATCTCTCTTCTACGTGATTTTGAACATACAAATTTCTATCCAAACCCCCGACAACCTCGATGGTGGTATGTTGTACCTTTAGCTCCCCGAAGTGCGAGAGTATATGATCAAAGAAATGTTTCTATCATAGATGAGAACAATATGCAAATAGAGGGGTTGATATTGCAAGGGGTGGAGGCTATCGAAAGCTTGGAACATGTAGAGCAGCCAGAATCCGGTAACAATGATGGGAATACAGGAGTGGAGATTGACATGGGACCATATGATACTTCATACTTGGAGCATCCACCTACTCAAGTCGTTGATGATTCGCTTATAAGCGTACATAAGATATGTGTTTTAAGTAAGGTCATTTTTTGAAGATTTATATTACTGTGTTTTGCTTTATTTATATTGATTATACTAACATCAATTTTTATCTGTGCAGGTGACCTTTGTGTATGTTTAGATCCGTAGGATGAGTCGAGGGATAAGCAACGAGGAGCTACAGGAGATCTTCACACGTATGTCTCTAGATCAGATGGTTCGATTTAGAGATATGACGACGTCTCGGATACCATCAGGCTATTCTATTAGATCTACTTCGATGCGCTCTGATGTTTCAATTTCCAATAAACGAGATCAATGCTCTAGACTTGGACCGGACGGAGGGAGTGGTTCTGGGGGATGCTGCGAAGATGTGGATTTAGTGAGCCCGCAGTCGGCGGTTCATGCCGGTTTGAGAGAGCGTGGCTTAGGTGGTTGTTGTGGAGGTACCAATGTAGTGTCTTCATCTCGTCATTCTACTAGAGTTGCATCACCTATGGGATTTTTCAAACCTGTGGGGACGTCTACTCTAGTCACTTCAGCTTTTTCTCAACCATCTATAGTGGCATCCGTATGGGTGCTACTCCGAGAGATACTACCCCCTTAAGTATACCAGATATACATGGGTCTCCTAGATATGCCCAAGAGCGTGGTTGTAGGTGCGAGAGGACACATCTTAGACATACCCCAGAGAGATATGGATACCTTGTAGATGATAGGATAGAAGCCATAATCATGAATGATGAGGGGAGGAGCGTGATGGCTTATATGAGAGAGTTAGGCCAACAAGTTTTGCGGCACAACATCTTGGATCATTGGAAGAGCATATCGAAGGGGAGCAAGGACTACATAGTAGCATCCTTACATGAGGAGTTTCCGATACTCACCATAGTAGATAGGTTTTCCATAGGCTAGATGATGGAGTGTATGTGTGCCTACATGTCACACAGACAATCAAACACATGCAAGACACTTAAGAGTGGGGCCTCAAAGTTCGAGTGGCTAGATGTAGATGACTGGCACTGACTCAAGGAGGAGGCTACAAATTCTTGAGGGCGTTAAAGACAGCAATGTGAGGTAGCAAGGGCACGGTTGGAGGCAGGAGTGGTTCATTATCTTGGGAGTGGCGGCCACAGGACTTATCTCGAGGACCTTGTAAGTTTTTCTTTTGTCCTACTTGCTTATTTTTTTGCAATATCCCTTGTACTCACAATTGTATTTCTAACAGTTGTATTTTGTTTTCTTTGTATTACTCCATTACAAACCACGATCCCACCAGCCTAGAGACTGGATATGCAGAGAGACATGCTCTCACTGCATGATCAATTGATTGTACGGACGCGGCAGCCTAGTAAGTCACTCACCTTTCTTGTCCGTAGTTACTAATTTTAATTAAAATGCATTATTGTATGGTGGACTGATGTATAGTTGTTTCTTTTTTTGCAGAGTTTGTTCGATGCTCCTTTGCAGTGGGACAAGGTTTCGGATGGCAAGGATCTAGAGCTTGCCCTTGGATCCTTGGAGTGCACATCCTCTTCTTTTTTAGTCATGTGATTTGTGTAGGGATTTTTTATGCACTATCGTATTATTGTCTTTTGGATCTTGCCATGATTGTACAATCTCTTTCATTACGCGATCTTGTATTTATTTTATGTATCAATCTTATGGATTCAAGTACACTTTGCCTTAATGGAGACGAGTATTGTACACTTTACTATAACTCTTTTGTATGGCTCAAATAAAGTACATAGTGCTATTTGTAGCAGGGCATTGCCAAAAAAAAAAATTCCCTTATAACCGTCGCTATTAGTGTCACAAATTTACTATATGCATCGCAGCTAGCATCGCAAATCATCATTATATACATTGCTATCAGCGTCGCATATGCGATATGCGATGGTGATAGTGATGTAGATAGAGACGAATATAGTGATGATAATAGCAACTGTTCTATAGCGTCACTAATATCAACGTTTTTTGCAACGATAGGGGCAAATTTTTTTATGAACATTTTCGTTGCTTTGAATGTCCGTATGAGGCCTATATCTTGTAGTGGTTCTAAGCAAAGTGTGAATGAAGAGTCAGAAATTCCATCTATTAATAATCTAATGTGAGAAAGGTGCAAGGGGATGCTAAGGCACCTAGTAGTATTTGAGATCCATGCAAGTCAACCAGAGTAAGAAAGCCTATGTAGTGATTGTTATATGATAATTGTTAAAAGATTGGCATATGAACCCACTGTAAGGGTGTATGAGGGAAGATGGGTGTGAGTAGCCTTAGGGGTAGGGAAAACCCTAACCCTAGCTTGGTAGAGGCTATATAAACAGCCTACAGGTCACTATCAAACTTGAGATAGAGTGTACCCAAGTTGTACCTTGAGCAACTTAATAAATAAGAATTTGTTCTTGTACTTTGATCCTCTTTCTCCCTCTTGTGTACACATTCCAATGCTACAACTCTACTTTCTAACTTGGTATCAAAGCCTCCTCTGATCCCCTCAGCTTCCTATATCCTCAGCCTCACTTAGTGCACATAATTGTCCATCATCTTCATCTTTTACCTCTTGCCTCCATAGCCAAACCAGATCCACCTCTGATGGAGAACTCGGGGAGAATAAGGGAAGAGGTTTCAACTCCTTATTCCTTCTGAGGAACTCTTCTCCATCTCAGGGCACAGCTACCTAGCACCATAAACCATGAAATAAGCCACGTAGAAGGATGGCATTACGATCTGAGTCAAAACGGTGCAGTTCTGGGAAGGCGGCCACTTCGTGTTGAAGCGCGGGCTGTAGGAGACACATCGAAGGCAACCAACCATAGGGCTTTTGTAGCTCCCCTAGTGGGCCATCTACTCCTTAAAGGAATCTAGGAAATTCAACCGCTGCTGGCTGCTACAAGCCAAACCCTAACTGTCAGTCATTGGCAGTCCCATTGCCAGGAGCTTCAAGCTTCATCCATTTTTAAAAAAATTCAATGTTTGGTCATCAATAGTGATTTTAATCACTGAGTCAACTCTTCCAGCATGTGTTATTAATCTGGGAACCTCATTTTAGAGGTTCTTCTACACGAAGGTTCAACATCAAGCTCATTAAGACCGACATTTACCATCTCTAACAACATGAGCTACAGATGAGTGGTTGTAAGCACTAAGGCACTTTGTTTAAATCATCACTGTTGCTAATACCTACACAATCTAAATGTTTTTATTAGAAAATTAAAACAACTAAGTGCTCTGCTTCAAATTGTAAGGCTATGTGTACAATTATAAACACATAGACCATCATACACTAGAATTTTATTGCATATCTTGAGTGACTTTGTTTCAAGTACACTGGTCAATGAAATCAAAAGTATGAGTGTCATTGTACTCTCCTCAGAATCATTAGCAACAAGCATTGAGATCATAGACCAACCTTGTCCAACACAAGCTTCATCCACTAAGCCATACCACAAGGAGGAGCTTGAAGTCTAGTCTAGGTTTACCTCATTAAAACCTAAAAAGACTATTATACCTCGGAAGAAGATTGCACATAAGAAAGGACCACCATAGTCATGCCTTGAAATATTACATGTGTATGATTTTCAGTCTTTCTTCTCATTACAACTTTGATTTCAATTGTTTGATTTGCTTCCACATTCAGTGGCAAATTTGTAAGGCACTAGACACTGCCCTTGTCCTAACAAGTGGTAAGACCTTCCTAATGGCCACAACATATGTTGATGTCCGTCCTCAAATTCGAAAGTTTGATGGCAAAGATTTCCACCTATGGTAGGTACTCATAAAGTACAAAATGATGGAGAGAGGGTATTGGCCCCTCACTCAAGGTACTAGAGTTGTAAACTCTGCAAATCTGGTTGATGTATAGGATGACCAACGTGCCCAAGCAATCATAATGTTACACTTAGATGAGACCCTGGCTCATCATGTTGATCAACTAAATACTGCTAAAGAAAAATGGGATGAGCTTGAAAAGCTCTATGGAGCCACTGGTAAAAATACTAAAATCTTCCTTAAAATTGAATTCTTTAGCTTGGAATATAGATCAGGAGAAGATTTGGGAAAATTCATCTCTCACATGAAGGGACTTATGGCACAGCTTGCCTCTGTACAAGCTCCAATACATGAAGAAGATGCTATTGCTATTGTCCTAAAAGCTATAAAACAAGTGTTTCCTACTCTTGTAAACACTCTCACCAACATTCCAAATCCTACATTGGCAAGTACCATTCAATCATATTTGGATGAAGAAAAGAGGAACCACAAAGAAGGCAACACTAGTTAGGCATCTTCAAATTCCCGTGATCAAGTATTGGTACATACAGTTCTGACTAGATGTTCTTTCTATAAGAAAAAAGGACATCTTGTAAAAAATTGATGGAAGAAGTATCCTGAGAAAATGAAATGTAACAAATGCAAGAAGACAGGGTATATCACTAGTAAATGCCCTAACACTCCCGATGTACCCAAAGAATCGGTTGCCAATTATGCCTCCAATCCATCTTAAGATCAACTGTTTTGACTCTTTAAATCATTTGCCTAAACCACTCTTGTACGCCTGATTCATAAAGGCATCCCAGTTGTTTAAAGTGGGTGGGGGGGGATCTTACATGCCTTGTAATCCAATGCCACCCTGGCATTGAGGGGGGTTGTTAAAAGATAGGCATAGGAACCCACTATAAGCAAGGGTGTATGAGGGCATATGGGTGTGAATAGCCTTAGGGGCAGGGGAAACCCTAACCCTAGCTTGGCAGAGGCTATATAAATAGCCTATGGGTCACTATCAAACTTGAGATAGAGTGTACCCAAGTTGTACCTTGAGCAACTTAATAAACAAGAATTTGTTCTTGTACTTTGAGCCTCTTTCTCCCTCTTGTGCAGACATTCCAATGCTGCAACTCTGCTTTCTAACAATAATTATGTAGCTCATTAGTATGCATATATAGCTAAGGTTATGCAAGATGTAGACTTGCCTACCAGTTTTCAGAATACAACGTAGGTAATGAGCATTGGAATAATGCTACAAACGAACAAATGGCTATACTTAAAGCAAATGACACATTGGATTTGGTACCCTTACCATAAGACAAGAAATCTATTGGTTGTAAATGGGTTTACAACATGAAGCATAAGTCTGATAGATTAGTTGATTGCTATAAGCAAGGTTAGTTGCCACATCATATGTGTAGACTCATGGTATTCATTATGAGAAGATGTTTGATTCAATGGCTAAAATGACTATGGTGAGGGCTCGGATAATAGCCGCTTGATCAAAGAATTAGGCCATGCATCAAATGGTTCTTGAAACACATTCGTGCATGGGGAGCATGTTAAGTAGCCACTTGGTTATATGAATGACAGTTATCCTCATTGTGTATATAGGCTTTCTAAGATATTATATGGATGAAAGCAAGGACCTAGTCCATACATGATGGGATTTGAGAATGCCTTGTTAGCATTGGATCAAATTGCAGACACTTTCAATAACATGCTAAGCTTGAGGAAAAGTGTTGAGACATCGAGCTCCAGATGAGGTAGCATCCATTACATACCTTATTGATATGGTAGGAATTTACTTAGTGGTACATTAGGTGATCACATGGAGGATATACCAATTATTCTACATGTGGACTACATCCACATAGTCCACTCTTAGTTATGGCACATTCATAATGCTACCTTATCTATCCTTAGCAGGTTAGCACTTAATAACCCTATATATATATATATATATATATATATATATTATAGTAGCTTCATATTAGGCTTTTATCATAATGAAGACTAAGTTCTTTTGTGTGGAAGAAGAAAAAAGAAGAAAAAGAAGATTTTAGCCCTAGTGCTTTATATGTCCAAGTCTCCATTATGTTTGTTCACCCTTGGTTTCTTCCCTTCTCTCTCCTCATGTCTACTTAAATGGCTATCTTTAAGGGTATGTTTATTATGGTGGAAGGTATTTGTGGTAGCTATACCACATAATTATCTAGCATTAAAAAGAATTGCCCCTCCACTTCCTGATGTCTTAGTCCTTCAAGGTTTGATTTGAGCTAAAATTTTCAAATGCACTCTGCTAGTTGTCTATTTGTCAACAATTTATAGTGTGACAAGACATCTATCATCAAGGCATTGTCTAGTGATGCTCTAATATCATGCTTTTGATATAGCATCTCTCATTTTCCAAATAGGTTATACTTGCATATTATAGAATTAGTAGTTGGTAGAGTTCATGCATGGCAAACTCTTCCAAAGTAGAAAATGGTGTACATATGCGGATTAGCTCCTCATTTCCTTAATTGCAATAAATTTGGATATATCAAAAGTGTAATCATGGTGCTAGTATCTATATACCATAATATGAGCCAATAACCCAAAGTCTTCCACACTATATTTGACAAAAAAACTCTCCATTTTTCCCCCAACGCAATAGTGGTGAATTTGGGAATTTCACAAAAGGTTGGGAGTCATTGTTAAAACTTTGTTGTTTATTGTAAGTTAAATACTATGGATCCAAGTTTTGTGCTCAATAGCTCATTAGATTCCATTTTTGACGAGCTTTCCAGTGATAGGTCATATGATGGACTTCTGAGATATCTATGGATATATTATCTAGATCCCACAATTGTAAAAGTCTAAAGGTGGGAATTGAGAGATTTCCAAATTAATGAATATGGAGTTTCCCTCTCAATTCTAGCTACATCCTCAATTAAAACTGCAAGAAGTATATGACATGTAAGGTGTATGCAAGCATGAGAAGGAACCTTAATTTTTGAGAAGGTGTAAGCAAGCACGAGAGGACCCTTGATTTTCAAAAATAGTATTTGGATTATTAACCATGATATAATGTTCATGAAGTATATGCACATTCAAGTTGTCAATTAATTGCAACACTTATATTGATTATTCATGTAAATCTGCAAGTCGGGTATGTTGTGCAAGTTGTAATGATGATATAGGCTCTCATAAAAACCCGTAAAGGTCTTAGTTCATTCTCACCGTATGAAAAGCATGCAATGAGAGATGATCGGTCTTGAGGCTTTAAGATGGACTCGATGCCCAAGAGAGGTGAGGGAAACCCTAACCCTAGGAAGGGATCGTAGTGTATGCAAAATGCATTCTTCATGGGATTGAAGGAAGGCCATGTCATCTATTATGAATGAGTACTTGCATCCATATGCAAGAGACTATGTGAGAGATAGTAGTTTGATTCTCATGTGTCAAAGCTCTTGAAGGAATAAGTGTGTCCAACATTCCACTATGTTGAGATTGTGAAGCACAACATTTTGTTATGTCGCTTGGACCAAGGAAACATTGATCACATGATCAATTGCTTATGTTTGCATCGCAATGTGGAATAGGAGGGCATCATGTTACTAACCTCATAATGTTTTTGCAAATAGTTAGAATTTGATAGTTTTTTAAAAATTATTGAGAGTGTTAAATAGTAATAATATTGAAAAAATATTTTTACATATTTTGGTAAGATAGAATCTCTTTTATTTGTGTTTTAAGATTTTTTTTAAAAGAAACCTTTGGTTTTGTCAATGTAGGTTGGGTGTTCTAGGTTATATGATTTAATTTTTGAATTTTTTTTAAAATGATAGCATGACTACCTATGTGGTATAGGTTAGTGGAAAAAGAAAAGAAGCAAATAAAAAAGAAATAAAAGAAAAAGAAGTAGAAGAAAAAAAAAGAAGAGGGAGAATAGGAGAAAGAGGAAAAGAAGTAGAAGGAGAAGAAAGGAAGAAAAGGGTAGAGGGAGGGACTGCCCATTGGCCGCCGCCCGCACCCGCGCTACCCTTGCACTCCGTCTCTTCCCTCGTCCTCCTCCACCTCCACTCTTCCTCCTCCCAATTTGCCTACACAGCTGCAGCCGCCCAGCTAACACGCTTCCAACAGATCCATTGCTTCGATCGCCCCGCTTGTGACGCCCTGTCTACGACTACGTCCGTTGGCCGTCGCATGCTCCCGTCCCCTTCCCAGTCCACCACCGGCCTCCTTTCTCTCCGCATCGCTGCGGCACCTTCACAGGTCACCGCCTGTCTCCCAAGATCGCCCCACCGCCCCCTACTCTTTTTCCCCTGCCACCCAGTCTAGCTGCTTTTGTCTCTCGATCTCCTTACCTTCGACGTCCGCTAGCTCCTTCGCCTCGCTGCCTCTACTTCTAGCAGGCAGTCCCTGCTGCCCTATCTTGCCGCGCCAACGCCACCAACGATGCTGTCACCACCTGCACACCCTTCCGGCCCCACCGAGGCCACGATCGCTCTACCCCATCATTAACCTGCCACCTTCATCCGCCTCCTCTTCCCATCGGCTGGCAGTCCACCTGCACTCCTCTCGCTCTCTCGGCTCGCCTCTCTTATCCTCCCCTTCGCCTGCACCACCTTGCCATCATCTTCCGTGCCGCTAAACGGCTTCTCGATCCGCTACTCGATCCGCCATCACGTCCTCACATGCCGCTACCCTGTGTGCCCTCTCGCCACGATAATAAGGGCCGCGGCCCTGCAAACCCTTCTACATGGCCAATCCTACCTCCACCGCCACCCAACACCACCGGTCGGCTGACAACCACCACATATGCATACACATCCCCCGTTTAAAAGCACCGTAACACATTCACACCCCACCACCCACATTAAGACACATGTGCACTCTACATAGAAGACACATGCATTCCCACACACAAAGCGCATGTACATCACACCACATGAACCTCACCCCACGCACACACACACTTTTTTTTTTGAGTAATATCCACGCACACACACACACACAACACCCATACACCACACATGCACAATACATTAAATTGGCGCACACACACACATATATTACATCCACCACGCACACATACATCCCATGCCTCATACTAAAGGCATTTCACACCCACAAACTGGTAGGCACATAGAATACACTTCACACATCTGTACAGGATGCATTAGCCACACATTTGGACATGCATACACAAGATACATAGGGCACTCATCGCCCCTTTCCTTCCAAATCACCCTAAGACACCCACCTTGTTGTCAAGGGGGAGGTCAAAGGGAGGAAGGAGGGAGGAAAAGAGGCATATGTAGTTCAGGATGTTCCTTCCACACACGACACATACCACCACACTCACACACATGCACTCATTAGACATACATGCATCCCACCTATACACCACACACATTCACACATTACACACAAATATCCACACACACATACCCCACCTTAAGTTCCCTTAATTCCTCCTATACAAGGAGGAAGAGAGTGGGAAGTACAAGTGGAAGTAGACCCCCATTAGTACACAAGATACACACAAACATACACATGCACATAACCTACTCATAACACACACATAACATGCATTCACATACACACACAAAGTGCACACACTAACTAGCTAATGGCGCATGCATAGACACTTCACATGTACATGTAGGCACACACCACATATATTGCCACACACATGCACTCACACATAACAAAATGATACATATACAAACTGGACGACACTTACCTCACATGAGTACCCATGCATACTACACACATGTGCCACCTCATCCATGCACTAACTCACATACATTATACACTAAACACACATACAACACACCACACTTACATAATTGCACACATCAACACACACAGAGATACACATAGCTACACATGTAGGCACACACATAGGCATACCTACACGTACCATACACTACATATAGCCATTCATATAACCACTCATACATATAGTAGTGCATCCATCCATCCACCCATACACTATGTTTCTCCATACTCACACATGGACACACATGCATTGTGTATCTACTCATTAACCCACATAATGTATGCACATCCCACACACCCACTCATTCATAGTGCATACAACATCCACCTATATATAGTGCATCTATTCGTAGACCAAAAATGTATATTCATGTATGCATTCAACTGCACATGTACTGCATCCATTATTGCACATGGTACATCTTCATTCAACTTAGTACACACACTTTCACAACCATCTTGTAGTGCATCAACTCATACTCCACAATGTGCATGTAGAATGTGCCTTGTACCCCCTCTTGTGCACACACCTAGGCATATCACATAGGCTAGACACAAATCCATGTGCATTCGACTACATGTGTGTGCATTTGTGTGCATCCAACCATGCAATTGTGCATATTTTGTGTGAATTTACGCATGTACCATCATGCATCCACTTGCATAAATGCATAAAGTGCATTCACATCCTTGCATCCACACACATAGTGTGTAAGAGACTATGTGCCATTGCCTACATGTCTGCATTCATATACTCATGTGCAATTGTGTGTGTCCCAATGCATACATTTGATTACATACACCCATGTGCAATCGTTCATACACTTGCATCTGCAACCCTTCAGTATAGTGCACTCGTAGCACCTTAGGCACACCTAGTACACATTCATCACTTGCATATGTGCATGTTATACTTCATTGCGCATTGTGCACACATGCATATACCCACCATACCCTAGACACATCTTGCACCTTAACGTACATGTAACTACATTTGCATCATTTTAGGGAGTTTAGCAAGTAGCTACATCAATGCTAAATAAGGCCATTCACATGCACTTTAGGGCCTTGTGTGCATTCGCATGCACATGAATCGATAACCGCATGTGCTTTAGCCGAATGTAAACCACACACTAGCCGCTAACCTTGCATCATAATTTCCAAACCTAGTAGCCGTGTATAGCTAGTTGCTTTACACTTATATGCACATTACATGCTAGCACTCCGATTATAAATAGAACCCAATCACACACACATGCTACACTTCCATGCTAACCTTACCTGGTGCACTAACTACACTCACATTTAGTTAGGACACACCATTACACACAAAGGCTTCATACAACACTTACCCTCAAGGCATAAACGTGAACCAAAAGCTAGATGGCATAGAGTGAAGGGATCTACAAGCCAAGTCATATGTACTCAATGGCAACTGAAAGTGTAGAAGCTAAGGAACAGAATATGTACCACAATCAATATAATCTGTGTTGACTTTGATTTAAGTACTACAAGTTGTTAACAATTCACTAATGCATGCAAAGAACAAAAAGCCAGCTGATGCACTACACATTTGCACATAATTAGAAGTAGGAAAACATGTAGATGTTTTTTTTAATGGTCAACAATTTGTCTTAGAGCTAGAAATGCCTAAATCCTCATGAACAAAATCTTCAACTCTCTTTTCTTTTCAAATTCTTATCCTCATCACAAACTAAAAACTCTAGCATTCCCACAAACTCCTAAATAACTTTGTGTGGCTACATAGAATTCTTATCCAAATTGGACGTCTCCATAATGATCTCATGGTCCCTAAAGCTGAATGACCAAGAATCTAACTAGCTCACACAAATACCAATGAAAGTTTTAGGATTGAATGGCTTAATGATTCCATTGTTGACTCTTATACCGTACTTGACCTAGGTCAAAGAACATATGATTCTTCCATGAAGAAAACTTGAACGGAACTCATCTACTTAGGCACACCAAACTTCAGCTTTAGCTCTAGAACAAAACAAATCAACTGCAAAGAAAAATGCAAAGTCTCGATGACCATGTTAGCCAAATTACAAATGCTATGCATTCATCCTATGACCCACCTCATAAATCACCTTGCACATAGCCTTCTAAGCCTAATGATTGTAAAACCTACCAACAATCAAACCATGAGACCTATTATTTTCCAAGGCAACAAACACCTAGCCTTCTAAGCCTAATGATTGTAAAACCTACCAACAATCAAACCATGAGACCTATTATTTCCCAAGGCAACAAACACCTACTACACTAACCCTCAATGTATTAGGCACGGACTCACTCACTTGAGTCATGAATATCCTAGATGTAGAAAACCCAATAGTAGTTGTTAAGTGCATCCTAGAATTACTAATTCCACTAGCATGGCCAAGGCTGTGACCGTAGAACCAAGAGATGATAAGCTAATCCCACCCCCTATCTTAGGGTTAAATTAATTCATGAAACAAGAGCACAACACTGAATCTCTCATTGACGAAGGAATTGATTATAATATCCCTCACCTATCATGCTTGGACTTGCATACAACAACCCAAAATAGTGCCCACAAATGCCATAGTCATTGCTTGCAAAGAATCACCATACCATCTTCTAGGTAAATGTAAAATCTTAACTGCCGTAGAAATTGAACCCTTGCCAAAAATGATTTATATGCTTCCTAATCTTGAGAGGATTTCAAGAAGAATATCCTACTTGGTAGACATTTCAAATGTGCAACTAAATGTGATGTAGACTATGAGGGACAACATATACATTTGACCCTAGTGATCAGAACTCAATGGAAGAGAGTCATGAAGTTCTTAGAGAACTACTTGAAGCACAAGGCCACAAGCAAATTTCCCTTAGTGCAAAGTTCTCTAGTCCTAGTAAGAAACCTCAAGGATTTTGTAGCACTACTTCCATTTCATTGTTAGTAATACCAAACATAGTACCCTATATAAGAAATGACAAACAAGCATGACACCATGATGGAAACCCAAAGCATTGCTACATGCTCAAGGATATTGCCAAAATAGATGGATTTGGTTACCCAAACCACTTGCATCACCACCACTATTAATTGCAGCCCAAAAGAAACAAAGAAAATGACCTAAGCTTGGACCCCAACATAGGACAAAAGCCACTTGAGATATTGATCTAGTTAGGATAGAAACCATGACACCAAACTAAACCTTATCAAAAAAAGGAGGTAGAGTCTAACATTGAGGTACAACCACATAATGTAGTTGTCCAATCCAAGGAGACAATGATAAGAGAGAGAGAGAGAGAGAGAGAGAGAGAGAGAGAGGGACAAAGAGCTCATCATTTCCTCCACCACCATCATCTCACTATACATAAAGCAGAAGGAGAGGGGTATAAAGAAGAAGGGAGGAGATCCGTGAATGTGAAGAAGAAGGAGGGAGGTGCAAAGGGTTTCATATTCAAGCCTTTGAGGTAGGTATATTGCTAGTAATACCATATTGGAAAATATGGGAATTTCCCATTAGTTTGGGACACAAGGTCAAATCTTTGGATTTGTCATAACTTGAGCACTATAACTCCAAAGTGAGTGCTCTATAGCTCAATAGATTCCATTTTTCAAGTGCTTTCAAATGATAGGTCACATAATATGGTTTTGAGAAACTTATGGGCATGTTATCCGGGTGCCACCTTTCTAGTATTCAAAAAATGGAAATTGGGAGATTCCCAAACTCACTAATATTGTGTTCTCTCCTTTCTTTTTTTTCCTTTTTTTTTCTCTCTTTATTTTTGTTTTTGGAGAGATGTATTGAGAGAGAGGGATAGAGGGAAGGAGGGAGAGAAATAAAGAGAAGAAGGGAGGGATAGGAAGAGAGAAAGAAAAAGGGAGAGAGAGGGGGCTTCATGAGAGAGAGAGAGAGAGAGAGAGGAGAGAAACAAAAAGAGGGAAACAAAGATGGAGAGAGAGGGAGAGAGAGAAACAAAGAGGGAGAGAGAAATCAATAGATGGAGGGAGGGAGAGAGAATGAGAGTGAGGGAGAGAAACAAAGAGAGAGAGAGAAGGGGGCAAGAGAGAAACAGAGGGAGAGAGAGAGAGAGGAAAATGAGAGAGGTGGGGAGAGAAATAGAGAGGGAGAAGAGATGGGGAGAGAAATAGAGAGAGAGAGGAAAAAGAGAGAGGTGGGGAGAGAAATAGAGAAGGAGAAGAGATAAAAATAGAAAGGCGAGAGAGGAAGGAAGAAAGAGAAAAATAGAGAGAGAGAGAGAGGAGAGAGAAATAGAGAAACAAAGAGAATGAGAAAGGAGGGAGAGAGAAAAATAGAGAGAGAAATGAGAAGAGAGACAAAGAGAGGGAGGGAGAGGAGAGAGAAATAGAAAGAGAAGAAATAGATATATAGAGAAAAAAGAGTGAAAAATAGATAGAGGAAGGGAGAAAGAAATAGGAATCTAGATGGAAGGAGACAGGAAAAAAGAGAGGGAGGTAGCGAGATATAGAGAGGGAGGAGGAAGAAATAGAGAGAAAGGGAGAGAGAAGTAGATAGAGAGGGGAGAGAAAAGTAGAGGGGGGAAGGGAGAAATAAGGACGAGAGAGAGAAATAGAAAGGAAAGAGAGAGAAAAATATAGAGGGAGAGGGAAATAGAAAAGGGAGGGAGAGATGCATTGAGAGATAGGGAGGCATTGCCCCTCCTTTCTTTGTTTCTCTATTTTCTTATTCTCTCTTTATTTTTGTTTGTGAACAAATGCATTGAGAGAGGGATAGAGAGAGAGAGAAATGGAGAGAAGAGGGAAGGAGAGAAAGAGATAGAGAAGGAAGGAAACAAAGAGAAAGAGAGATGGGGGAAAGAAAAAAAAAAGGGAGAGACAAGGAAAGAAATGAAGAGAGGGAGAAAGAAAGAGAGATGGAGGGAGGGAGGGAGAAAGGGGGAGAGAGAAAGAGAAGAAAAATGGAAAGGGAGAGAGAGAAGGAAGGGAAAGAGAGGTAGGAGAGAGAAGAATAGTGAGAGAGAGAGGGGGATAGGAAGATAAATAGAGAGGAAGGAGAGATAAAAATAGAGAGAGGAAGAGATGGAAGAAAGGGAGAGGGCAGAAGGAGATAGAAAACAAGAGAGGGAGAAAAATAGAAAAATAGAGCAAGGGAGAGAAAAGTACATGAAGGGAGGAAGAGATAAGGATGAAAAAGAGAAATAAAAAGGAGGGAGAGAGAAAAATAGAGAGGGAGAGAGACAAAAAAATAGAGAAGAGAGAGATGTAGAGAGAAATAGAGGGAGGAGAGAAAGAGAGAGCGAGAGAGAGAGAGAGAGAGAGAGAGAGAGAGAGAGAGAGAGAGAGAGAGAGAGAGAGAGAAAGGAGAGAGAAAAGTCACTACTATGAAAGAGGGAGAGAGAAATAGGGGGGATGGAGGGAGAGAGGTGCATATAGAGAGGGATGGAGGGAGATATAGAGAATTAAAGAGAGATAGAGATAGAGAGAGGGGAGGGAGAGAGAGATAGAGAAACAAAGCGAGCAAGGGAGGAGAGGAAAACAATAGATGGTAGTGGGAAACACACACACACACACACATAAGGAGGGAGGGAGAGAGGGAGAAAGCAAGGGAGCAATGAATTGTGAGTGAGAAGTATATTATCTAGTGTATCATTGACGAAATGGGCAACAATAATTGTCATAACATTCAAGATTGAGAGGTGTATCTCAATCAATGTGTCCCATATCCTTGCACTTAGTGCAAGCTGGCAATTCCACAAAAATATCAATTGTCTATAGACCATGTGCAATGCTTCTCTAAGTTTCAATTGGAAATCATTGACCAAGAAATCTTGGAATTTAAGTTAAGGGTAATAAAAATGTGTACTAATCATGCTTTACATTCAACTATAATTGAATATCACATATAGTAATATTAAATGTACCCTAGAAATACCTGTAGGGCGATACCTTTCCATCCCAAGGAATACACTTATTGTGCTATGTGTAAAAAGATATCATGGGCATGCAATGGATGGAGTGCTTGAGCCAATAAATATATTGAAGGGCATGCTGCTAACTATGCCCTTGACATTAGAAGACATTGGGGACCTTTTTGACCTTCCTCCAATCTTGAAGCTTGAGACGAAGGCAATGATCGATGGATTACTATCCATGGATGCTAGGTCATCTATTTCTTTGAGAGAGGAGGCATCCATATCACTATACAATGTGTACAAGGTATATTGTTGAAAGATGCTACTTGTGCTCCCAAGTGTACATACAAATTATAGATGGAGCGATGGGAGTGTTATGGAGCTGTTTAGGTATATACTATACTCCTTTATCTTTGACTCCATTATAAGAATGCTTTTTACATTCTTTAAAGGTTTTTAGGTTTCTTTTTTAGGTTGCTAAAATATCACATAGTGTCACCTAAAAGCACAATGTCCAAGTCTTGTGATGATGTGTGACTAGCTTTCCAGAAGCTTAGCATGGACTATAGTAGTATTCATGCATGTGTCAATGATTGTGTGCTATTTTGAAAAGACCACAAGACTATGGAGACATGCTCGAAGTGTTGTGCTCATAGATATTGATGGGACCTGCAAGGACAAACTATTCGTCAAAAAATTATTAGATATTTTTTACTTATATAATGTATCTATCACTTGTTTCGTACATCAGGAATGGCTAGCTTCACAACATTGCATTCACAAAATGGATACACATATGAAGTCTAGCAAATATAAATAGACTTACTAGCATGAAGTCATATTGACTTCACCTTTCCAAGCTTTGTATGAGAGCCAAGGAATCTTTGGCTAAGTCTTTCTATGGATAGCATGAATCCCTTCTGTCTTTGCTCAAGTTTCTATAGTGTGTGGCATGTAGTCCTTGTAAACACCAATATCTCACCATGGCTTTCTACGAAGAAAGGACACCTAATCCTTAGCTTGCTGATTCCTAGGTGATATAAAGTTAAGAACATGGATATTTATGTTTATCAATTAGTTAATGAGATCAAGATTTTGTGGAAGGAGGGGATTGCTATGGAAGACACGAGCAAGCATGTTGGCAAGCACGATCCATTAATATATGAGTCATTCTTATGTAAATCGTGCAAAAAAATTTGGGGTTCAGGGAGTGCTCAAGCAGAAAAGCTTCCATTCTCATTGACATGGCTCATTTATGTTTGTGTTGGCTAGATAGGAATATTATGACAGGTCTGATTATCCCATGTTATCATGCATATCCATTGTGTGGACCATAGTTAGACTCTCAAAGTTTATGGACCATAAAGAAGATGGTATATGAGGAGTACATTGCATTTTTTCTAGAGAGCCATGATTTGAGGGGCAGGTTTTCTTGGATGAATTTTAGCATGAATGAATGCTCGAAGATGGTATGAGTGGAAAATGGTCCACAAGGATTCGCTTCTAAGAAGAATGTAACAGTTCTTAGTTTTTTATGAGTTTCCATATTGGACCACTTACATATCGATCATTTGTTAGATTCCATGCATATTTTCAAGGATGTTGACAACTAATTATAGGACCATATCATAGGCAAGAGAGACATTGTAGAGGCATGAATGGATTTAAAGGAGGTAAGCAACAGGACTAAGATCCCATGATTGGCACAAAAGATACCAAGTTGATAGTAAGTACAATTAGTATTTAATACCATATTAGAGAATTTGGGAATCTTCCAAGTGATCCCACTTTCAAATAAGGGGTAAAGATTTGGTCATGTGGCTAAATCTTAATCCATGCTTCAAAGTGAGACTTGGAAAGACAACTTATATAGTAATTAGGGTGGAGTCCAATTTTGAGTAAGGAGATAGGATTTGATCATGTGAAGAATTTTCAAACTCCCTAATATAGTGGTATTTCACTATTTTGTATCGATTGGATGTTTGTTATTCTTTAAATTTTTGATAGTTCATACTACTAACCATGATTACAACATGTCTTACTCTAAGATACGTTTGGTGATTTATAAGTTGTCAAACTTAGTGCAATGGATCTCATAGAAGGAGATCAAGATACCCTCCATTGAATTTGCAAGGTAAGGAGTAGTAGAGATAATCTATCTCTTTGAGAAGTACCTATCTATGAGCATGCTCATGATACAAACTCATCTCCTACTACATCTCATAAATGAAGTGAAGATTGATGCATCCATCCATACCTAATGAATGTTTATCTTGGAATGCCTCATGAAAATCTTGAAGGACTTTGTATGAAAATGAGCTTGAAGGACTTTGTATGAAAATGCATCCATCCAAAGGGTTGAAGGTTGGCTAGTGTCAAAGGCATTGGTACATATTTTGAAGTGATTAGGGATAGTGGATTCAGATAACAGTATGATATGGATGCTAAAGGACAATGATAGATTGACAAGAGATATGATGGTTGAATATGGGATTAAAAAAAAGATTGATAGTGCCATGGAGGAGAAAGTGAATCATTTTTGTTTATTGCACCATACATCCATGGAGAAGTGGCTCGGTGGTATGAGTAGACCATAAGGGAACATGAGAGAGCGCAACCAAAATTTTATTATAGAATATGCTATCAACCCATTTGATATTGTGAGGGCATGGAGGAGATACCATGGCTTATACTTATGAGGTGGTTATGTGATACCTTGACCAAAGCTTCACATGAAGAGGTAAAAATCTCTAGAGAGGAGTGGAAATTCTCAAGGGGATGTAGCCCAAAGATGATCACATGCTTTCTGTGTCATTGTATTTAGATATTATAGGAGGAAAGTAATCTAGCTAGTTGAATGTACAATAAAAAATCTACAATGTAGCATGGTCACGTGGGCAACATTTTCAAGTTAAGTGTATCGACAAAATGCACTCCACAATAGAGTGTGGTGTCATAGCAAAGTTTGGGCAAGAGAGTCAATAGTGAGCCACGAACACAAACAATGTTGTAGATGTGATGGAGTATTTTGGCAATTTACAAAGTATTATTTTAGTAAAATACCACAGCTTCTCCATGACCATATTCAATATATAGTGGTTTAAAGTGATATTGGAAGAAGTAAGAAAAACCGTTTGACGATGTTTATTAGGATTCATGGAGATAGCTTCCAGGAAAAGATAGGATGATTTGCATGACATGTTTGTCTTTCCAAGTCATTGAGAATATGCACATGATCTTTTTGTTAACTTATTCATAGCACGAAACAATCACATGTATTGTGCTATTAACACCTCAAAGTGCTCAATTGTATAATGAAAGCAATGTTCCTAGTATGGATAAGAAGAGTATATAGGTACAGGAGTTGATATTGTAGAGGGTGGAGAACAAGGAGAGCTTGAAATGTACGAAGGAGACCAGCACATGTAATGTAGATGAAGAGATAGGAGTATAAGAATTTTTTGAGAATGAAGTGGGCTCATATTTCTATGGACCCACGCAAAGACCTTCTAATGTATGCCGAGCTATGCCAAGAGCTTGATATGAAGCTACAAGATCCATCATATTTATGTCCGCTTATCAAATTCATTGATAATTCACTTTTGTTAGAACTTTATTATATAATTTTTAAGTAACATTCTTTCTTGAAAAGTTATAGTATCGTGCTTTGCCTAAACCCATATATTGATTATGCTAATATTGTTTTTTATTGTAAAAATTACTATTATGATCTAGAGAGCAAGATGAGTCAAGGGATGGCAAATGAGGAGCTACAAGAGATCTTTATGTGTGTGTGTGTAGTATCGAATGGCAAGATTTAGAGATATGGCAGACCAAGAGTAGTGTCAGTCATCGACTAGGCATTCTATTCATTCTACCGTAGTATGCTCTGATGAATCGATCTTCAATAGACGGAGTTGATGCTCTAGACTCTGACTATTATAGAGGGAGCGACTGACAAAGAGGGTAGTTATGGTGGATGCCTAGGATAGCCACAAACTTTCTCCACTTATCGTTCTAGGGGTAGCTCTGGGGGTGCTCTAGAAATACAGATATTGTGATCCCATAGCTAGGTGCTACTCCTCATGCTCTTATCAGTTCTAGAGAGGTTGGATCAATTGGATACTATGGAGACAACAATGTAGTATCTCCATATCGTCGCAATCAAATGGATACTTATCACCTCTAGGGTTTGCTACACCTATAGAGACATCTATTCCCTTGATTGAAGTTTTGCTCAGCCATCTACAAGGTGACACCACGATGGATGCTACTTTTAGAGATACCACCCCTGTAAGTACACCAGATGGACAAGGGTCTCCTAGTTAGGGCTAGGAGCATAGTCAAAGGTGGACAAGGACACACATTAGATGGATCCCACCAGAGTATGGATACCTAATCGATGAGAAAACTAGTGCCATTCTCATGAATGATGGGAGGAGAGTGATGGTATCCATGAGAGAGTCGTGCCAATAAGTATTTAGGCACAATGTTCTAGACCATTGGAAAAATATATCTGAGGAAAGAAAGGACTATGTGGTAGCATTCCTCCATTAAGGAGTTCGCAGTACCTACAACAACAAGCTAGTTTTCCATAGGATGGATAATGGATTAGACATCTACATACATGTCATATAGACGATTAGATTTTCTCAAGGCAATCAAGAGTTGCGCTCCAAAGTTTAAGTGGTTGGACATAGAGGATTGGTAGAGACTCAAATAGAAGGCCATAGACTCTCTAGAACAATGGTGGTAACAATGAGAGGTAACAAGGGTATGGGTGAAAATAGGGATCTTACACTTGAGTAAGCTACTAATAAATATATATGTGCATCACATGGGTTCAAAATAAGGTACTTTTGAAATAACATTTTTATACATTTTTTACATATAGAAGGATGTAATATAAAGGGATTATTCACATATTGAATAGAAAGGGGTTATGTTTTATTTAGAAAAAAATTATATATAAGAATATTTATAAATAGGCCTTGAATGCACGTGATGTAGAGGATATGTATATAGTAACTTCCTTGAGGTCCTACATCATATGGGAAGTGATGGACATAGAACTTATTTGAAGGATTTTGTAAGTTTTCTTTTGGTTGTGTTCACTTTCTTATTTAGTATACTAATTATAGTAATAATCTTATTTCTAACAACCTACTTTGTCTTTCTTGCAATACTCAATCACAAATCGTGATGCTATAGGTTTGGAGGCTGGGCATGCAAAGAGGCACTATCTCACTACACTCATCAATAAATTATATGCATACGGCAGCACAATAAGTCATGCCTCTTTTCTATTTTCAGCTATTAGTTTTTTGGGATGCATTATGTATTATGGATTACTCTCTGGTTGTTTATATTACATAGTCTGTCTGATAGTCCATTGTGTTTGGATGAGCTCTCAGACTATGAGGAGATGTAGCAGTTTCTTGGATTCATGGAGCATATATCCTTTCCTTTTTTGGCCCTATAATCTGTGTTTGCTCTTTCTATGTGGCTTTTCTTTGATATATTGCTCATTCTTTGTATGGAATCATATTTCTTGATATTATAGATACATTTTTTTGTTTGTTTTTGGATATTTTCCCTATTGTTTCATATAGTTTTATGAGATATCATCATTGATATTATACTTATGTGAATATTGAATCATCAACTCTTTCTTCAACATATCTCATAATGTATGTATTTTGATAAAAATTGTATACTCAATTTATAATTTCTTTATGGAATATTGTTCAGTACATGGGACTGGAACGGTAGTAATGTAACATGCAGTGCCATCTTTTCTCTCTCTACAACTGTCATTAGCATTGCAAATATACTTATATACATCACTATGTATGTTAGTAAATGCATTAAAAAGTGTCATTATGTGCATCAAATAATAATGCAGGGTAGTGATAAAAATAGCAATGTATTTGTAAAGATGTATGCACGAATTATTTTAGTGATGATGCTGTGAGATGGATTGAGAATTCTCATTCCAGGGTTTGATTGTTGGAAGGTGCTAAGCCTTTATTTACTCAAGATCACAAGCACATTAAGTCAAAAATGTACTTTTATTCATCACGGGATTAAGAAAAGGACCAAAGAGAGTTTACCACGTGTGTAAGAATATGGTATTCTTGTCTCCTCCTTTTTGGAGATAGGAGAGTCCACTTCATGATTCTCTCCTCTCTTTTAGCCAAAATCTCCAAAGTTCGACATGGTTTGATAGTCCAGAAGTTCTTATTTACTTATAAAATTTGACAATCAGTTATGATAAAGATGTTGTGAAGTTAATAATGACTTTTTTTGAAAGTTTGGGAGTTCATTCAACTTTTTAATATTCCTTTTTAGTTCATTCACCTTTCTCGATGAGCTTCTTTCTCGGCTCATTTTCCTTTCTTAGTGAGGGCATTTCTCTGCAAATTCAATCTAAGTATGGCATCCAAAAGGTGCCCTTCTCGTTTAATAAACTCCTACATTGACTATAGCCAAGAAGTAGACAAAAATTGGGAGCCCAAAACCTTTTGCATAAACAATTGGGTTACCATGTTTTCCTCTAGCAAAGGCTCTCATAAGGTGAAAAGAAGATAAAGAGAGGATATAAAGCATCATTGGAAGGGGCGTATCATTGCTTTCAAAATTACACATGAAAGGTTGTTAGTCAAAGTGCAACATGTTTACATGGCCAAGGATATGCACTTGTCTCCTAACGAACATCTTTGCCAGCAAACACATTGTAAGTCTTAAGTTGATAACATATGTGATATATTTTGTTCATTTAAGTGAGTATAAATATCAAAATCTTGGTTGTAGATATATCTCCATCAACAATTACTGAATGCAACCTGTGGAGAGTTTGAGTAGAACTTTCAGTGTGATTCATAAGGCATTTGTAGACATTATCTATGCTGATGAGACTGTCGGTTCTTTTAGTGAGACAATATTTTTTATATATTATGCACAGTATGTGGTTCCATCCAGAGAGGGTACATATGGACATATCGAGGATTTGCCATTGCCAAGTCTCTTATCTCTAATCTGGGACGTTCTTGATAAGGCAACGATACATAGTTTTAAATTCAAAATATGTTAAGGTATTCAAAAGTCCATGATAGCTCAAAGGATCTCAAGAAGAATACGCTTGTCATGGTTTATCCCTTTACATATCTTTGTGGACTGCTTCAAAATAGCAAACTTACAAAGAACAAAAGTATCTCGGCTAAGTAGAAATTTTGCAGAAGCAGAACTAGATAACATTATAGGAAGGCTTTGGAAATCTATAGAGGTTGACCATAAGGGTGATACCATGAGGTGTATTGTATGTCCCCAATCCTTGTCTTTGTGTTATAATATAGTACGACAAACTCTTGCTTTGGGATTTGATTATAGGAGATACAAACTTAAACTAGGCATTTGGATTTCATTGGATTCTGATACAAATTGCACGCCCTTCAAACTTAAGGTGCAAGTTATAGAAAAAGAGGTAAATATCACTTCCAATTAGTTTCTTAAATATGTAAGGGATACCTTGGAGATGCTAGATTGTACATCCCTAGAATGTAAGTTCAAAGTAAATGGTAAAATAGTTGGGAAAAGAGCTAAACGCTATTTCTCTTGTATGAGTTCCTTGCCCCCCACAATTGTAAGCTTCGAGCCATAAATATGAAAAATTTGATGACATTTAAATTTGATAAAAAGCTTTTCATTGATTGTATCAAGAGTTACAAAATTGAATTGTAAATATACAAGGATCTTGCTTCATTTACATCTATTTGTCTTTCTTTAGCTTTGTAACTTCTTCATTTCTTTCTGTAAAGATATCTAATCTCCTTACATTGGCTTGTTTCTTTCATTTCTTGAAAAATTTGATTGGATAGGGGGCCTCTTCTCTTCAGACTGATGAGGAGATGGATGAGAAAGTGTGGGCATTTTTGTCTTTTTGGAGTTTACCTTGTCTTTCCAAATGACTTGCCCTTCGTCTTACCCTTACTCTTAGTTAATGATTTTAGTGGAGGAGAGTTGAGGTTGGCTAGCATGATTTCCTTGTCCAAAATCAACTCAATACATCTCTCTCTTAACCACCATGTGTATGAATCGTGGTAATCTTGGCACTACAAGGAAATTTGTAATAAGTAGGAAACTATACCCAACATGTATCTTAAAAGTTTAAAAGTTGTTAGGGCAGTGATAGTTCGTACTTGTAGGGAGTTAATACGAAGAAATGAAATAATTATAAAATTTGATGATAATGCACTAGTTCTTGTGAAAACTCAAAGACATGTTGCTCAAAAAACAATGTGAAAGATACTTACATTAGCCCCATCTATCTTGAGAATCTTTGAATCTATTGTCCTAGAAACATTTGAAATCACTTTCCATCCACAAGAATGTGCATTATTTTGCAAGGGCACTTCTTATTAGAGAAAGCTATATGGTTTTTGAGGATCAGTAATATCTTCATATGTGGTGTCCAAAAAGGTAACCACCAACCTGCTAGCACTGTAAATGGAAACATGTTACTTAAAAATGATAATCAAATAAAATAAATAAAAAACCAAAAAATTAAGGATTATTATATTCAATGCACATTTTTGCTTGGCCGTGGATACCACTAAGAAAGTTTATAAGGATAATTTCTCTAGTGAGAATATCAATATATATTAGGCTCCAATGTCCTCTGCAAAGTGAAATGTTATTAAGAAATGCATACTATAAAGAAGTATACATTAAGCCATTCGCCTTACCCTTACTCTTAGTTAAGGATTTTAGTAGAGGACAATTGAGGTTGACTGGCATGATTGCCCTGTCCAAAATCAACTCAATACATCTCTCTCTTAACCACCATGTGTATGAATCGGGGTAATCTTGGCACTGCAAGGAAATTTGTAATAAGTTGGGATGTTAGGGCAGTGATAGTTTGTACTTCTAGGGAGTTAAAACGAAGGAATGGATAATGCACTAGTTCTTGTGAAAAATCAAAGACATGTTGCTCAAAAAACAAAGTGAAAGATACTTACATTAACCCCATCTATCTTGCTCAAAAAACAATGTGAAAGATACTTACATTAACCCCATCTATCTTGAGAATCTTTGAATCTATTGTCCTACAAACATTTGAAATCACTCTCCATCCATAAGAATGTGCATCATTTTGCAAGGGCACTTCTTATTAGAGAAAGCTATATGGTTTTTAAGGATCAACAATATCTTCATATGTGGTGTCCAAAAAGGTAACCACCAACCTGCTAGCACTGTAAATGGAAACATGTTACTTAAAAAAGGCAATCAAATAAAATCAACAATAAACCAAAAATGTGAGGATTATTATATTCAATGCACATTTTTGCTTGGCCATGGATACCACTAAGAAAGTTTATAAGGATAATTTCTCTAGTGAGATTATCAATATATATTAGGCTCCAATGTCCTCTGCAAAGTGAAATGTTATTAACAAATGCACACTATAAAGAAGTATACATTAAGCCCTTTACAAAATTGCATATCTTTGGACATAAGGAAAAAAAATTGGTAGTTTGTGATTGGATCGAACGTTTTGAAAAATATTTCTATGTTTGAACGAGATTTTGAAAACAATTCCATTGATAAAAATGGATCAACAATAAATATAGTTTTAGAGATTTATTGGTTGAGAGAAGCAATCAACACCCTAAAATCAATAGCAAAAACAAAGGAATGTCATTTGCAATGAACAACACTATCATTCCATATAGTAAAAATTTTGAGTCAAAATGCCTTACCTTATGCAACAAAAGGCTTAAATTTTTGACAATTGAATATCTTTCTTAACAAGCATGGATTTGTCCTTAGGGAAAATACTTAGGTAGTCCTCTTCTAAAGAAGTGCAAGACACATTCACAACCATTTGCTTGTATAGTTTCCCCATTCTCTTCACATTGACAAGGCCAAGTACAACAATTTTCCTCTTGCAAAGTTTATCCTCCAACTATATAACCTCTTGTGGTCATTCTTGTTGGTGGGGGATCACTAGCCCTTTCACTCTCCTAGATAATTTTGGAGGAATGTTAAGGATCTCAAATGATTTTTTTTTAGTAGTGGGCAAGGGCCTCAATACCTTGTTTGCTAACCATACTAAAGTCTTTGTTCATCAAAGTCTCTCTATGAGCATGGGCAACAACAATGTAAGCATCGTTCATAAAATCAATAACAAAGTCTTCAGTAGCCTTTTGAAGGCAAACAATGGCTACAACTGCCATTTTTTTTGCATGCCAACTTCAATGGTTGATAATCTATAAGAAATGTCTTTGATAAATTTGATAAATATTCTCTTTGGAATCACATGCTCTCTAGCTCTTTGTGTCTTCCTTATCTCACTAAAACATTTCTAAACATAATAAAATCTAGATTTTCTCTTTCTCTTGGACTTGGAAGGCTCTTCTTGTCCATGGGCATAAGAGGGCTCAAGTTGCTTTGTTTGTTGAATAGGGGCTCTAAGGGAGGTTGGAAACTTGGTAGTTATAGGGAAGGACTATACATAATGAAGCTTACTATGGATAGGAGAAGACACTGTCTCTACATTAGATTACTTAGATTGCATGTTAGGAGACTGAGGGAAACTAGGGGTAGGAGGGATTTTAGGAGGGAAATATTGAGGAACCATTGATGGCCTTGCCTCTTCCTCACTATCTTTGCAGTCTATATACACCTTCCTTATAGTCTACTTTGTCCTACCCATGACCTGTTGGAAAATGGGACAAGTTAGAACATTTAAAAACCTTAAACACAAATCAAAAACTTAAAATATAAATCAGAAACCTTAAACACATGAAAAACCTTAAACCCTAATTAGAAACTTAAAACATCAAATACGACGCAAAAGGAGGGAAGCCCAAGATGAAAGGCGATTCATTTGCGTCGTAACTACGAAACAAAGATTTGAACAACAAATATAGTGCAAATGAACTTGAGAACTAGGTCGTAGGTAATACATTCACGCCGTATTTATAGACGACAGATACGACGCAAACACACTAAAGCGGCATGAATAACGTTTCACCTTTTCGTGTCATATCTACAAAGGGGAGCTTGCATGGCCATTTTTCCATGACCAATATGAAGCGAATGCACTCGAGCGCTAAATACAAATTCACCTACTCGCATCGTATGTGTAGATTGAATCACTTAGAAGAAACATCAAATAAGACACGAATGAACTCGACTATCAGATGACAGGCAATACATTCGTGCTGTATTTGTGGATGACAGATACAGTGTCATGCCGCTACAAGAACATAGTGTGGAAAACTCTAGAGTGCGGCTTTCTTATTGATCTAGAGAGCAAATGCCATATTACTCATTAATGTCAGAGTTCGTAGTGTGGATGGTTCAAAAATAATAGATTTTTGGACAAGTTTAGCCAATTTTTGATATTTTAGATATTATCTCTTGTAAAATCCAAAAATTGTATAAACGACTTCTAGAATAGGATGACATGTAAAAGAAAGCATGTAGCTTTTAGCCATTTTGGGAGGAATTTATATAAAAAGAAGGATTGGAAAAATCATGCAACACATGATCGCAATTTTAAGGTAGTGAACAACACTCCGAACTAGGAGAAGAAGAAGGAATGATCTGGGAGTATTCTACCTCCCTTTCAGAGCTAATGGAAGCATCAAATTGGCGGTCTGAGCAGCATAGAGGAAGTTATTGTTTTATGCACGTTTTTGTTTACAAGAGACTCATCTTCTCATAATGCAAAAATAAATTGATAGGCTTCATCTCTGTGAATATTCTTCTACATCTTCTATTTCTTTGAATCCCTTCTATTTTGTCTACTCGTCTCCTCCCTGAATCTCCCTTCACCCTACTGTCTCTTACCTCTGCGTGGTAGAATTTCGATCCCACATGCTCTAACAATGGTGCAAATGTAGTGAAGTGCAAAATTAAAATTGACCTTCTCACACCGTATCTATTGTGTATTACCGATATGCATGCTCGATTAAAATGTAGTCGACCATTATTGGATATTATTGGGTAGAAATTACCAATATAGTGTAAAGGACAATCATTGAACTCGATGTTGCTATGTATTCATGCTGTATTTATAGATCGAATGTCACTCAGAAGACACATTGAGATTAAGCATCACTCAGAAGGCACACTGAGATCAAACATCACCGAGAAGGAACCGTATCGTCTTTCACGCTCATAGATTTAAAAAGTGAGCCACATAAGCTGGCATTGGTCTTTTATACTTGTGGGGTAGGCGACACATGGTACTATTTTATTGGCTAGGGTTTGGAGGTGCCATCCACATGGCTATTGACGTGGCTGTCCATGAGATTGGATGTGTGAATCTAGATATTGTTGCCCCTATGGTGATCTTTACTAGGAAACCTTCACCTGAGAATGTGGATGCTCGAGCTAGAGGAAGAGGGGATTAGTAAGGTGGGCAAGCTCCTTACTGGAGCTTGCCAAAGCTTGTAGCCATGTGCGACGACATGCAAGGGAGGGAGGATCCCCCTCCCCTCCCCTATTTAAACCATGGGGGCGGCCAGAGAGGATTTGCGCCGTGAGCTACTACACCCTTAAAATCGCTTGGACCATAGTCTACTACCCTTCCGCTCTGCACTGACGAGGAGTTGCGGAGCTGCCCATCATCGCCTGTGCCTAGGGAGGAGCCGCCTTGCATTCACCAACATCGCCGTCAGACGACTATACCCCCCCCCACGTCTGATTTAAACCTCCCCCTCCACGTGGCAGAAGCTTCTGGAAGCTTAGAAGCTTCCAAGGGGGGGCCTTCCTAAGACCCCTTCCTATGGGCTTTGGGGTTACTTTCCCCCTCCCTCCAAAGTTTTCCCTTAAGGGCCCTTAGGCCCTTTCCCTCCTTCCAAAAGGTGTAGCCTTTAAAGGATACTTTTTTCCCCCTTATAAAAGTTCCTCTCTAAGGCTCCCTTAGGGCCTTTCCACCCCATAAAAGGTTACCCCAAAGGGCCTTTCTTCCCCCCCCCCCCCCCCCACCCCCTTGTTTTTTTAAAATCCCCCCTTAGGCCTTTTTCCTTTCCCTACCCCCAAATTTCCTCCTAAGGCTCTATAAGCCCCTTTCCCCCAACTTTCCAAAAAAGGTCTTCATATGGTACCTTTAAACCTTATTTCCCCCATATAAAATTCCCTCATGTGCCTCTTTAAGGCCTTTTCCCTTCTGACACAAAATAACCTCTTGAAGGTCTTACACACCTTTTTTTTCCCCTTTCTTTTCCATCCAGCCCCAAGATCCAAAGCCCTTTTTCCATGAGCCCTCGTATTGCCCTCTCAAGTGGGGTTTAAAAGCCGTTACCCCGTTGAGATCAAGGCCTTTTGCCCACTTTTAAGTCGGGGTTTTAAAAACCCTTCCTATAGAAAATCCCCACTTAAGTTCGCAAGAGGAAACCTTCTAGAAACTGTTTGTGACGGATGGTGCAATATATCGCAAAGGAAGCCACGGTGAAATTTCAAAAAGGAGTTGTAAAGCTGCTTCCACGACGGAAAGACTAAAATTGCAATGCCTCCTAAGAAAGTCCAAGGCGTTTAGGAGATGAAATGAGAGAGAAAGAGAGGGAGAGGGAGAAAGAGAAAGAGAAAGAGAGGGAGAGGGAGGGGGACGGAATGAGAGAGGGAGAGAAAGAGAAAGAGAGGGAGAGGGAGAGGGAGAGGGAGGGAGAGTGCATTCTCTCTCTCCCTCTCCCTTTTGCTTTTGGAGAGTGTTAGGATATATTGTGAGAGGGAGAGGAAATGAGAGAGAAAGAGAGGGAGAGGGAGAGGGAGGGAGAGAAAGAGAGAGAGAGAGAGGGAGAAAGAGAAAGAGAAAGAGAAAGAGAGGGAGAGGGAGAGGGAGGGAGAGTGCATTCGCTCTCCCCCTCTCCCTTTTGTTGGAGAGTGTTAGGATATATTTTGAGAGGGAGAGGAAATGAGAGAGAAAGAGAGGGAGAGGGAGAGGGAGGGAGGGAGAGAGAGAGAGAGAGGGAGAGAGAGAGAGAGGGAGAAAGAGAAAGAGAAAGAGAGGGAGAGGGAGATGGAGGGGGAGGAAATGAGAGAGGGAGAGCGAGAGGGAGGGAGAGAAAGAGAGAGAGAGGGAGAAAGAGAAAGAAAGAAAGAAGAAAGAAAGAAAGTTATATTAACGTCTTCTAAAGACCAAAACTGGCCTATGAGACAAACTGTGATACAATTGATGAGGTTCAGCTATCCAAAATAAAAATGCTGAACGAAAAGCTAAAAATTGGAAACTGAAAATACGGTGATGTGAGTGTGATAAGTGTCGTGTATGTGTATGTGCGTATGTAGCTCTGGTAATCCAGATAATGGCTACAAAAGGGGAACAAATGTTGGCTGTGATAGGGGAACAATTGTCGGCTATGATAAAGTGGTGCGATGTGTATATGTAGCAGATGTAGGGAGATATACTATCCTGGGATGTAGTAGCAGTCATCAAAGTCGCTAATAGCAGGTGATCCCTCCTAGATGCAGGATGTGGTACATCGGCGGTGGAGAAAGAGCAAACTGGAGGCAGGAGATCCAATGTGTCGAGTGTCGTCGGGTCTCAGTCTGCTGTCGATGTAGATCAAGAATCCTCCGAATCTCCTGTCGGTGTGGCTGTGGGGTCCAAAACCCACGGATCCTCGTGCGGTGTCGGGTACGCTGGTCCTCAGCCTGCTGTAGTGTGAGCCCAGAGGTCTGGTTGGAGGCTGGTACAGTAGCTCTCACTCTGTCTGTCTGAAAGAACTGTGTAATAGTCATCTGGGTGGGCCCCTCTCTAACTGGGACCCGCTGTGTGCTCTGCTCTCTGATGTGCCATGCCTCTCCCAGAAAATGGCCAAATGATCTCTGATCCATATCAGTCATACATCCCTGAAGTGAGCTGCTCAATGTGTATCTAGATCTCAACTCTGAGTATGCCGGGCATCTGAGAACAAAATGCTCCTCACTCTCCACCTCTGATCTGCAAAGGGGGCATATCCTCTCCTCCCGCGAGATGCCACTGGCTCTGCCACTCTCAATCATAAGCTGATGTGATTGTACCCTGAGCTGTCCAATAAGAACTCTCAATGCATTCTCTCTCTCCCTCTCCCTTTTACTTTTGGAGAGTGTTAGGATATATTGTGAGAGGGAGAGGAAATGAGAGAGAAAGAGAGGAAGAGGGAGAGAGAGAGAGAGAAAGAGAAAGAGATGTATACTCAAATGGATAGCTTTATGGAGATGTATGTCTACTCAAATGGATAGCTTTTGTCTACTCAAGATGTAGTCCACCTGTGTGTGTGTATATTGGAACGATAACATATCCATGATTATGGTTATGATATGCACTTTACTTTTTCTATAGGTACCATTACATCGACTCCTTAAGAGGGCTAAAAATTGGTCATACACTTTATAAAGTCTAATTAGGATATTTAAGATGCACGATAATAGACTTATCGATAATGGTATGCAATGTGCTTTACCATGGGCCACGTACATTGGTGACTCTTTAAGATGGCTTAAAATTGGTCATATCGTTCATAATGTCCTAGTAGGGGATCTAATTGTGATATGCATAATTCCTTGTTTTTGTATTAACTTTATAGGCATAACAAATTAGTAATCATACCAACTAGTCAACGGAAGGACTAAAAGAAAATGATACCCTAGCTAATCGTCATTATGGTACTTCATCAAAATGAACCCAAAAGTATTGCTATACAAGAAGAATCCCGTAAATTGAGCATAGGATATTTTCTTCAAATGTTATGACTATGAGTAGAATTGATTGGAACAAATTTTATAACTATAGTTGATAAATTTCATAGATGGCATTAATTTTTATACATGGACCTAAGACAAAAAAACCACATTACTAAGATGCTTTTTGTTGAGACTGATTTATTATTAGACTAAAAGATCCTCAATGATGCCCATAAATTTTGTTGACTAGGATTACTTATACTCAAAGCCCTCTAGTGCAGTTGTATAAGTAATCCTAGTAGAGCCCCTCTAAGATACTCAAAGTACATAACCTAGAGACCATAGCTAGGTATATAAGGTATAATGGCCATACAAGAAGACACCTCAATAATTGAGTGATCACTACTAAATCCCAAAGAAGAATCGTGTTCCATCCCCTTCAACTCTATATTCACCTCGTGAAGAACTTCATTAATCATAGCATCCTTGTCACCAATCTTTTTGTTGCAATGATGAAGTAACATATTCATCACTTTTCCTTTTAGCATCTAAGACATTATCCAATTTTTTAGTCAAGTCCAAACATTTAGTCTTCAACTCATGAACCTTATGAACGAATGATTTTTTTTTACAATAATGAATAATTATCTACCGGGACAAACAAATCCTTGAGCATGGTATATGGCTGAGATATAACATTAATAAATCTCTCAACTACTATGTCCCATGCATTCTTTACATCAATCAATAAAGCATTTCTTATATCTTGAAGTTTAGATTTCAACACCATAGATGCATCAATATCAACCTCAATGTTTTACAAAATTTGCTTCTCAACCTCTTGCAGAGGCTAAAACCTCTCAAGCAAGAGCTTATGGTCAACTTGCAACTTGACATACATCTCCATAAAGCTATCCATTTGAGCCTCGTTTTCCCAAATTGTATTGCAAGTCATTAAATTGTTTGTTGTAATGTAGATAAGATGGAAAACGAAGGTCTTGTTGTTCAAGATCGTGAGGCGTATCTTAATCAGCGTGTCCCATGTCCTTGCTCTCAATGCAAGTTGGCAACTAGACGAAAACGCCGATTGTCTATAGAACACATACGACGATTTGACGAGTTTCAATCTAAGATCATTGATCAGGTTATTGCAGATTTTCAGCAAACGGTAATTTGAAGTTAATATCAATCATGCATTGTAATCGCAAGCTAATTGAAAACCATATACAATAAGATTGGGTCTTACTAGCAAATTTTCTGTCCAGGGAGGTGATGTCTCGTCCCAAGGGGGAGTGCACCCTTTGAGGCCAATTAGAAGAGTTCGTGGGCGTGTGATGGATGGAATGCAGGAGCCAATCCACCACTCGCAAGGCCAATCCATACCGTCAATGCTAGAGGAGACAGACAACCTTCCAGACCTACCTACAATCTTGGAGCCTGAGATGGAGGCAATGATCGATGCATTGATTCCCATGGATGTCGAGACTTCTAATCCGCTTAGAGAGGAAGCATCCATACCATTATATGATGGGCGCCAAGTATCTCGGCTGAAGACACTGCTTGCACTCTCAAGTGTGCAAGCAAAGTACGGGTGGAGTGATACGAGTGTGACCGAGTTATTCAAGTACCTTGCACATAGGCTTCATTGATTTTTTTTTTGACACTATTATTACAAAAATTTATGATTTTTCAAGGTGTTTTATGATTTTTTTCATGTTATTGAAATATCATATATTACCACCTGCAAATACCATACCTGAGTCTCATGATGATGCATGACATGTTTTATGGAAGCTTGGCATGGACTACAATAACATCCATGCATATATGAACTACATGGACTAGAATAACATCCATGCATGTTTTACGCTGCTTTCTTGCTAGAGGATCATGAACTCAGGGAAGGTTTCCTTGAATGACCTCCAACACGCATGAATGCCGCAAGCTGGTATGAGCTGAAAATTGTCCATGCAGAATCACATCCAAATGGAATGCGACGGTTCTCAGTTTTCTACGAGTTGCCATATTGGACCCACTTACAGGTCAACCACTTATTGGATCCCATGCATATTTTTAAGAATGTGGGCAGCTTGCTATGGGACCACATCACAGGAAAGAGAGACACTATATGGGCACGAATGGATTTAAAGGAGGTAGGTAAGATGGAGGCGCTTTGGTCACAGTCGAGTGTTGATGGTCGCATGTAGCTTCCTCGTGCTCTTTGAGTTTTTTCCACTAAAGAAGAGCGCATTGTGAACCAAGTAATCGAGTCTATCCGCACTCTGACGGGTATAATGCGTTCTCTCAGGTCCGCATTTTCTAAAGACGACCAATTGTCAGGGCTAAAATCCCATGATTGGCATAAGATATGTCAAGTTTGTGCTATGAATGGATTGTAATTAGCGTGGGCATTTTGCAATTTGGAAAGTGACCATTATTCATAATGCTTTCTCATTTGTGGCAGTTTGTCCTATCGATCGCGATCGCAGGATGTCTTACTCCAGAAATTCGCAGGGCCATTTACAAGTTGTCGACTTTGGTGCAATGGATCTCACAGAAAGAGATTAAGATGTCCTCTATTGAATCCGCGAGGCAGGGAGCAGTGGAGACGGCTTGTCTCTTTGAGAAATACCTGCCCACTAGCATGTTCACGATACAAATCCACCTTCGTATGCATCTTGTGGATGAAGTGGAGATTGCTGGACCTATCCATACGTGATGGATGTTCTTCCTGGAGTGCTTCATGAAAACCCTGAAAGGCTTTGTGTAACAAGGAGCTCGGCCAGAAGGTAGCATGGCCAAAGGTTGGTTGGTGTCAAAGGCATTAGTGCATATTTCACAATGGCTACCAACGGTGGAACCAGACAATGAAATGCTATGGTCACTGAAGGATGATGATAGACTGACTAGAGATGTGGTGGTTGGAAATGGGGTAGAAAAAAGAATGGATGCCTCAATGGAAGAGAAGGTGAATCACTTTTGTATGTAGCACCATGCCGCCATGGAGACGTGGCTGATTGCAAGGCAAGATCGAGAGGAAGCGCGAGCTGAATTCCGATGTAGTATGCGTCATCGACCGATTCGATATCCCGAAGGCATGGAGGAGATGCTGTGGTTTATGTCAAAGCGATGGTTGCATGGAGCCTTGACCGCAGCATCTCACGAAGGGACAGAGGTCTCAATGGAGGAGTGGGAATTCTCGAGGGGATGTAGTCCAAAGGTGATGAGGGTTTAGAATCTGTCGTATCTAAATTTTATATGCGACATCTAATTTGAGTGTTTCAATGTACAGTACAAAATATATAGTGCAACGTGGTCTCACGGACGACATTTTTGCGTGGAGCGTATTGACAAAATATGCTCCACAATGGATTGTGGTGTCATGGCAAGGTTTAAGCAAGAGAGCCGGTGATGAGCAACGGATCCAAACACGGTTGTGGATGAGAAGGAGTATTTTGGAAACTTGCAAAGTATTATTACGGTGGATTACCGTAGCTTCTCCATGATACTATTCGATGTGTAGTGGTTCAAAGTGGTACTTGGAGGAGCTGGAGCAACAGTTCGACGAGGTCCATCTGGATTTCTCAAAATAGATTCCAAAAAAAAATGGACGGATTTGCACGACACCTTTGTGTTGCCGGCCCATTGTGAACAGGTGCATGGAGTCATTTGCTTGCTAATTGTATTACGACATGGTTTATGTCACAATGGTTTGAATCCATTTGTACGTATTTGTGAATAGGTAATCTTCTATCCAAACCCCCGACAACCTCAATGGTGGTATGTTATACCTTCAACTCCCCGAAGTGTGAGAGTATATGATCAAAGCGATGTTCCGAGCATAGATGAAGATAATATGCAAATAGAGGGGTCGATATTGCAAGGGGTGGAGGCTGTCGAAAGCTTGGAGCCAGCATCGACTAACAATGATGGAAATACAGGAGTCCAAGAATTTTTTGAGAACGAGGTGGACTCATTCTTTTGTGGTGACATGTCTATCGACCTTCCAGTGTATGCGGAGTTGTGTCAAGAGATTAATATGGGACCATATGATACTTCATACTTGGAGCATCCACTTACTCAATTCGTTGACCAATCTCTTATAAAGGTACATAAGATATGCATTTTAAGAGAGATTTTTTTAAAATGATTTATATTACTGTGCTTTGTATGATTTAAATTGATTGTTCTAACATCATTTTTTATCTGTGCAGATGACATTTTTAGGATGAATCGAGGGATGAGAGATGAGGAGTTGCAGGACATCTTCGCATGCATGTCTCCAGACCAGCTTGCGAGATTCAAAGAGATGGTAGGCTAGGAGTTGTCTCGTTCTTCATCAGGGCGCTCTGCTAGATCTGCTTCAATGCGATCGGATGCTTCGACTTTGAGCAGACGATCTCGATTATCACGACTTGGGCCAGAGGGAGGGAGTGCATCGGGATTAGGGGGATACTGCTGTGGAGATACGGATGTGGTGTCTCCGTCTCGTCGTTCAGCTAGAGCTGCGTCACCTCTAGGATTTGTCACACTTGTGGGGACGTCTACTCCAGTTACTCCGGCTTTTGCATAGCCGTCAGCAGCAGCAGGTGACACCCCTTTGGGTGCCATTCTGAGAGAGATTACCCCCGTCGATACAACGGATGTAGAGGGGTCTCCTGGAAATGCCCACGAGCGTGGACGCAGATAGGAGAGGACCCATCTTAGGCAGACTCCTAGGGGTTACGGATATCTGGTCGATAGTAGGTCAGGAGCCATCATCATAAATGATGAGGGGAGGAGGGTAATGGCTCCCATGAGAGAGTTGTGCCAACAAGTTTTTCGGCACAACATCTTGGATCATTGGAAGAACATACCGGAGGGGAGCAAGGACTACATAGTAGCATCTTTGCACGAGGAGTTTCTGGTGCCAGCTGTAGTAGATAGATTCTCTATGGGATGGAAGATGGATTGCATGCGTGCATACATGTCACACAAACGATCCGACGCACGCAAGGCAATCAAGAGTGGGGCTGCAAAGCCCAAGTGGTTAGATGCAGACGACTGGTGCCGACTGAGGGAGGATGCTACAGATTCTCTAGGACGTTGGAGTTAGCAGCGCGAGGCAGTGAGGGCATGACTCGAGGTGGGAGTGGTAATCATCTTGGGAGTGGCGGCCACTGGACATATTTGGAGGACTTTGTAAGTTTTTCTTTTGTTTTGCTTGTTTGTTTTTTTAAAATATTCTTTGTACTGACAATCATGTTTCTAACAGTCAGCATTTTGTTTTCTTTGCAACACTCCATTACAAATCGCGATCTGATAGTGAGAGCAGAATTTTGATACCAAGAAGTGCTTAAAAATAGCTAAAAATTATGAATATCAAGGAAAAATTATTCAACGTCGAAGGCGATGTCTCGATCTAGGACGATTTTAAGCGGCAAAGTGCTTTAAAGGCGCACGAGCGACACTTGTTGATTTTTCATAATTTTTTAAACTGTCGTGTGGGTTAACAAGAGTTACTGGCCAATGTGGGATGTCAAGCCAGACGCCCAGGATTTTTCAGAGCTCAATTCAGAGTCCGGACGGGGAAGGAGCCAAGAATCGGGTAAGATTTGAAAAGGTGGACCAAAGTTTGGCCAAGTGGGCATGATCCTTGGGGAGTTGGGACAACTTATACCACATGAAATGTGGCATGGTAAAAAAAACGTGGGGAGAAGCATGGAGGTGTGATCTCTCTGGCACCGAAATTTGCGCCTCATCTCTTGATCATGGAGATGGTTGGCTGTGAACAACCACTAGATCGGACATTGGGCCTTGCTTCCCCTTTGCCTGCTGGTCATATCGCCGTGCTTCACTCCTCCGATGGTGGTCTATATGAAGATCTCTGATTTCAGTCTTTCTCTCTCCTCCCTCTCTCTCCCCTAAAGGTAGATTCATGTGGTGAAGAAGAAGAAGAAGAATGGATGACGGATGCTTGTCCAATGAAGACCGGATTGCTCCGTGGTTCAAGAGGAATGAAGATTGCTGATTGTGGACTGTCATGAGCATTAATGGTGGCTGGAAATCAATCTTGAGATATGACAAATAAAAACCCACAACCCACAAAGAATGGTACTCTCATTTTTACAAAGGAAATTGATGTTTTATGCAAATTGCTTTATGAATATTTGTTCCCATGGGATGATTATGCATTAAGATGTTGTTTGCTATGAGTTTGATTAGTTTATGCTCAGAAAATCAGAAAATCATAAGGGTTGTGATTGAAATTAATAGTGTAAAACCCGTAAAACACGTGAAATATGGGAAAATTGGGTGTTTTTGATATATAAATGAAAAATATAATAAGACACACCAACTAAATTTGTGGTTTTGATACAAATAAACCTAAGGACCACAGCCCACAACTCACTTTGCATTTTCAGTTATTTAATATCGTTAAAAACACAAGAAAAATAGATAAAATGGAGAAAAATAAGGGAAAAATAGATTTTGAGTGCCGAAAATTAAGGAAAAATAAGAACCATGTTTGTGGATGTATGGGGGGTTTGAAGTATGAGGATTAGCCTCAGTTAAGCCCTACCTTTATGTTTTAGTGAGTTTTTATTGCTTTTCATACAATAAAAATGTGAAAAATAAACGCTAAATCTATGCACCATGCATAACCTAAACGGGTGAGGGGGTAGAGTGTATAAAAGGTCTTTAAATGCTGAATGAAATGATGAAAAGCTTGCTGATTTTTATGCATACCATTTAGGTTGGTCGATATTTAAAGATTAAGGACCTAGTAGCACGAGGGTTTCTCGGTGCTAGGTTCATGCAACGTCGCATACGAGCGATAGTCAAAATCGTTGAAAGAAATGTTTTCCACATGTGCACCATGCTAATTTTTCTTTGTTTGAGCACATGGGCATTCACAATTTGTATAAATCATAAAGAAATTTAAAAGGTATCAGACAATACCTCTTGGATGCATGGCAATTGCTTTCTAGAGGAACATGACCAATGTTGAGTGATTAAGGTTGCCCAAGCTGTAGGCTAGGCATTGGGTCCTAGGGGAAAGAAAGTGAGGTATGGTACATTCTTGGATATGATCAATTGGTACCTTGAGTGGAAATATGTGCGAAATGTTATATATGTTTAGCGACGCATCGAGGGGCCAATCCCAAAGATATAGGAGAGTCGCAGTGAGGTAGCGGCAATCAGCCGTGGGAGGATCTCCTATGTTTGTACTTCGTGCTATTTGGCAATGTGTTGGGACTCCCTCTGAGGAGTGTTCATTGGGTTAGAGTTGGACTAAAGATATAATACAAACGCAAGATGTTTAGGAAGATGATGTATGTGTCATCCACGCTCCTGGCCGCGAGGCCGTGGGGTTGTTGAGCGCATGATAGAGGTTCAGCTAGTGCATGATAGAGGTCTGGCTAGTGCATGAGCCAGTGCCGGCCTGTTTTAGGTCCCATCGGATAGGCCTTGAGATTCGATATGCAGAGAGGCATGGTCTCAATGCATTGATCGACCGATTGTATAGACACGGTGGCCCTGTAAGTCACTCATCTTTCTTGTCCGTAGTTACCATGAGATATTTGAATGCATTATTGTATGTTGGATTGATATGTTATTTCTTTTTCTGCAAATTCCATTCCATGCTCTGCAAACGGAACGAGATTTCGGGGGACGAGGATTTGTAGCTCACCCTTCGATCCTTGGAGCTCAGACACCTTTATTTTTTAGTCGCCTGATTTATGTAGACATTTTCTATGTATTAGTGATATCCTGTCATAATTGTACGAATCACTTTTTATGCGATCATGTATTTATTTCATGTATCAGTTTTATGATTTCAGTATACATTCTTTTTTTTTTGCAAGCGCTTTGTATACAGTAGTATAGAAACTAATTTGTATGGCTCTCATACAACACACAGTGCTATATGTGGCACGGCAGCTTGCTGCCCTGCCACCACAATTTTTTTTAAATCCCTGTTATCGTCGCTATTAGCGTAACAAATTTTACTGCTCGTGTCGCTATTGTCGTCACTATGCGCGTCGCAAAACATCGTTATTGGTGTCGCTCACAAATGTGACACTGATAGCGACGCCAATAGCGACCCTGATAGTGACGCCAATACCGACGTTTCTATGGTGTCGTTAATAACAACGCTTTTTGCGACGACGGGGGCAAATTTTGTTGTTTGTATTTTTGTCGCTTCAAACATCGTTATAAGGCCTATATCTTGTTGTGTTTGATCAATGAATTAAAAGATAAATGGATATCTAATACTTCAGGTTGAAGGCCTAAAGGGAGAGGCAGCTTCAGTTACCCCCGATTGCCTGCCTGACCCTAACCAAGGGGGTTGTTAACTGCGCCGAGAAAGTGGACTGAACCTACTGCGAGAGGTCTCTCCGTTGAGCGTGCTACTTGGAGTAAGAGGACGCTTGGGTGCCAGGGGGGCTCTAGCCATAAATCCCTTGCCTTCTGGGACCTGCACAAGAGGCTAACGTGACTCGAGATTGGATCTCGAGGCCCGCATACTAGTCTACGGGCGAAAAATTGGATTAGTGATCCCTGTGAATTGCTGGATAGCCTTCGGGCGGATTCTAGATAAGCCTACAGGCTGCACTTTTTGTATTTCAAAGATAAATATGATAACCTATTAATAAGAAACTTGTTTGACATTGTTTTTCTATGTCAAGTGATATGATTACGTGAAAGAACCAGTGCCTAACAGGCTAATTAAAGAAGCTAATTGATACATGTCCAACTAATGTGTTAGGTAATTAAATAACTAAAATAACCCGAGGAAAGTGTGGAGGATGGGCCATAGGTCCGTCCTACGGATGGGTGGTCCCGATTGGCCGAAAACGTTTCTCAAATCACTATGGACAGCAGGAAGATCGTCAAAGAACATGAATAACAAAAGCGTTGACCTAGAGTTATGATTGATCCCGATTTACGCTATTTTAGGGGAACAGAATGGGACTATGCCTTATGGCAGAGAGGTTGGGCCTTGCATCCCTCTCGTTTCCCATTCTCCTTGAACCAAGTGCAGCGTGAATGCGCTTCGCACCTAGCATTTCTGCTTAAAGTAGTTCGCTTGGGTCCAACACTAATTGTCGTTAGGAAATGACCAATAAGGAAAACCCTAATTCATGTCGATCCTAAGTGGAAACGGCTAGAATACTTCCGCTACGTGGTAAACGTGGGAAGCCCTAGATTGCAAACCCTGTAATATTTCATGGGAGTGTCGGGCAGAGCTTTCTAGACATCCTTTTCAATGGACTGCTAAGACTTGTCCTAAAGATACAAGTGGACATGTTACAGTTGGTATCAGAGCCAACCAACAAGGAATTGTTTTTATTTAATCTTAATAAGATGAAGTAAAGAAAATGTTGATGTTCCAAACATTTTCTTACTTCCAATACTGTCTTGCAAAATTACGAAGCGTGGAACAAGTTCTTAGTATTTTGAGTCATGTTTATAACTGCAATGCATTCTCCGCATTATCGACAAAGGATTGAGATGATGAACATCCTGGAGCAAATCTATAATCCATCGCCTTTGTACATGGAACGAAGATGGATGGGTGCCTCAAGAATCTACTATATAGCCGCCCACCGATTTTCTTATCTACAAACCAACCTAAAAAGGATCAAGTGGTTGGAAGACTTGAAAGCCGTGAAGCTATTCATTTTTGTGGAAGCTCACGTAAACTCAATTTTACATATTCGAGGTCGAAGGGTTGAGATGAGCTCATATGTGTATGAGGAAGTAACCCATGTGATCCCCTCCGACAGGATTAAAGTGTTGGGGTGCCATGAGAAGAATACCCTGAACTTCCAATGACTTACCGATTCTTGAAGATCCATGACCCGAAACCATACTATTATACAGTTACTGTAGATAAATGTAATACGACGTTGTTCTCCCCAAAATAAATGTAATAGTTGGCTTATCATTGCAAGAAATGTTGTATTCCGAAAGGGCTATGCCCAAATAAATACAAATAAGACTTATTTTTATCAATGTCTGATTGTGCATGAGAATTAATAAAAAGTTAAGTGGTTCGATTGCTTGGGTGATAGCAGCATTAAAAATGTAATCTAAATCAATAACGATTATTGTGTAATAACATTAAGAAACCTTTATCCAGGCACAACCCTAGGTACAAGTTCCTAGTTTGCCTCCTACATTAAGTACTACTGTAATCCAAGAGAAGAAGTTTCTTCTCAAGCAGATTAAGCCGCCCGAATTTGACGGGAGAGGCAGGTCTGTCCAAGTTAATGCTGAAATTTGGATTGAATCCATGGAGGATTACTTTGAAGCAGCCAATACTGCACCCGCTAATCAGGCTATACTCGCTAAGCTGAAGCTCACCGGCGGAGCCAGGCTTTGGTGGAAGCAATGGTGTAGGGATCAAGGGATCGCGGAAGGATCCGACGTTACCTAGGAGAAGCTGAAGAAAGCCGTGCAAGGAAGATACTTACCACCTGTATATTGCACGCAGAAAATGAATGAGTTCTATGAGCTAAAACAACTGGGGCTCACTCTTGATACATACTACTCTAAATTCCTCTCACTTCTTAAGTATGCGCCACAGATGGACATGACACAGCAGGTGTCCAAATTTTGTGTTGGTTTAAACCCGCCAGTAAATACCCATCTCGAATCTATGCGTCCTCAGATCTTCAAGGTGCACTCATTCGAGCTGCCCCTATAATTCAGGAGGTGCAGGCTAGACCAAGAGGCAACAAAACTTGGTCTTATAATGACCCAAATAGAGGAGCATTCAGGCCTCAAATAAAGAGAGTTCAAGGTCATAATCAGGAAAAAAGAAAGAAAGCAAGGACTAATAACATCAACAACTTTGTTCCTACTCAAAGCAATGGCCGAAACCTCCGTTGTTTCCACTGCAACGAACTCGGTACTTCAAGAGGCAATGTCCCAAGCTTGGTGGAGGACATCGCCAAACACCTTTCCAAGGAACGGGCCATGGTCAAGGAGCCGCTACCCGAGATGGAGGAAGAACCGCCTATGTTGCCAATAGGAAAATGTGCGAAAAAGAAGAAGAACAAGATTCGACCATGGAAGCAGAGTTTGAAAGAGTGACAGTCCATGTCGCTTTACAGAAGAAAGGGTCCAATCACCAGTGATTCAGACACTATCGGACTATCAAGATAAACGTTTCAAGACCTTGATTGATTGTGGCAGTATACATGCCTTTATCTCACCAGCATGTGCAAAAAGATTAGGAATAGCCACAGTAGAAGCACCTACCTTGCTTGTGGAATTAGCAAATGGTTGGGAGGTTACTTGTACCAGGCAAACTACTAAGGTGGAATTCTTTCTGGGAGGAAAGAAGACTTCAGTCAAATTCAGATTCATGAATTTAGGTATCCATGAGTGTCTACTCGGAATGGATTGGCTTAAGCCTAACGGCGCCCACATTCATTGTGGAAAGGGCCAAGTTTCCTTTCGAAACTCTGAAAGGGAATTAGTCATAACTCAAGGTGAGGTTGGAGTGCCAAGAATCCAATTGGCCAAAGTATCTCGGATCATGAAAGGAGTCAAGAAAGGATTACCTATCTACTTAATTAAGCTCAACAAGTTAGATCAGAAGCAAGAGTCTAGTGAAGGGCCTTCTTGGCTAGAGGAATACGCGGACGTATTCCCTGAAGAGTTGACAGAACTCCTGACTCAAAGAGAAGTGGATCATGAGATTAAGTTAGTACCAGGAGCTGCGCCAATCGCAAAGAGACCTTATAGGATGTCCATACCAGAAGCAATTGAGCTGAAGGAACAACTCAAGCAACTGCTAGATCAGGGCTACGTCTGTCCTAGCAGCTCATCATGGGGAGCTCCAGTACTGTTCCAGAAAAAGAAAGATGGAACACTTCGACTATGTATTGATTACTGAGGGTTGAATCAATCAACGGTCAAGAACAAGTACCCTATTCCTAGAATAGATGAGCTTCTTGATCGTCTTCAAGGTGCAAAGATCTTCTCCAAGATTGATCTCAGGTCGGGTTACTATCATATAAGGATCAAGGAAGAAGATATCCCCAAGATGGCCTTCAACACAAGATATGGGCACTTTAAGTTCCTAGTTATGTCATTCGGACTTACGAATGCACATGCCACCTTCAACAGGTTAATGCAGGATATCTTTAGGCCATATCTTGTTGATTTTGTGCTTGTCTTCTTTGACGAAACTTTAGTCTATTCCAAATAGGAAGAAGATCATCAATCCCAACTTCGGATTGTCCTTGAGACAATGAGGATGCATAAGCTGTATGCTAAGATGAAGAAGTGTGGGTTCTTCAAGCATCAGATTGAATATCTGGGATTCATAGTATCAGCAGATGGAATCTCAGTGGACCCAGCCAAGGTCAGAGATGTGTTAGAATGGCCAATACCAACATCTGTCAAAGAAATACCAGCAGATGGAATCTCAGTGGACCCACAGAGATGTGCTAGAATGGCCAATACCAACATCTGTCAAAGAAATACGCAGGTTTCTTGGATTGACAGGATGGTATAGGGTCTTCATAAAAAACTATGCTTTGATTGCAGCACCTCTGACGGACTTACTGAAGAAGCAAATAGCCATTGCATGGTCAACTCCTGAACAAAATAGCTTCGACAGATTGAAGAAAAGTTTGGTATCAACACCTATCCTAAAACTTCCAGACATCAATATGGAGTTCGAGGTAGTAACTGATGCTAACACACTTGCCTTAGGTTGTGTGCTCATGCAGGAAGGTCATCCTGTAGCATACTCTTCAAGGAAATTGAAGAGTCATGAAAAGAATTATGCTATGTATGATCTGGAATTGCTAGCTTTCATCCATGCTCTAAAGCTTTGGAGACACTACCTATTGGGTAATAAGTTTACCCTAGTAACTGATCATAAGAGTCTCAAGTGGATCTTTATCCAGAACGAGCTCAACATGAGGCAACATCGGTGGATTGAAGTACTGGATGAGTATGACTCTGAAATCAAGTACCGACCAGGGAAAGATAATGTAGTTGCCGATGCACTTAGTTGCAAGGCATTCCTTAATTTCCTAATATTGCAAAACCCATCAACAGCTAGATCCCTAGCTACAAAAGTATCTATGCCAAACAACCCAATACTTGAGTTAGCTAGAGAGGATGCATGCCATGATCCAGCCTATCAAAAGATACTAAGGAAAATCTCTATCAAAGATCAAGATCAAAAGCTGCAGGCTAAGTATCATGGATTCTCTATTAATAGTGGGCTTGCCTACTATAGAACAAGGCTATGTATACTAGCAAGCCAGTCACTTAAGCAGAAGATATTATGGGAAGCTCACGATTCCCCTTTCGCAGAACATCCTGGCTATGCCAAGACTCTTAATGCAGTTAGGAAGAGATACCATTGGGAGAGGCTTAAAGGTGACATTCTCAAATATGTCATCAAGTGTTTGTCTTATCAATGTATCAAAGCCGAACATGTTAAGATGCCAGGGAAGCTGCAATCGCTTGACATTCCCCAAATGAAATGGGAATTCATCAGTATGGATTTTATTGTAGGCCTATCCTAAGTTCAGGGAGGATAGAACTCCATCATGGTTGTGGTTGACATGCTTACTAAGGTTGCACACCTTATTCTAGTAAAGACAAACTATAAAGCCTCAGACATTGCAAGATTGTTTATCAAGGAGATATTCAAGCTACATGGGTTACCCAGAAGAATCATTAGTGATCGTGATTCTCTCTTTACATCACACTTCTGGAGAGCTATCTTTGAAGCTATTGGGACTCAACTCTGCTTTAGCACCACTTACCATCCCCAAATGGATGGCCAAATAGAGCGAGTAAATCAAGTCATCGAGGATATGCTTAGGGCATACTGTTGTCATGAGCCGAAGAGGTGGATTCAATACTTTCCTTTGGTCGAACATTAGGGCCAAAAACGCTTCAAAAATGGCACTTGTAAGAAAGTGATTAAGTTGCTAATTAGTTGAGGTTTAGGAAGAATAAAACCTCTAAATTTGGTTGTCCAGATGTGATTAATGAGAGAATATTTGGTTCATTGAAGAGGTCGGCCATTAATTGCCCTCATCTTTTAATCCAGGTCAGGGGTCACCTTTTTGGCCGTTTATTGTCTTGGAACTCGAGAGATTTTGTATTTTCGAGATTTTCGTACGAACTTCGCATTTGTTTGCTCCCGCGTTTTCTTTCTATACACTATTCTCTTTTACCATTCCTTTTGCTGCACTTGCTTTCTATCACTGTGAGATTCTTGCTCGGTTCATTTGCTAGAATGTCTAGCAATACTACTTCAAATAACACAGGCGCAAGCACACGTAAATACAAGCTATCTATTCAGCTAGATCCGACTTACACATCTTGGAGAAGTATACATCATCGAGTATTGATAGATGAGATTGAAGCCAACAGGTTGCGAACACAAGGAATGAAGCATATAGATTTGTGGGTGGATGGAAATATCTATCCCAGGGATCCTTCTACAGGTAAACCACCTCCTTTTTTGAATGTCCATGACTATATAAGATATGCTGGAGAAGGTTATAATGGAATTCTTGGCTACTGTATGAGGTTATACTCTGCATCTTACACATATATAGCCCAAGTGCACGAAATGAAAAAAGCACTAGAAACTACACAAACAAAAATTTTAGAGTTGACAAGTCAGATTGATATTTTGAAAAATGTTAATAATTCATTACAGAATAAGCTAATACGCTTGAGAGAAACTCCAGTAGGATTTAGAGAGAGGAAGAGACCGTTAAAAAATATAACCAGCTTGTGTGAGAGAGCAAAGAAAAGGAGACTAAATCTTACAAAGAAATATGTCTCTAACATATTAGGCATAAATATCCGAGAGAATGAGGAAAGAATCAAACTTTTGAAGGAAACCATGAATAAGAAAGACATTTTGAGGATTCTTAAGTCACCAGAAAATGTGGATTTGAGAGGTCCAACTCTGAGAGAGTTAGTGAAGGATTTAAAAGGCACAGTGAAAGCAAATGAAATCGTAGAAACATGCGATACTGTGGGTATAAGTCGAAAAGGTTACCGTGCTATCTCTGGATTATGGTTTAAAAATCTTAAACGCAATAGGGTAACTATATTTGGATTGCCCCGAGCCCTTGCAGTTTCCACTGCAAGAATTTCCATGAATCGCAAGATTCCACATGTTTTTGGAGATTACTTTCACATCGAAAGGTCTATGTCCTATGAAAAACAAAAAAAACAGGCAATTTTTTATTACAATGAGTTTAACAATATATGGGTTGATCTAAAAAAGGTGCAAATTGCAATGGTTCACATGTATAAAATCACAGTAGAAGAAAGTTATGGTGTTCTAAAGTTTTCCTTGAAGTTGGATGAAGCAGAGATTCAAAAGGGACAGAAGATGGAAAGAATTAGCATTTGCCTCATGAACATGGCATTGGACCATGGCAATGGCGAGGGCAAAGCTCCATTGCATAAGATCCAATCCGAGATGGAGATTTGGTGGATTGGTGCAGCCCAGGTACCAATTGAAAATCATCAAACGTTGAAATGGTTGTTCAACCATACAGGTATTCCAAATATCATTAAGTCTCAAAGTGAAGGCGAAATGTTGGTAGTTGATGGGGTTGGTAAATTTAATGTGGAATGGCATATGAGTGCTAATTTGAAAACTATCAAATGTATGCTTGGAATATGTAATGGTGCAAATGCAAAATATCCTTGCATTTATTGCATGGAAAGTATTGGATCCAAAGATTGGAGTAGTTTGCGACCAGTAAGAAGAGCCCGAAATAGAGACTCTATAGATTTGAGTAAATTTAAAAACATAGAAGACATCTGGGATCCCATTCTTTCCATCTCTCTTAAGAATGTTCATATTTGTACTTTGCATGCAGAGATTAGAATAATCGATAAGCTTCTCAGGTTGCATCTCGACTACGTATATTCCATTAAGCCATTATCTTTATCAGATGAGTGTATTGATAAATGCGAGGCATTGCTATCGAAAATGGGATTTCATGGGGGCCAAGTTCACTTAAGAAAGGATCCAATACTTTCAGGAAAAACAAGAGATATCTTGGCCGATGTCTCTATGGGAGGCTCAAAAGCTAGACGATTCTTAGGAAATCATTCAGGAAAGCAGGTGAATGCGGCTTGGGAGTGTTGGAGAGAGCTATGTGAGATCACAACAAATGTTGCAAGCACGCCGAGGCTTGCGTTTCTTAGAATGGAGGTCTGGATACACCTTGATGTTTTTCTGAAACTCCTCAGGCAACATAAGACAACATATACATATGCGGAAGAGTTCAAAAGATCAATCACAAAGCTTGTTCAGGCGATAAAAGAGGCATGGGGAGAAAAAGATATCACTTTTTATCTGGTAAAGTAATAATTATTTAATATCGGCTTATTTTGACAGGTTTTTCAATTGGTATAAAATTTGTGTTACTTTGTATTGCAGCATATTCTTCATATTCATGGACCTTTCTTTGTGGAGGACCATGGCCCCTTAGCAACTTATAGCAACCAAGGCATGGAAAAATCCCACTATCAAGCACGCACAAGTTATTTTCGAAGCACAAGGCATGGGGGAGGAGTTACAAAAAGCAATGCTTTGGAGGAGCTATTCAACTGGTTTTTTCGACGACAACTTCAAAGAATGCAAATAAAAGACGGCAATGACACATGAGCAATCGCACTTTTATATATAAGAAAGAATATATACAAAGCTAGTTTTCCAAAACCCTCACATTCTCTTCCTCCTCAGGAATCTTTCCTCTATAACGTAGAAATTTTTTTCTCTTGTAGCCAACTATAGATTTTACATCAGTTCTGTCTGCAACTAAGGCGTAGGATGAAAACGCCAAAAAGTATCCTGCTCTAGAAGCAGAGTAACCTGGACCGTAGCCAAAAATCCTAATTGCTGCAGTCTTTTCCAAAAACATTATTTTGTGGGCATTATATTGTAATCCTGAGAAACCTAGAAGCCTTGTAAGAGCTTTAATACAAAGTATCGGCCATGCTGCGTCCTCTGAGAAACTACTATGAAGTACAAAAAAGGATTCAGGGTCAATCCTAGCCAAGTAGTGGCCGAGTGCAATGTCTTTGGTGGTGTTACTAGCAGCTCTCGATCCCTTGCCACGCCCCAAGAAGTTATCTGTATCGGCAATCTCCAACTGCAAATAAAAGCCATACTGAATGAGCATGAAATGTAAACCTACCAATGTGTAAAAGCAAATTCAAAATTATCTTACCACTTGATTTTCATCGTACTCCAATTTAAACGAATTCCATAAATTAATTGATGATGCTGTCTCATTGGTGTTAGTCAATTCTTTAACATATTCAGACTCCTCTCTTCCAAAATTGGAAATGCCGAGCTCGCTTTGAATGCGATCGAAGTCCTCATCAGTAATACTCAACTCCTTTTCAGCTTCTTTGGCCTTTTCAAAACAAAGAGAGAATGCCTCACCAGCATCAATAAACTTATCATCTAGAGTTTCTTTATTAAGTTTCAGAATCTCTTCCTTTGATTCATTTTCTGTGTCAATTATCCCATTAGCAGCATCAGATGCCTCTGCAATAATTGCAAGACAATAATCTTCCCTGAGATTAAAAAGTTTTTGAATATCTGATAGTAAAATGTACTCCTTGTCCTTGAAAGGTATACATGGCAGGGAAGGAACAATATGGTGAGAACTCTCATCAGGTTGAGGATTTGTATCTCCTTGGCTCTCCTCAATGATAGTCTCAGCTTTGAAGTGAGCAACATCTAAATTCTCAGCAATGGAAGCCTCAAAATCTGTATCTATAACCTCCTCTGTTTCCCTTTCATCTACCAGATCATCCAACATGCAAAAGCTGGCACTCTTTGCTCCTTCCAACTGTTGCTCCTCAGCTTTCATAGGGTATTTAACAAGGATGAATATAATAAAAGCAGCAGATTTTCTCATCATCTTGTAGTTTTTGGAATGAGTGCAGCAAAATATGTCTGTTGAATGAAACCTCTCCATAGAGTGGGCCCTGGACTTCCTAGTAAATACTGCCTTTTCATTTCCTGTTGACCCAATGGGAATATGGACATAGTCAATTGTGCCAACTTCAACAGAAGGACCTGCAAGAGTTTCAAACTCAAAAAAGTCCTCCATAATATATTTTTCACAAGATTTCAGAACTTTGTCAAGTTCCCAATCAGGATTAAAAATATTTTTCACAACTCCATAGAATGAGAGATCCATTCCATTCTGAAGCATAAAATCAAGTAGCCTCTCTGATGGAGTGATATCAATGAGCTCTGATACTCCTTGACCTCTCACTACTGGCGTTCACTTCCCTGGAGATGTACTTGGCTTTCTCACACTGGTGGCAGAGGATGGAGAGGAAAAAGAATGCACAGGCTGATCAGCTGTTGATGCACTTGACCCTTTTGAAAGCCTTCTTCTTTTACCAGTTCCTGAAGAATCCTTTGATTATATGGGTTCAGACATGTTTCCAACTTCTGACGATACGGCGCGATAAGGGAGAAACAATTCAGACGGAAAGGCCCCCTAGCGCCGTATTGGTGATCCCAGTAAGAAGCGCAAGAGCCACAACAAAGGTGGTCAAACGAGCTTCAGGAACGCTGAAAAAAGACTAGATCTACAGAACCTCCAAAACGAAGCGAAGAGAGGAAAGCGAAGAAAACCAATAGTCGCCCTCGCGCCGTATCAGCAATAGAAACAAAGGTTAGAAACCAAAAAAAGCCATACAGATAAGAAACACACCCTTATGTAGGCGCGGATTATGCCACCTGGCAGTACCCGTTAGTGTTATACACGTGGCAGTAGCCGTTGGGCAACACGTGGCCGAAAACCACGTGGCGAACAAGTGGACCGGTCATTACTTGACACGTAGCATACGGACCATAAATGCAGATACGTGGCACAATCAGTATCGGACACGTGTCATGATTTACCTGGGTATATAAGTGGTCATTTGTCCGACGTGTACACTTTTCAATTCTCGAGCTCTTCACTAGCAAAAAGAGGTGTGCCGATACGGAGCGAGGGTGTCCAAACGGTGAGCTCATTTTCTCCTAATCGCGCCGTATCATCTTCTTATCTCCGATACGGAGCGAGGGCGTGCAAACGGTGAGCTCGGTTTTTCCTAATCGCGCCGTATCATCTTCTCATCTCCGATACGGAGCGAGGGCGTGCAAACGGTGAGCTCGGTTTTTCCTAATCGCGCCGTATCATCTTCTCATCTCCGATACGGAGCGAGGGCGCGCAAACGTGGTAGTCGCTTTCTCCTAATCGCGCCGTATCGTCTTCTGATCTCCGATACGGAGCGAGGGCGCGCAAACGTGGTGGTCGTTTTCTCCTAATCGCGCCGTATCATCTTCTCATCTCCGATACGGAGCGAGGGCGTTGTTCCATTCTGCTCGCTTTGTTCATATCGCGCCATATCGGAATTGCTCATTTCGTCACTTTCCTCGCCAGTTTGTCTTTCAGTTATTGTCCTTCTGGTTGTTATTTTACCTTTTCTGGATGGCAAGGACAAAGCAAACTGCAAGAAGAGTGTATATAGATGGGAAGGACAGTGGGGGTAGAAGAAAGTTAAAATTTGATGAATCTAAGGGGGTAGAAGAAGCTGGTCCATCACAGGCTCCAGAGCATTTTACAACAGAAATCCCTCCTACACCAGGTGTTGTCCTTACATCTTCCATAAATGTTTCTTCACCTGAAGTTGAGGAAGCAAAGGATGAGGCTAACCCTGTGAAAGATTCATTCCCTACAATGGTACCTGAGCCCACATCTGCTGAAGCCACTGAACACCCCAAGACACAGAAGAGGAGGAGGAAGTCCAGGTTCTTCTATATGCAAAGATGTTTCAGTGAGATCAGGAAAGCCCAGAGAGCTACACAGCATGTCATTCCAAAAGCTGCTTTTATAAGGGTGGTTAAAGAGATCTCTAATAGATTGTCTCAAGTGGCAACTGTCTCTGGTCTAAATAAGAAGTGGCAACTCTCAGCCATTCTTGCCCTGCAAGAGGCCGCAGAAGATTTTGTTATTGATTTCATGAACGACGCTTACATTGCTGCCGCCCATGCTCATAGGATCACCCTTATGAATAAAGATTTCAGCATCATTAGCAGAGTGAGGTATAGGTTTGACAAAGTCCTGAGGCCCTTGCCTTCCAATGATCAAAAAGCCTTTGAAATCCTTAACGTTCCCCCAAAATTTTCTAGGAAAGAGAAAAAGCTAAATGTTGAAGATGTTAGTGACCTTTACCCTACAAGGGGTGCCACCCAGCAAGAGGCTTTCTTGAGTGAAAAAAATCAGGAGGTGTTTGAAACTGAAGACGATGTTTACAAGAGGAAAGCCGCATCACTTGCTCCCGTCAACAGCGAGAGGATGGGCAAAGTGTATGGGCAGATTCTTGTGAATGTTGCTGGGGAATCTGAGGAGGAATATCTTAGTATATCTCCCGAGGACAAGCCCATGTTGGAAAAAAGGGATCTCCAACTATCTGACTCCGTGGTATTTTGTTGCATAAGGTAAGGTTTTTTGTTGCATAAGTTAAGTCTTTTCAATTATATTTTGGATGAAATTGGTATTGAATAGCTTTTGCTATTATCTGCAGGGCATTGGTGTCCTCTCTCACTCTCGATATCCGAAGAACCATATACATTGTTGATCCACTTCTCTCTGTGGGACTTTTTGCAAAATCTGGTTCTAATATTTCACCATTTTTTCGTAGCTTCGATAGTGTGAGAAATTACCACATCTTTTTCCCTTATGTAGAAATGTATTTTTCTTTTACTGTAGAGGAGAATTTATGTTCATTTGCTTTCACCCTTCTACTCACCTCTTTTATGAATTTGCAGAGGGCATTGGAGTCTCATCTACATTAATTGTCTTTCAAGGGAAATTATCTTTATGAATTCTCTCAGCGGTGTTCACGGTCAAGCACGAATGTATGTTGGAAGAAAATTACTTACTTTGATTTCTTTTATAAATAATATTTTGAACTTACAAAGCTTCCTTTTGCAGTGCTGCTAGACTCGTTTCTACAATTTTGGATACAACATACGAGGATCTTGCTGATCCTCAAAGGCCGTATACTTTTCTTCTACAAGAAGTTCCATTGCAAAGCGATGCGCATTCTTGTGGATGGAGAGTTATCTCAAACATTTGCAGAACAGTGGATTCAAAGCTGTTACAAATAGAAGGAGTGAATGTAAGTTTATTTCATTTGATGTTTGTGTAACCCTTATCATGATGTCTTTTCACTAACTTATAACATTTATTCTTACAGTGTAGAGACTATCCTGAATCATATGTTTGGTGGATAAGGGAGAGATGCATCGAGCTGATTCTAGACAAAGCAATCACACCGTATGATCCTGACTCCCCTCTTCCTCCCAAAACTTCAATGGCAAAGGGCACAAGCAAGGGAAAGGTCAAGGGAAAGGGTAAGGACAATGGCAATGGTAAAGACAAGGGCAAGGGAAAAGGCAATGGGACCACTGCTGCAGAGTCTAAGAAAAAAGGAATGCCAGTGCTCTCTCCTCTTAAATTTGATCCATCCCCTCTTAAGCCCCAAGAAAGGAGACTACCTGTAAAGGTCAAAATTTTTCAACAATCAAAGAAAGGCCCTGTGAGGAAAAATATCTTTGAAGAAATCGAAAAAGAATGAAAATAGCAAACATAAGCATACACGAGCCATTTTATTTTGGCTTTGTACATTTTTATGCAATTTTTGTACCTCATTGTGTAATGAAAATTTTCACTTGTAAATCGAATGTAATGTACATTTTATACACGAGCCTTATTATTTTGGCCTTGTACATTTTCATGCAATTTTTGTACCTCATTGTGTAATGAAAATTTTCACTTGTAAATCGGATGCAATGTACATTTTATTTATACACATTCGAAAGGCGACTTGCTTCACGATAGCTTATGAAGTTCCCATTAAAAAATATCTTGAGGACAGTCTGTTAAGATAAATTCCTGCCAAGTTTTCATTCTTAAGGTCCCAAACTCACAATTGTGGGAGACAAACAACTCGTACAAAAGAAAGAGCGCTCGGCTCTTTTACCAATTGTTACACCATTCACTTTGAACTTATATCTAGGGGATGTATTGTCTAGCAATTCCAAGGTATCCCTCACATCTTTCAGACTCCAATTGGAAGTAACACTCACCTTCTTTACTTCTTCATGCAGAAAAACGTGCACCACAAGTTTATATGTTGTGTTCTCTGTATCAGAATCCAAGGGAACCCAAATACCCAATCTTTGTTTGTATCGCCTGTAATCAAAGGCCAAAGCAAGATTTTGGCGAGGGATACTGTAAGCCAAAGCCAAGGATTGAGGGCATGCACTGCACCTCAAGATATCACCTTTATGATCGCACTCTCTAGATTTCCAATGCGTCCCTATAGTGTTGTCCAAATCCTCTTCCGAAAAGTTTCTACTTAACTAGGATACCTTCGTTCTTTGTAAATTTGCTGTTTTGAAGCAAGCGACGAAGATATGGAGGGGTACAAACCATGATAAACGTATTCTTCGTGAGATCCTTCCAGCTGTCATGGACTTTTTAATATCCTGAGATATTTTGAATTTGAAACTCTGCACTGTTACCTTGTCAGGAATCTCCCAATTTAGAGATGAAAGACTTGGCAATGGCAAATCTTCGATATTCCCATACCTATCCGCTTTAGAGGGAACCACATACTGTGCATAATATATAAAAACCTTGCATTCACTATAAAAAGACACAGTTTGATCGGCATAAATAATGTCTGCCAATACCTTATGAATGGCATGGAAAGTCCCACTTAGGCTTTCCACAGGTTGCCATTCAATACTTGTTGACAGAAAGATATCTACAATGACGAACCGTTTGTTAGAACTTGCATAAATGGAAAAGAATTATATACGTTATTCAACTTATAACTTACAATGTGTTTGTTGGGGAACACGTTCGTTTGGAGGCAAGTGCATATCCTTGACCATGTAAACATGTTGCACCTTGACAAACCAGCCTTCGGGCATAATTTTGAAGGCAATGATACGCCCCTTCCAGTGATGTTTTATATCTTCTCGTTTTCTTCTTTTCACCTTATGGGAGCCCTTGCAAGATGGCAGCATGGTAACCCAATCATTTACAGCAAAGGTTTTGGGCTCAAAATTTCCATCTACTCCCTGGCTATAGACTGTGCAAGAGTGTATTAAACGAGAAGGGCGCCTGGAGGAAGCCATGAAAAGAATGAAAGCGCAGAGAAAGAATGAAAGCGCAGAGAAAGAAGCTCAAAGAGGGGTGAATGAACTAAAAAGTAGCGCCAAGAACCCAAATGAGTATGTATTGGGCGCCAAAAAAATATTGAAAGATCTCCCGACTTTCAAAAAACTCATTATTAATTTCATCACATCTCTGTCATGTATTTTGTCAGATTTGTAAGTAAATAACGTCTTTGGGACTCCAAAACATGTCAGACTTTAGGGGTTTTGGCTAAAAAAGAAGAGAGAATCATGAAATGGACTCCACTATCTCTAAAAAAGAGGAGACAAGAATACCATATTCTTGCACACGTGGCGAACTCTCTTTGGCCCTTTCCTTAATCCCGTGATTAACAAAAGTGCATTTTTTGAAGCGTTTTTGGCCCTAATGATTTGCCTACAATGCTTCTTACCAACAAAGCATTATGATGACCCCTTTCCAAGCACTGTATGGTCATGACTGTCGAAGTCCCCTAAACTTCTCAGATCCAACCTTAAGGGTTGAAGCTTCAAGGCAGATGTTGGAAGAGATGGATGACCAAATAAAATCAATAAGACAGGACATCCAAGCTGCCAAGGATAGATAGAAGGCATACGCAGATTTGAAGCGTCAAGATAGAGTCTTCAAAGAAGGAGACAGGGTCTTCATTCGCGTACGCCCTAAGAAGAGTTCCCTATCCTTAGGAGATTGCAAGAAGCTAAGTCCAAGGTATTCTGGACCGTACAAGATCCTCAAATACCTAGGACGTAATGCTTATAAACTGCAACTCCCTGAGAACCTAAAGGTTCACAATGTATTCCATATCAGCCTATTGAAGAAGTATGTACCTAATCCTAACCATGTACTTGATGACCAACAAATTGTAATGCCTAGTCAAGGAGTCCTTGAACTAAGGCCTGACAGGATCTTAGATGTTAGGGAGAGACAATTGAGATCCAGAACCTTGAGAGAATGCCTCGTCTAGTGGAAAGATTATCCCGAAGAGGATGCCACTTGGATAGATGAACACTACAACATATACATGCTATAACAATGTTTATAACGACGTTTTTTATATATATATGAAAAATATCCCCGTCGTCGCTATTAGCGTCGCTACAAAATCGTCACTATTTGCCTTGCTATTTTGTGTCTCTAATTTCGTCGGTATTAGCGTCGCTATTTACCGAAGAAATTAGCGATAAAAATAGCGACGGTTATAGAGGAATTTCGGACGCTAATACCGAAGATTGCATAATTATTTTTCGACGCTAATACTGACGGTTGCAGAAAAAAAAATTTGTGGCAGGGCTGCAGATGCAATCCTGCCACGGTTAGAGCCACACATGGCTAAAAGACAATTCCTGCTGTCAAAGAAGTTAGACAATCGATCCCAAATAATGACAAGACTTTACAAACAAGTACTTTCATGACATTAATTAAGACAAATGTGCACTGCATTGATAAAGAAAATAACAGAACTTAAATTGAGAAGTGCTACTGTGACAAAGAAAATATGGAGTCATGCTACAATATAGAAGTCCGAATCATATACACTTAGCTATTACATATGGAGGATAGAGGCCATAAGGCCTTACATAATACAAGATGCGGAGTAATCCTATGTAGCCTAATCTACTCTCTATGACTCATCCACATCAGAAAACTCCTCTCATTGTAGTGGCATACCGAAGGGAGTCTGCAACAGCAAATACATATATAATTGTGAGTACCAAATACAAACTAACATATAACGACAAATTTCTCAAATTAGGAATGATATTTATTACTACTTACCGATCCTCTCCGAGCATAGAGCTTCTCGATTAGGGCACTCAAGCCATGCTTCTCCCCGTATGTCACCTCTAGTGGAGTCGGGTCGCAATTCGTAAAACCTTGCTGTGGCACACAAACATTGAAAAACAACATACTTGAGATTCATGTTCGAAATATATACATCAACATGGATGTCATTAAATTAGAGTACTCTACCCTATTAATACTTACGAAATCTACCAGGAATGTTGCGTGGCCGCCGCTACCAAGGTGATGCACCAATCCTGCGTCCAAGCATGCCTTTGCTGCGTCCTTCTGCTACTTCCACTTGTCTGGAGTGGATGTCGCCTCATCTTGGAGATTACTCCAGTCCTCTGTATTCAGCCACTTCGGCTTTGATTTGCCCTGCTTGACTGCTTCGCGTGCATCAGACCGCCTATGCGACTGATAGTCACGCATGTGCATCATCATCCACCCTCTCGAAAATCTATCATTGCTAGAGGGCTGAGGGAACTCTCGATACAATGTATCAATTATGTACTCCTTGCTGGCATCTAGGATCTCCTTCCACTTGTCTGTAATGTTGTGCGAAATACTTGTTAGCACAACTCATGCATTCTAGAGATGACAGCTTTTCCATCATCATTCATGTATAAAAGGCCAAAGGCCTTATCTATGAGATACGAGTAACCCGCAAGATTTTGCAAACGAGTACTTTCATGACATTAATACAAATGTGTCAAACACAACTTGAATTGATAAGTGCTACTATGAAAAAGGATGCAAAAATACATACTTGGAGGAGTGGGTTTCGTGTACTTCTTGTCGGCCCTAGGAGTGATCGGTGGGGCACGTGAAGGACTGGGAGTAGTAGATGTATGCCCGCCACCACCAGTGAACGACTGTGTCGACTCCCTGGTGGCAGTGTGAGTGGGAGAGACTGCATCTGTATCCCCACAAAAGGAGCTGCCTTCTCCTCGACTACGTGACTCTGCAGCAAAGCGAGACCTGCGACTGCGTCCACTAGAGACCGAAGCATCCGATGTCTAGAGTCTGCCAATCGTGTTGAGGTGGAACGAGAAAGCTGTGCATCGGCTCTATCTTTGACCCGTGCTAGCTGCTCCGGTGAGAAACGCGCTAACATCGCGTCAATGTCGTCATCTATAAAATCGTGACTCATCCTGCCGTCTGTGCCCATATCCTAAACCTGCACATACAAGGAAAAATAATAATATTAGATAATGAATTGCAAGAAATAATAAACTAAGAATTAATTATCAAGACTTCATTTTTAAATAATAAAAAAAATTAGATAATACAAAACACCATACTCCAAAAACATACAAACTGTCCTAACTGATTTGCAAAAATTGGCATTGCTGTAGTGGGAGGAACGTTTTGATCGAGTCACTTTTGTTTAGGGTTCCACAATATCATCTTGACATAGCTGAGTATACACCGGGAGATCTATACAAAATTCTCCACAAAATGAGGACTGTGCTTCATTTTTAAAAAACCCATCCTCTATCTCCTCTATGTCCATAGGTGAGATGTTTTGGTCCTCCAGGTGGTTCATCCTAGTTTCTTGTATGCCTTCTATCATTGCTGCTATTAAAGGTGTCTCTTCTATGATCAGTACGGGGGTTCTAGCAAACACGGGGATACTCCTAGATGTCATGGAAATGACATACCACCATCGAGGTTATTGCGGATTAGGGAAAAAGACAACCTAATCCATATTACGATTAGTATAAAAGTCCACTTTGAGATTGCTAAAGCGCATCAAGTATTAGGGACTCTTACCTGCTCATAGTGATTTGGCAAAACAAATATATCACTCAAATCGGTCCACCTCTTCGTTGAGTCAATCTCAATAAAGCCACTTGGCCCTCGTCGAACAGTTACACCTGCTCCTTCGAGAGTAACCTTGAACCATTGCACATCAAATATGGTCACGGAGAAACTTCGATAGTCCACTGCAAGGATACTCTGTAAACATCCAAAATACTCCATCTCTGCAACTACACGGTTTGGATCTGTGGCACGTCATCGGCTTTCCTACTCAAACATTGCCATCACTCCACAGTCCATTGTCGAGATAACTTGTCGATGTGCTCTACTCTGAAATGTCATCCACATGACCATGTTGCACTATGGACCTTATACTGGGAGAAGAACAAGTATATTAGTTGCGATTTTGCAGTATAGATTGTAATTTCTTGGGATTGCATCCATACCTTGGGATTGCATCCACGTGAGAAGTCCCACTTCTCTTCAGTAACTGTCTCTCCATCTTGAGATTCTTTGGTTAGGGCCTCATGTGGCCATCTAGTGAACATGAGTAGAGGCATCTCCTCTAAGCCCTTTGGATATCGAATGGGCCATTGCCGCATACTTCGTTGAAAGTAAGATCTTGCAGACTCTCGCTCAGCTCGAGCATCCTCATATTGTTGCAGTCACTTCTCCATCGTAGCGCTATGCAGCATACAAAATCAGTTCACCTTGGACTCCATGGATGCGTCCATCTTCTTCTCTATTTCGTTTCCCACTAGGACATCTCCATTCAGACGATCATCCTCCTTAAGTGACCATATCAAGCCTTTGTCCTGATCCACAGTGGACAACCACTCAGAAATGTACACCAAGGCCTCTGACACTAAACAACCTTCAGCTATGCTACGCTCAGGATGATCCCGTTGTTGCACAAATCCCTTTAAGGTCTTCATGAACCGTTCAAGGAAAAACATCCATTGACTATGGACTAGACCTTCAACCTACAATTCATCTACAATATGCACTAGAAGATGGGTTTGTATCGTGGGCATGCTAGTGGGAAGATACTTCTCCAATAGACAAGCAGTCTCTACTGCCATGCATTTCGCAGATTTAATCGATGATGTGTGAATCTCTTTTTGGGAGACAAACTGAACCAACTCGGACAATTTGTAAATGGCTGTCTGTACCTCCGATGTCAGAGACCCCGCGATTGTGATCGGCAATACGAACTGAGAAAACCATGCAATTAATATTGTGTATAAACAAATGGAGATTCTAAAATCTAATATGCAGAATCATGCCATACGCAGCCTCATACCGTACATACCTGACACATCTTATGCCAATCATGGGATTTGAGTCCTATTAGTTGGTCATCCTTTGTGAATGCTGTCTTGAGAGAACACATTAGGCCAGTAGGCGTGTGAAAGGACTTGATGTTTTCCTTTACTCATCACACTTCATTGCCAAACAAAACCCAAGGAGCACGCAGCAATTGCACTCGACCATTGATGCCACTTATAGGCCAATACGGTTCCATCTTTCCCACTGTTTTCAAATCCATCCTCACTCCTAGTGTGTCTCGCTGCCTAGTGAGGTGGTCCCATAGCAAGCTATCGACATTCTTAAAAATAAGCATGGGATCTAAAAGGTGGTTAATTTTCATTTTTTTCCATTAATTCAGCTCATAGAAAATTGAGAAGCGTCGCATTCCACTGGGAAGCGAGTCTTGGTCCACCATCCTGTGATCAAACTAGCTCAGTACGTTCATTCTCGCAAGAGGGAAACCAGGAAATCCTTCTCTCATGACATGACTCTCTGGCAAAAAAGCCCGATGTCCCTCAAATACCATCTTCTTCATAGATTTTGACATACGAGAATCCAACCTTGGTCCACACAGAGGACATACATGGTAACCTGACGTGACTAGCCGTGCAGAACACACATGTACAATCAGGCATGTCATAACACCAACATTGCTCAAAGAAAACTAGCAAAATAAGAAAACACACTTGACCAGAGCATTCTCCATAACCTGGAAAGTCATGCATGGTCCACATAAGAATTGCCCTTATAGTAGCGGATCGCCTACCAATATGTTTGCTCATGTCCTCCACTACAATTCCCTCCCACAACTCCTTTAGCTCATCAATCAGTGGAGAGAGGTAGACATCCATATTCTTGACTTTGTATTGTCCATGCACAAGCAAGCTGAGCAAAAGGTGTCCTTTCTTGGTGGAAAGCCATGGTGGTATATTGTAGTTAGCAAGGACCACGGGCCATACACTATAGGAGGTGGAATGTAAACCAAAAGGATTTACCCCATCCATGGCAAGACCGAATCGTAGATTTCTCGCCTCCTTTGCAAAGTCACAGAAAGTCTCGTCAATGTGATGCCATGCTTCTGAGTCAGCTGGTGTATGGTGTACACCATCAGCAGATCGATTTTCCACATGCCATGTAGTCAACTTTGCAAAACTCTTGGTCCGAAAAATGTGACGAACACGCGGTATCAACAAAAAGGGCCTCAAAACCTTCTGCGGAACAGTCTGTCCTTGCAACTTATTTCGATACCTGTCCCACCGCACTTGGGACATGTGGCCTGTAATATTTCCATTTGAATAAAAATATTACTAGATCAACCTCCTGCACACCGTAAATTTGTGAAAAGATTATCTCCATTTCCGGTAGTTGATCTATGACCGTACGCGAGAAAAGGAGTACTCCGCATTGGTCAACCGGGACAGAGGATCAAAAAAACCGCATCACCTACGAGGAAACATCCTCTTGGGAGTAGGTCAAGAGGATAATGATAGGTTTATTGCAAAAAAAAATTATTTACCTTCCCCCTAGCCAAAGTGTGGCTGAGGGAAGGGGATGGGCTATATGGGGAAACTAAGGAGGTGGAAGGGAGGATACCATGCAAGGGGGCCACATGGGGGAGGGAGCCCTCTCCCCCCTTGTCCTATAAATACACCCTCTTAGGGGGAAGGTAGGGACGAAGGAGGCCGTGCTACGTCGTGTGAAGGAGGGACGTGAGGAGGCTGCCGTGAAGAGGCTGCCATGAGGAGGCTGCCGTGAAGACCATGCATAGATGCATGTATGTGAGTACCACAGAGACAAGAGCCATGAAGGGTACTTCTGTTTTGGGATTTCCCTTGGAATCTAATTAGTGCATACGGGGTACTAAACATGCTCTGCTCTTGTGCCAATAAAGCCTCCAAGTAAGGTCAAAAGGACTGAGATAAAAAACCAAAGGGCTAGAAGCCTCAAGAAAAGAGAGATGGGAATAGAACCCGTGCTCTTATTAGCCTAGAGAAGAAAGTTTAAAGCCATGAAAATCCCAAAAGCAAACCACGTGCCATGCTATTGATCTCCAGCGAGATGTATCTCCTTTCATAGTCCTCCACAACCGCACTGCAACACACCCTGCAGCTATTCCAAGAATCAAATACAGCATAATCATCCCAGAAAGAAGCATTCCTCTTGAAGCAAGAGACATAAATCCAAATGCTGCAAAGAGGATCGTTACAACTACCATTCTAGTAATCTAAACCCCATCCCCAACCATGATACGCAGCAGCTCAATATGTGGTGGAGCTTTGAAAACATCCCCAACCACAAGCTTTCATCCAGAAAGTTCCTATGTCATCTGCGCCTGCTCTATATAGGTTGAAAGCATTGTAATCCTACGACATGCTATTTCGAGCAGACATTCCGTCAAACATATCTTCCGCTTTCACAATGCTTCCACACTTGCTGTACATATTCAAAATTGCATTGCAGAGAATCATGTCTGAAAGAAAACTGCACTTTTGTGCATTAGCATGTAATCCTCTACCAATGTCCAAAGGCATCATATCGGCTTGATAATTGTTTACAGCTGCCAAAGTTCTTTCACTCTGTACTAGTGCACCACAAGCTTGAAGGGCAATGGAGAATGTATGATGATCGAAAGAGGTGTACGGAGGGCAAAGAGGAGCTGCCAAACCCTTCTTCGAGTCTTTACGGTGAGTGCATTGTCCATTCTTGCTTTGCTTTTGTGTTTTCTCTCTCTCTCTTACTTGTTTTTTGTATAATTTGTGTATATTGAGAGAGAGAGAGGAAATGAGAGAGAAAGAGAGGGAGAGGGAGAGGGAGGGAGAGGAAATGAGAGAGGGAGAGGGAGAGGGAGGAAATGGGAGAGGGAGGGAGAGAGAAAGAGAGGGATAGGGAGAGGGGGAGAGAGAGAAAATGAGAGAGGGAGAGGGAGTTTTCTCTCTCTCTTTTACTTTTTTTGGTATAAAATATGTGTATTGAGAGAGAAAGAGGAAATGCAAAAGAAAGAGAGAGAGGGGGAGAGGGAGAGGGAGAGGGAGGGAGAGAAAGAGAGGGAGAGGGAGAGAAAATGAGAGAGGGAGAGGGAGTTTTCTCTCTCTTTTACTTGTTTTTGGTATATAAATTTGTGTATTGAGAGAGGGAGAGGAAATGAGAGAGAAAGAGAGGGAGAGGAAGGGAGAGGAAATGAGGTATAATTTGTGTGTATTGAGAGGGAGAGGAAATGAGAGAGAAAGAGAGGGAGAGGGAGAGGGAGGGAGAGGAAATGAGAGAGGGAGAGGGAGAGGGAGAGGGAGGAGGGAGAGGGAGAGAGAGAAAGAGAGGGGGAGGGGGAGGGAGGGGGAGGGAGAGGGAGAGAAAATGAGAGAGGGAAAGGGAGTTTTCTCTCTCTTTTACTTGTTTTTGGTATATAAATTCGTATGTATTGAGAGAGGGAGAGGAAATGAGAGAGAAAGAGAGAGAGAGGAAGAGGAAGAGAGAGGAAATGAGGTATAATTCGTGTGTATTGAGAGAGGGAGAGGAAATGAGAGAGAAAGAGAGGGAGAGGGAGAGGGATGGAGAGAGAAAGAGAGGGAGAGGGAGAGGGGGAGGAAGAGAGAGTTTTCTCTCTCTCTTTTACTTTTTTTTGGTATATAAATTCATATGTATTGAGAGAGGGAGAGGAAATAAGAGAGAAAGAGAGGGAGAGGGAGAGGGAGGGAGAGGAAATGAGAGAGGGAGAAAATGGGAGAGGGAGGGAGAGAGAAAGAGAGATGGAGGGAGAGGGAGACATTAAACATAATAGGGAAATGAGAGAGGGAGAGGGAGAGAGAGAGAGAGAGAGAAAAAGAAAATGAGAGAGGGAGGGGAGAGAGGAAAAAAATGAGAGAAGGAGAGGAGAGAGAAAAAGAGAGAAAAATCATTAAACCTAATAGGGAAAGAGAGAAAGAGAGGGTGAGGGTGACAGAGGGAGAGGAAATGAGATAGGGAGAGGAAGAGAGAAAAGGAAATGAGCGAGGGAGAGGAGAGAGAAAAGGAAATGAGAGAGGGAGAGGAGAGAGAAAAATCATTAAACCTAATAGGAAAGGAGAGAAAGAGAGGGTGAGGGTGAGGGAGGGTAAGGAAATGAGAGAGGGAGAGAAAGAGAGAGAAAGAAATGAGAGAGGGAGAGGAGAGAAAAAAAAATGAGAGAGGCAGAGGAGAGAAAAAGAGAGAAAAATCATTGAACCTAATAAGGAAAGAGAGAAAGAGAGGGTTGGAGTGAGGGAGGGAGAGGAAATGAGAGAGGGAGAGAAAGAGAGAAAAGGAAATAAGACCTTACAATAAGCTCATTCTAGGCTCATAGGGGTTAGGCCAATCCTCAACAAACCTAAGGGATATATGGCTAGAGAACCCTAGCACACTTGCGCCTCCTAGCATAATGTTCTTCCTACAAAGAGACCTCTCATACATGGAGCTTGTCCTAGCCTCCACCACGCTCAAACTATTCTTTTGGTGAAGGGATCTAGCCACTAACCTTGGGGGAGGTTTAGTGTGTAACCAAATATCCACCTATGAGGGCATAAGAACTTTTGTAGAAGTATACAACGAAGGCAATCAGCCTATCAGTTAGAAAAACATTCATTTTTCATAACATAAATCCAAAAATAACTTTGGATATTCCATAAAAATCAATCTCTTCTTAAAAAGACAGATACAAAAAACTAAAACACCATCATTCTAATGATTTGCAAAAACTAAAACAACATCACCACAAGATCTCTTAGGAAACTCATCTTCAACTATCAAATTTAATTAAAAAATATAATATAAAATCACTTGCAAGGAAGGATAATCTTTTATTATTAACCCTATTTCATCCTTAGAATAGTCTTAGGAACAAATTTCTGCTCTAACAAGCATATATTTGAGCATAATAACTATTTTAAGGTTTCCTCCATGAGTAGTAGTAGTATATATGCAACCATCAAGCTATAGATTATACTTTGGTATCTGTGGAGATCCCAATCTCATGCCCTCATAGAGATTGTAGTGTGTAATAGTGTGGAGAGAAGGTGTGTGAGTTGTGAATGGTAAAGGGGAATTTGTAGTCGTGGTCATGGTTGTGGTCGTGGTCATAGTCGTGGTCATAGTCAGTCGTAGTCAATTTGTGCTTGTGTTCTCCAGGGTGTGTTGGCTATGGGTGTCTAATGCTCTAGTCGGATCTCTCTCTCTCCTCTCTCTTCTCTCAACCATTCTCTCTCCCTCAATCTTCCCTCTTTCTCTCTTCCTATACTCTCCCTAAATCCTTCTCTCCCCCTATCTCTTTTCTCTCTCTATATCTCTTTCTATTTCTACCTCTCTTACTTTTCTCCTCTTCTTCTCTAACTTTAATCTCTCCCTAGCTCTTGTCTCTCTCTTTATCTCTATATAAGTAGTCGTAGTTGTTGTTATGGTCATGGCCATAGTCATAGTCGTAGTCGTAGTCATAGTCGTAGTCGTGGTCGTGGTCGTGGTCGTGGTCGTAGTCGTGGTCGTGGTCATGGTCGTCGTAGTGGTCATGGTCATGGTCGTATTTGGGGTTGTAGTCATAGTTGTAGTCGTGGTCATGATCGTCATAGTCGTAGTGGTAGTGGTAGTAGTAGTCGTGGTCATGGTCATGGTAGTGGTCGTAGTCATGGTCATGGTCATGGTTTTAGTTGTAGTCGTGGTCGTGGTCTTCATCATAGTCATAGCCGTGATCGTTAAAGAAAATGAGAGAGGGTGAGGAAGAGAAAAAAGAAGAAGGAACGAGAGAGAGGGAGAGGAAATACATACAACATAATAAAGAAAGAGAAAAAGAGAGAGTGATGGAAGGAGATGAGAATAATTTAAGAAAGAAAAAAAGAATGAGAACAAAAACAAATTGTTTATCGTAACATAGACAAAATGGAAAACAATGAAGGTCTTGTGTTCAAGATCGCAAGGCGTATCTTAATCAGTGTGTCTCATGTCCTTGCTCTCAATGTAAATTGGTAATTAGACAAAAACGTCGATTGTCTATAGAACACGTACGATGCTTCGGCGAGTTTCAATCTGAGATCATTGATCAGGCGATTGCGGATTTTTAGCAAATGGTAAGAAAAGTTAATATCAATCATGCATTGTACTCACAAGCTAATTGAATACCATATACAAGAATATTGGGTGTGGTTGGCAAATTTTCTATTTAGGGAGGTGACGTCTCATCCCAAGAAGGAGTGCATCCTTTCCGGCCAATTAGAAGAGTTCATGGGCATGCGATGGATGGAGTGCATGAGCCAATCCACCACTTGGAAAGCACCACCAAATCTATACTGTCAATACCAAACAAGACAGGCAGCCTTTCAGACCTACCTACAGTCTTGGAGCTTGAGATGGAGGCAATGATCAATGCATTGATTCCGATGGATGTAGAGACTTTTGATCTGCTTAGAGAGAAAGCATCCATACCATTATATGATGGTGCCAAGTATCTCGCCTGAAGAAATTACTTGCACTCCTAAGTGTGCAAGAAAAATACGAGTGGAGCAATGCAAGTGTGACCGAGTTGTTTAGGTACCTTGTACGTATGCTTCATTGATTTCTTTTCGACACTATTATTAAAAACATTTGTGCTTTTTCAAGGTGTTTTATGATTTTTTTGAGGTTATTGAAATATCATATATTACCACCTACAAATACCATGCTTGAGTCTCGTGATGATGCACGACATGTTTTACGAAAGCTTGGCATGGACTACAACAGCATCCATGTATGTATCAACAATTGCATGCTATTTCGAGTAGAATACGAGACTATGGAGACATCTCCAAAGTGGGGTGCTCAGGTATCGACAGGACTTGCAAGGGCAAACCATCCCTTAGAAAGTTCTTAGACACTTTTCGCTTATCCCCCATATAAACCACATGTTTTGTATATCTAGTATGGCGAGCTTGACAACGTGGCATGTGTAGAATGGTTCCACAGATGGAGTTCAATGAATATCACTGGATTCACGCACATGGAGCCAGATTGACTCTACCTTCCCTGGCTTTGCCCGAGAGCCAAGGAATCTTCAGCTCGGTCTTGCAATGGATGGCGTGAACCCATTCGGTTTACACTCAACTTCTTACAGTGTGTGGCCTATAGTCCTTGTCAACTACACTATCTCTCCATGGCTCTCTACGATGAAAGGACATCTCATCCTTAGCTTACTTGTCCCAAGCTGCTATACAAAGTCAAAAATATGGACGTGTACCTTCATCCATTAGTCAATGAGCTTAAGATTTTGTGGGAGAAGGGGGTCACCGTGCAAGATATGAGCAAGCACGATGGTCGATAGTCCACCAATATTCAATCCATTCTCATGTGGATGATGCATGAATTTTTGGGATTCCGAGAGTGCTCAGGTAAATAGGCTTCAGTTCTCATTGGTAATATCTATATTTTATCTCGTTCAAGTTTTTATTCATTGGATAGAGGTGTTGGAACAGGTCTGGTTACCTCAGGTTATCATGCATGTCAATTGTGCGGGCCACAGTTAGACTCCCAAAGGTCACGAACCATGAAGAAGATGGTATATCAAGGACACACCACTTTCTTGCCAGAGGGTCATGAACTCAGGGAAGGTTTTCTTGGATGACCTCCAACACATATGAATGCCGCAAGCTGATATGAGCTGAAAATGGTCCATGCGGAATCACATCCAAATGGAATGCGGCGGTTCTCAGTTTTCTACGAGTTGCCATATTGGATCCACTTACTGATCAACAACTTGTTGGATCCAATGCATATTTTCAAGAACGTGGGCAGCTTGCTATGGAACCATATCACAAAAAAGAGAGACACTATAGGGGCACGAATGGATTTGAAGGAGGTAGGCAAGATGGAGGCGCTTTGGCCGCAGTTGAGTGCTGATGGTCGCGTATAGCTACCTCGCGCTCCTTGGGTTTTGTCCACTAAAGAAGTGCGTATTGTGAAGCAAGTAGTCAAGTCTATCCGCACTCCGATGGGTATGATACATTCTCTCAGGTCTGCATTTTCTAAAAACGACCAATTATTAGGGCTAAAATCCCATGACTGGCATAAGATATGACAGGTTTGTACTATGAATGTATTGTAATTGGCATGCGCATTTTGCTATTTGAAGTGTAGCCATTGTTTATAATGCTTTCTCATTTGTGGCAGTTTGTACTAGCGATCGTGATTGCAGGATGTCTCACTCCAAAAATACGTGGGGCCATTTATAGGTTGTCAACTTTGATGCAATGGATCTCACAGAAGGAGATTAAGATGTCCTCTATTAAATTTGCGAGGCGGAGAGTAGTGGAGACGGTTTGTCTCTTTGAGAAATACCTGCCTACCAAAATGCTCACAATACAAATCCACCTTCTTGTGCATCTTGTAGATGAAGTGGAGATTGCTGGACCTGTCCATACGTGATGGATGCTCTTCTTGGAGTGCTTCATGAAAACCCTGAAAGGCTTTGTGCAACAACGAGCTCAGCCAGAAGGTAGCATGGCTAAAGGTTGGTTAGTGTCTTAGGCACTAGTGCATATTTCACAATGGCTACCAACGGTGGATCTAGACAACAATATGCTATGGTCGCTGAAGGACGATAATAGACATACTCGAGATGTGGTGGTTGGAAATGGGGTAGAAAAAAGAATGGATGTTGCAATGGAGGACAGGGTGAATCACTTTTGTATGTTGCACCATGCCTCTATGGAGATGTGGCTCGCCAGGGTACCAGCAAGCTAGGCAAGATCGAGAGGAAGTGCAATCTAAATTTTGACATAGTACGCGCCATCAACCGATTCGATATCTCGAGGGCATGGAGGAGATGACGCAGTTTATGTCAACGAGATGGTTGCATGGAGCTTTGATTGCAGCGTCTCGCGAAGGGGTAGAGGTCTCAATGGAAGAGTGGGAAATCTCGAGGGGATGTAGTCCAAAGGTGATGACGTGTTTAGTATTTCTTGTATCTATATTTTATATGCAACAAATAATTTAAGTGTTTCAATGTACATTACAAAATATATAGTGCAATATGGTCGCGCAGACGACATTTTTGCGTGGAGCATATTGACAAAATGCACTCCATAATGAACTGTGGTATCATGGCAAGGTTTGAGCAGGAAAGTCGACAATGAGCAACAGATCCAAGTACGGTTATCGATGAGATGGAGTATCTTGGGAACTTGCAAAGTATTGTTACGATGGATTACCGTAGCTTCTTCATGATACTATTCGATGTGCAGTGGTTCAAAGTGGTACTTGAAGGAGCCGAAGCAATAGTTTGACAAGGTCCATTTGGATTTCTCGAAATAGATTCAAAAAAAAAAATGGACGGATTTGCAAGAAACCTTTGTGTTGCTGGTCCATTGTGAACAGGTGCATGAACTCATTTGTTTGTTAATTGTATTACGACATGGTACGTGTCACAATAGTTTAATCTCTCTTGTATGTGTTTGTGAACAGGTATTCTTCTATTCAAACCCCCGACAACCTCGATGGTGGTATGTTATACCTTCATCTCCCCAAAGTGTGAGAGTATATGATCAAAGTGATGTTCCGAGCATAGATGAGGACAATATGCAAATAGAGAGGTCGATATTGCAAGGGGTGGAGGCCATCGAAAGCTTGGAGCATGTAAAGGAGCCAGCATCGGCTAACAATGATGGAAATACAGGAGTCCAAGAATTCTTTGAGAACGAGATGGACTCATCCTTTTGTGATGACATGTCTATCAACCTTCCAGTGTATGCGGAGTTGTGTCAGGAGATTGACATGGGACCATAGGATAATTCATACTTGGAGTATCCACTTACTCAATTCGTTAACTAATCACTTATAAGAGTACATAAGATATGCATTTTAAGTGAGATCATTTTTTTAGAATTTATATTATCGTGCTTTGTATGATTTAAATTGATTATACTAACATCATTTTTTGTCTATGCAGGTGACGTTTTCAGGATGAGTCGAGGGATGAGCAATGAGGAGTTGCAGGATATCTTCACGCGCATGTCTCTAGATCAGATTGCAATATTCAAAGACATGGCAGACCAGGAGCTGTCTCGAACATTGTCAGGCCGCTCTACTAGATCTACTTCGGCGTGATTAGATGCTTTGGCTTTGAGCAAACGAGGTCGATGCTCCACACTTGGGCCAGATGGAGGGAGTGCTTCAAGGTCAAGGGGATGCTGTAGAGATACGGAGGTAGTGAGCCCGCAGTAAGCACGAGATACATGTGCAACTCCTCGCTCTCATGGCGATTCCAGGGAGTGTGGCTCAGGTGGATGTTATGGAGGCACGGACGCGCTGTCTCCATCTCGTCATTCTGTTGGAGCTGCATCACCTTTAGGATTTGTTACACCTGTGGGAATGTCTACTCCAATTACTCTGGCTTTTGCTCAGTCATCTGTAGGTGGCACCCTTATGGGTGCTACTCCGATAGATATTACCCTGGTCAATACACCAGATGTACAGGGGTCTCCTAGATATGCCTAGGAGCGTGGACGCAGGTGGGAGAGGACCCATCTTAGGCATACCCCAAAGGGATATGCCTATCTTGTTGATGATAGATCAGAAGCCATCATCATGAATGATGAGGGGGGGAGGGTGATGGATGGCATGAGAGAGTTGTGCCAACAAGTTTTTCGGCACAACATCTTACATCATTGGAAAAACATAGCGGAGGAGAGCAAGGACTACATAGTAGCATCCTTGCATGAGAAGTTTCCGGTTCCAGCCACAGTAGATAGATTTTCTACGGGCTAGATGATGGACTGCATGCATGCCTATATGTCACACAGACGATTGGACGCACGCAAGGCACTCAAGAGTGGGGCTACAAAGCCCGAGTGGCTAGACATGCACGACTGGCGCCGACTGAGGGAGGAGGCTACAGATTCTCCAAGATGTTGGAGTCAGCAGCGCGAGGCAACGAGCGCACGACTAGAGACTAGAGTGATCCATCGTCTTGGGAGTGGCAGCCACAGGACTTTGTAAGTTTTTCTTTTGTTTTGCTTGCTTTTTTTTTTGCAATATCCTTTGTACTGACAATCATATTTCTAATAGTTAGTATTTTGTTTTCTTTGCAGCACACCATTACAAATCGCAATCCGATTGGCCTTGAGACTCGATATACAGAGAGGCACGGTCTCACTGTATTGATCGACTGATTGTATAGACATGGCGGCCCTGTAAGTCACTCATCTTTCTTGTCCGTCGTTACCATGTTTAATAAGAATTCATTATTGTATGGTGGACTAATGTGTTGTTGTTTCTTTTTTTGTAGAGTCTGTTCGATACTCCTTTGTGGCAGGACGAGCTTTTGGACGACGAGGATATGTAGCTCGCCCTTGGATCCCTAGAGCTCATACACCCTTCTTTTTGGTCGCCCTATCTGTGTAGACATTTTCTATGTAGTATTGATATATTATCATGATTTTACCAGTCGCTTTCATTATGCGATCATGTATTTATATCATGTATCAATGCTATGATTTCAGTATATTTAGTTTTTGTTTACACGAGCATTGTACACAGTGCAAAAACTATTTTGTATGGCCCAAATAAAGCATACAGTGCTACATGTGGTGGGGTAGCTTGCTGCCCTCCCACAATTATTATTTTTTGGATGCTACCATTGCTATTAGTGTCGCAAATTTATCTACATGCATCGTTATTTGCATCACAAAGGGTCGTTATCAGGGTCATTGATACCAACGCAAATAGCGACGCTGAGAATGACACTAATACCGATTGTTCTATGGCGTCGCTAATAACGACGCTGTTTGCGACGACGGGAGAAAAAATTTTTATTTACGTTTTCGTCGCTTTTAACATCTGTATAAGGCCTGTATCTTGTAGTGACTACTACTACCACCACCACCACCACCACCACCACCACTACTACTACCACTACAAACAAGAAAAGAAGAAATTAAAGAACTACTACTACTACTACTACTCCAAACAAAAAAATAAGAAATTATAGAATAAGATCTTACCCTCTCTTTGTTTTTTATCCATTCATTCTCCTCTCTCCCTCACTCTCTCTCTCTCTTTATGTTTTTCTTTATTATGTCTCATGTTTATTCCTCTCTCTATCTCGTTCCTTCTTTCTTTTTCTCTCTTCCTCTCCCTCTCTCATTTCCTCTCTTTCTCTCTCAATACACATTATTTTTAACAAAACAAGCAAACGAAAATGAGAAAAAACAAAAACAAACCAAGAGGGAGCAATCCACTCACCACAAAGGTCTGAGGATGGATTTGACAGCTCCTCTTCGCCCTCTGTATACTTCCTCCTCTTCTTTGCAAATGGAAATGGTAGCGATGAGAAGCTCTCCTTATCCCTCTTTCTCACTTTCTCTTCCTCTCCCTTTCAAACACATAATGCAGTTTGCTCTCTCTTTCGCTCTTACGTGAAAAATGCTGTGCTCGAGTTTCGGCCCGCTTTTTTCGTCTAAGCGCCATCGTTATTTGCGATGCAAATAGCAACGCCGCTAATATGTGTCAAAAATGGCCATCGCTATTCTCCTATATCCTTGTAGTGAACCATCTAGATCCACATCAACATGAGAGAAACCTAATGACATACGAATCACAACAAGTGAGTCCCCAATCTTCTCCTTGCCTTTCCTTGATACCTTCATATATTTGATGGTGTAACTTATGGCCATAGTTTACCATTCTATGGTTTATTAAAAAATCTATGACTAGGAGACTCCTTTGGCTGACTCAATATCTATGACTATTGACCTAGTTTCTGCATAGCCACTCTCTCATGTACATGAACCCCAACTATATCTTACACATTACTATATTGGCTACTCAAAATTTTCAAAGAAATTTTATTGGCCAACTCTCAACTCATGGGTAATAAGATTATAGCATTAGTATCCTTTATGATCAAGAGAATATCTCACAAACATAGAATTTTCTACTTTGTAATCCACTACACTACATAACCCATCCTAAGTCTACACATAAGCAATATATCCAAATACTTTCACATGGGATAGATTTAACTTTTTATTTATATACTTATCCTTTGGTATCATATAGTCACAATTATCTTTTTCATAATGTATGTAGCAATAGTAGTTGCTTTAGGCCAATAGTAATGAGATAAGTTTTTAAAACATCAATGCTCAAGATATCTCTATTAAAAAAAAATCACTTAGCAACACTATTTTTTTGTGGAATGTAATGAAATGCAAATTGCCTCGAAATACCACTATTTTTAAAGAAACAAGAAAACTCATTGGAGAATTACTATTCCTCTCCACCCAAGCTTAGGCATTTAATACGTGATCCTATCTCCTTCTCAACCAATTCTTTAAAGATTTGAGAATGAGTGAATACCTCACTTTTCTTATGCATAAAATAAACCCATACTTTTCGAGTATGATCATTAATGAAGGAGACATAATAATTGCAACCAGTCAAAAATCTTCTTGTATACATGCTTCTCATGTCAAAATTAATACATTGTCTGCTTTCCAAATTTACATCTTGCACATGCTTCATATATCCTATCAACTCTAAACCATGGTAAGATATACACAATCTATTTTCACTACATATTTTTCAAACAATACTTATTTATATAATCAATCTTGCTATGTCAAATCTTCACACTATGCAAATATAATAGCATCCATTTTAGGAAAATCTACATTAAGTATAAATAATCTACCACTATGCTTACCCTTTTGCAATCAACTTCCATAGTGGTTCTCTACGTAGCAATTATGAGATGTGAACCAAAACTGTAATCCTTGCTTTGTGATGAACAAAGTTACACTTTGCAATGTATATTGTCACACATATGGTGATGGCATACTCCGACAAACAAAGTGCCAAAAATCCAAGAGCATCATTTTCATAGTAAATAAGTGAGAAGTAAAAGAGAAAGGGATCTCAAACCTCAAAACTGTAATCCTTGTTTTGTGATGAAAAAAGTGACACTTTGCAATGCATATTGTGACACATATAGTGATGGCATATCCGACAAACAAAGCACCAAAAATCTAGGCACATCATTTTCATAGTAAACAAGTGAGAGAACGAAAGAGAGAGGGAGAGAGCTCAAAGCAATGAGAGAGAGAGAGAGAGAGAGAGAGAGAGAGAGAGAGAGAGAGAGAGAGAGAGAGATGACACAACCATTCATGGAGGAGAGGGATGCAAAGGAAAAGAAGGAAAGTCACGAATGGGAAGAAGGAGAGAAGGATCAAAGGGATTCTTCTTTGAGCCTTTGAGATATGTGCATTGTCTCTTCTATCTTGGTTCTTCTATCTTCTTCTTTTATTTTTTTCTTTTTTTTAATGGAGAGATGCATTGAGAGAGAGAGAGAGAGAGAGAGAGAGAAACAAAGAAGGAGATAGATGGGAAGTGTAACGTGTCCACTTGTTCCCTTCAGGACATGTCTTAGCAGTCCATCGGAAAGGAGGTCTAGAAAGCTCCGCCCGACACTCCCAGGGAATGTTACGAGGTTTGCAATCTAGGACTTTCCACGTCTGCTACGTAGCGGAAGTATTCTGGCCGTTCCCACTTAGGACCGACCTGAATCAAGGTTTCCCCTAATGGTCATTTCCTAAACGGCAACTAGCGTCGAACCCCGAGCGAACTACTTTACGTAGAAACGCTAGGGCCGAAGCGGATTCACACTGCACTTAGTTCAAGGAGAATGGGAAACGAGAGGGATGCAAGGCTCGACCTCTCTGCCATAAGGCATAGTCCCATTCCGTTCCCCTAAAATAGCATAAACCGAGATCATTATAACCTAGACTTTAGGTCAGTGCCCTTGCTATTCATTTCCTTTGAGAAGATCTGCTTGCTGTCCATTATGATTGAGAAAAGTTCCCGGCCAACCGGGACCACCCATTCGTAGGACGGACCCATGGCCACATCCACCGCACTTTCCTCATGGTTGCTTTAGTTGTGTAATTACCTACCACATTTAGTTGGACATGCATCAAGAAGCTTCCTTAATTAGCCCGTTAGACACCGGTTCCTTCACGTAATCTTAGCACTTGACATAGAAAAGTAGTGTCAAACACGTTCCTTTTCAACAGGTTATCACATTTATCTTTGGAATACATTCATAAAGTCCAGCACGCAGGCTTATCCATAATCCGCCCAAAGGCTATCGAGCAATCCACAAGGATTACTAATCCAAGATTCCACCCGTAGACTAGTATGCGGGCCTCGAGATCCAATCCTGAGTCACGTTGGCCGCTTGTGTAGGGCCCGGAAGGTAAGGGATTTATGGCTAGAGCCCCCCCTGGCACCCAAGCATCCTCCTACTCCAAGTAGCACCCAAGGGAGAGACCTCACGCAGTGGGTTCGGTCCACGTTCCTGGCGCGACTAACAGCCCCCTTGGTTAGGGTCAGGCAGACAGTTGGGGGTAACTGAGGCTGCCTCTCCCTTCAGGCCTTCAACCTGAAGCATTAAATATCTTTTTATCCTTTAGTTCCTTGAGCAAACAATACAAACAGTGCTTTCTAAACTATCACAAGCACAATCAATCCAGTGGTCGTCTATTTGGCCAACTGCTAAGGAGTGAATCCTTCTCTCCGAATGCACCCAACATTCGATCCAGGATCAAATTGTGACTTGGAAAGATCCCCAAGGGTTTTTTTGTTAATCCTTATGTCCTTGGGTTAGGCCCATACCCTATTAACCCAACTTAACCAATACCTTAGGTTCTATTAACAGTAAATCATGGCAACCATGTCGCTCCAAATTATTGATTGGTCCTTTGCTTCCAAGAAAATACCGAATTCCCTTGTCTCGGCAACTTTTAACACCATATTGGAGAATATGGAAATTTCCCATAAGTTTGGGACACGTGGTCAAATCTCTAGATTTGTCATAACTTGAAAAATATAACTCCAAATTGAGCGCTCTATAGCTCAATAGATTCCATTTTTCAAGCGCTTTCCAATGATAGGTCACATCATATTGTTTCAAGAAACTTATGGACATATTATCTGGGTGCCACCTTTTTAGTATTCAAAAAATGGGAATTGGGAGATTCCCAAACTCACTAATATTGCATTTTTTCCCAAGAAAAGGTGATATAACAGGATGACTAATCATCCTCTTGCAAGTTAAACTTGTGCAAGAATCTGCCAATCTCATTCTGAGGAATTGGGCATTCTCTTGTGATCAAGCCACAAGATCATGCGACATTGCAACTTATTGTACAAGTGCCGCATCTATTCCATGGGATCAGTTCACCCATCGAATGGCGTCTTCTGGTCACGGAATCATGATTAGATAAGAAGTAGGGTTTAGGGTGTCTTCATATCAAAACCATTCCTGATTGCACTAAGCTGACAACGTTTGGTCCTATGGGTTCCAACTCAATCCGAGTTTCAACATTTGATTGAGTGGTCCTTAGGGTAGAAACCCTAGATCGTTTCTTGCAAGTACGTCCAATTGTCCCTACATTCAGTGAATGTGGGCAGGACCTTTAGGTATGAGGGTTTCGACTTTGGCAATAAATGTGACTAGGTCAAGTCCTTAACGTGCTAAACCCTAGTTAGCACTTGGAGTATATTGTATCGATTTAATCATCCTATGCGAATCCTTTGCGGTTTAGGTGTTTTGGGTAATCCAATTTATTTGTCTTACGACAAGGACGGACCATTCCTAAATATGTTGTCTTGATCAAAAAGGGGAAAAACTAGTTGCATTACGATACAATTCTCGTAAGAACACGATTCATTGCCTCAGCATATGATTAGATTCACAGACCCTAACTTCTCTTGTCAAGACCAAAACGCATGTTAAATTTTGGCATAACTTCCATTGATCTTACTAGGACTTGCATTCATGATTGATGCCACTAAACTTTTAAGATTTTACACTTAGATGAACCATGCAGCCTTTCCCTTACTAACATCTCTAAATGACATTATTTGTACGATGATTGTGCATTATGCAACATTTCCTAACTACTACGCAGTTAAATGAGAATTATGCCAATTGAAGCTAGAGCTAACATACTTCATGCAGCCCTTAGAATCTTTTCCATGTTGCAATTTCCTACGGTTGATAACTACTTCTTTAACGAATCATTACGAAGAAGATTTGTCTAAAAATGCGACATGTGATTTAATCTTTCCATGCATAATCAAAGGTGTACTACCATAATTTCGACTTTGTAATGCTAGTCATTAGTTATTCTAGACTCGTCACTTTGCAATGTACAAAAGCCAACTTGCTGATGAGGTACTAAAATGCATAGACACCTTATGTTGTTTTTCGTTCATTCCATTGAAAATTCAAATGACCACTTCGTATCGTGAATTAATTTAAGTAAATTTCAACTAGCTAATTTATTTCAATCGCATTTAGCTAGGTGGATTTTGACAAGCATAACTGCATCCTAATTCCATGAAATAACCATGCATAATTGCGATACTTCTACGTAAATCAAAAATAGGAAGAAAACCTGGACTTGTGGGCTCGGTGAAATATGCACATGAATATTAGGAGATGATCCTCCTGTAGGTGCGCCTTGTGACTTTTTAGGGACCATAGTGACTTCAGCTTTTGGATTGCTCTTTGGCATCAAGGATTTACTATTTATCAAGAACCTTAGCCTAGAAGGGTGCTCAAAAGAAGAGTTTATTAGCTTGAACAATAGAGATTTTGGAGGGTTTGAATCTCTTGTATCGATTTTCTTATTAACAAAGATCTTTTGGTGTCTATTATCATTGTTGCTTAACTCTCGCCTTGTTGACGAAGAATCCTTATGGCTCGTGGCCATTGAGAAAAACCTCCTCTCCCCCCAGCGACAAAATTGTGTGAACCCAAGGTGTACAACTAAGGTGAAGGTGCAAATATGGCAAATTCTATGGATGCAAATATGCTTTCTTTACAAGATGTATGGCAAGTACTAGATTCTAGTTAGCAAATGCTTGAGCTTGGATATGAATATCTAGAATTTGTGAGGAATCTTTTTAATACATGTACAATGCTATTTGAATTGTACAAGCAACAGCAGGTTACGGAAGAAGAAGATGCAAAAAGAATGCATGAAGAGGATGAATTAAGGATGTAGGAAGAGGATGCTAAAAGGATAGAAGAGACAAATGATTTTACTCAAATTACATTACTTACTATTGAGGCTGAGATTAGCCATACCAATAATGCCTATGTTGAGATTATCAAGGCTTTGAGTAGCCATACATAGGATTGAAATGAGATAGATGTTGCATATGCAAATTTTATGAGTGCTTATGAGGAAGCTTATGAAGCTCATATGTTAATAGATGTAGTGAATTAGATAGAGATTGAAGAATTGATGCATGTACACGTTACATAGGACACACTTGATTCTTATGAGGAGGTCTAGAAGTTGGAGGACATGCGTACAAAGGATAGTGCTAGATCTAATGTTACACAGTTTGAAAATGTTATGCATATTGTGACACATGTGAGTATGGTCACTTCATATTCCTTGATAGGACATATTGAGGTGCTTCATGATGTTAAATGCCTTATTTCTTTCACTGATGCTTAGATTATGTTGGACATGGAGAAAAAATGTCAACAAGATAAGATTCTACTGAGATAGATTAGAAGAGAGCATGGATGTTTCTACGTGTTTGTTCATGGGCACATTACAAGCATGTATCCGGAGGTGAAAAATCCTTTAGTGTATGAGACCCACACCCAAGGCCTTATGATCTTGGAGGGGTGCTTGCTATGGTAACATATTTGTGAGGATGTCTATTATTTTGATATATGATCCAAAAAAATGCAATTTATGTGTATGGTTGGAAAAGAGTTGATTATGTGGGTCTTTGACCTAGGCAACTACACAGGTGGCACATCTGAAGCATGTGCCAATTTGGAAGGGGTGGATTTCTAGCTCTTTGCATATGAGAGTTAGAACAAATAATAGAGGATGTGCATTCAACAATGGAAATGTTGAAGGTAGCCAGATTGAGAAATAAAGATAGATTTGATAGTACACATTGTCTATGGCCTAGTATTGTGGAAGAGAGTTACTAAGGGTTGACATATGATAGTAACTTAGAGAATCAATATAGTACCATTTGCAAGATGGTGAAGAGGTGGCCTAGACCATATGTGGTGAAGTATGTTTACGGCAATGCTACTTATATATTGGTCGATCTTGATGAAAAAATATTATAGGTATCCATTCTAGAAAATTACATAGCACGACAGACATAATTTTAGCAAGGAGTAAAGAACACACAGTAAATATAAGAAAAACAAAGACCACTTTAATTTCAAACCAATTGATATAAAGATGGATTTCTCCACTTGTATGCTTTCACTATGAAGCTTTGATGGTGATCCAAACAGATGATAGACGAAGAGCTTAAGGGTAGCTAGAAGAACTCTAACTTGATGAAAGATAGATTAATGATGGCTTTAGAGGGGTCTTTCTTTTATAGCCAAGGAAGGTAGTTTGGTTGACATGTCCAACCATATTATGAACCTTCCCTAGTTGAATAAAAAATATTCCAATGAATATTCTCTTTACTCTCGAGCTGAGCGTGTTGCCCTTGGACCCCAAAATAGGGGTCCTTGATAACCCCCACACCTTGGAACTGGATGCATTGTGCCTTGAGTTGCTACCAACATAACTCCTCTATCTAACCCAAAGGATAGATCCATGAAGGTCACCTTTTTGCCATCTAGTCACATAGACCTCATCTGACATACAAGTCAAGACCTACCCAATGTTTGTGCTCACACATAGCTTCTCCTCATAATGGTATCCTTACAAGTTTGAGCACCATGGATCATCGGTGACACCTTACGCGGATGGGGCATTGAGCATATATAACACTCTCCTCAATGTCTACCCATAGGTGAGCTACATTCTCGGCCCAACACTAAGTCTTTGAAGATGAATTTGAACGCAATCCTTCATAAGAGCTGTGGTGAAGATATCTGCTCCATTCTTCTCCATTGGACAAAAAATCATGACAATAGACCAACTTCACTATTCCATCCTTGATCAAGTCATGAACATAGTAATATTGGATCTCAATGTGTTTGGTGCATGCATGAAAAACTAGATTTTTGGCAATGGTGATGCAACTTTTATTGTCACATCTTAGTACTATTGGATCTTCATCTTGTACTCATATATGCCATAGGATCCTCCTTAACCATACTACTTTAAATGTAGCAAAGCAAGCTGCTTTGTACTCTGCTTAGAAAACAATGCCAAATTAATTGCTTCTACTAATCCAAGAGTAGATTTCGGAACCTAAAGAGAAACAATATCCAAAAACTAATTTCTTGGAATCACTATCACCTACCCAATGTGAGTCACAATTCCCTATAAAAGCACTTCCAAAATTATATGTGATACCATAGTCAAGAGTTTCCTTTAAGTATATGAGCACCCGCATTGTTGCTTTTCAAAGACTTTCTTGTGGTTTGTTTGAGGACTTGCTCAAAACACCAATAGAAAAAATATTATCTAGCATGTTGTCACACAAGTAGATGAGGCTACCAAATAGGAAGAAAGCTTATTGATACCAAAAGGATCTCGAAGGTAAAGTAAAAATCAAAATTAGTTGCATAAGGATTTTAACGGGTTAAAGGATTTTATTTTCAAAAATCATTTGCTCTGACTACTAGAATGATCAGTATTTGCATAATACTTGTAGTGGGTGCTCATAAGAAGTGGATAGTTTATGAAATGGATGTTAAATTAACATTCTTCAATGGTGATCTCAAGAAGGAGATGTACATGGCTCAGCCCCTCTAGGGTTTGAGGCCCTACATTCAAATAACAAAGTTTGTAAGCTGAAGAATGGATTTGTGGGACAAAATAAGCCCTTAAAGCATGGTAGTAGTCAATAGATAAATTCTTTTTAGGCTTGCATTTCAATAGATGTACCTCAGATGCTAGCTTGTATGTTTATGAGGATGGTAAAAGTTTTTAGTGATTGTTCTATATGTGAACAATCATCTTATTATAGGTGACTATGAAGATGTGATCCATTAGGCTCAAAAGGCTTTGAGGCCCGAGTTTGAAATGAGAGACTTAGGCTTGTTATACTATTATTTGGGAATTAAATCCTAGCATGAGCCTAGAAAAATCTTCATCTCTCAAAAGAAGTATGCATAGGAGATTTTAAAAGCATTTGGTATGATCAAGTGTATGGAGATAGCTATACCTATAGAGTTCAATGTGAAGTTTTCTATTGAGAATGCATCAACACTAAATCTTACATTCCACTAGCTCCCAAGTATCATTCTTCATTATGTTGTATGGAGATAGCTATACCTATAGAGTTCAATGTGAAGTTTTCTATTGAGGATGCATCAACACTAAAACTTACATTCCACTAGCTCCAAAGTATCATTCTTCATTATGTTGTTGTACTCAACTTGCATAGCTACTCTTGATGTTGGCTCGGCAAGTGTTTCTTCCAAGTTTGTTGGCTTCTCTACTTCTCTCATAATCTTAGCCATCAATGCCATATTGACTATCTAAGCATAAGCCATTCTTTGCTCCTTTATTCTCAACCACCTCCTTGGTCCATCTGCCTTTTCTCAATGTGGTAGACATAGGATTACTATGATCATAGAGATGCTTCACCCCATCGTGGCAATGGCTTTTTTGGTGGTGTGATTGTAAGTTGGTGAAATTTTTTCTCATCATCTAAATTTGATGCTTCCTCCTCCTTGAGGGTAGGGATAGCTCTTGGGATAGGCTCACAATGGACTACTTCTTCATTGGATGATAAAGTAGAAGAACTGATATTCTCCTCCTCCATTGTATGTGGCTACTCCTTGAACACCACATCATAGTTCACTATGATCTTCTTTGCCTCTTGCTCATACAATTGGTAAGCCTTTTGCTCATCATTGTAACCCAAAAAGATATATTTTGTGTTTTTTGGATTTAACTTGTTTCTCTTGTCCTTTAAAACATATGCATAATATTCACATCTAAAAGTTCTAAAATGTGAGGTAAATGTTTTCTTTATCAAAATAGGTCTCAGGAGGAGTTTTTCCCTTAAGAGAGCCTTTGTGTAACTCCAATTGAGAATGTAGACTGTACTATTAACAACTTTTGCAAAAAACTAATTAGGCAATTCCTTGCCCTTTAGCATGCACCTTGACATCTCCACAATGGTGTGATTTTAGTATTGAACGATGCCATTTTTTTGAGGTGTATGAGGCATTGTTCAAACTCCTTTGAGTTAAACTTGCCACCACCATCTATTTTAAACTTCTTCACACTTTACCATGTTTTATTCTCAATAAGTTTTAGCCATTCTTTAAACTTACCAAAAGCTAGCTCCTTATGATGATGAAAGTATATCTACATCTTTATACTATACTCATCGACAATCAAAATAAAATAGGAAGATCCTCCCAAAGCTTTTGTAGGCATTTTACCACATAAGTCATTATAGACCAACTCTAGAGGAGCCTTTTCTTTATTTTGAATTTCTTGTCAAAATTCATTTCTAGATTGCTTGCCCATCATACAAGCTTCACATGGTTTCTTCATTTTAGTTACTATAGATAGGTGAGCAACCATACCTTGCTTATGCATCTCCTTCAACACTGCAAAATCAATGTGACCAATTCTTTCATACCAAAGTTTACTTGTGTCCACACTAGTGGTTGTTGTAAAAGCACTTAGATCATATGGGTTGCTCCTTTGTTCCCCTTTGTCCATAACTTTGCTAGCATTGTTGATTATCTCAACACTTCTCTTAGTGAACCCTTACCTTATGGCTAAGATCAATTATAGAAGAAACTAATAGGAGATTTCTCTTAATCCTTGAAACATATAACAAATTTGAAAGATTTTTGAGCTCAGCGTTTGCAGTAAGAAATAAAGTAGTACATGTGCCCTCAATATAGTATTTTATATCCTTTTCAACCATCAATGTAATGGATTCTTGTAGAGGCTTCATAGAACTATATAGACCTTTCTTATTAGTCACGTGATAGAAGGCAGGACTATTCACTATCCATGAGTGAGTGGTAGATATTTCTTACATAGAGGAACACACTTCCTCAATGGTCACCATAAAATACTTTAGCTTTGCTTCAGCCATATTGGACATGTATTTCCCTTTAGTCTTCATGCTACCATTCATTACATCAACCTCTTAACACAAAAATATGCAATTGTATATAGTTCCTTCTTGTAGTAAAAGCACTCTCCCTGAAGCTTTTTCTTATCACCCTTCTTCTTTTTATAAGCGTTGATAGAGGAATCACCTTTTGCTTTCACATTGTTGTAGAATGCAGCACCTCCACTACTGCTATCTTCTTGCATTTTAAGCCTTAACTCCTCCTCCATTAGTACTGCATGAAATTCCGGAAACATCAAAACTTACGGTCTCACTTGAGTATTTAGGATAGCTATTAATCCATCAAACTTTGGTGGAAAAATCTGAAGATACCTCAGAGAGGTAGCTCCTCACTAGTCTTTTATATTCTAGTGCTAGCCATCTAATCACATAGATTCTTGATCCCACTGATGAATGCTTCATCATATGTCTCTTCTTCAACAAACTTCTCTATTGCTAGTTGATTCTCCAAGTTTTGAATCTTTGTTAGATTTCACATATCATAGTGACTCCTAGGTACATTCCAAGCATCTGATGCCTTGGTTGTATGTTGAATCTAGGTCAAAGTATTGTCATAACAACTTATAACTAAGGCACACAATGCACCTGTGTTCTTTGTTTCCAAGCTCATAGAAGATCTCCATTTGGAAGAATCATAACACTCAAACTTCATGGGTCAGGGGTGGCTTGTGGTTTTGGATTAGTATCTAGTACCATTTCCATAATCTCATAAGATTCAAGGATAGTTGTGATTTTAAACTTTCATAAAGTATAGTTTGTACCACCTAACTTGCCTTTGCTAAAGGTTAGTGGATGAATCCTCATTTTTTGAATTGTTTAGTTGTAGAGCAACACCTAATGTGCTAGCAATGCTACTTGATGCAACAAACAAAATTTCTCCTCTTCACTATTGAAGCCCCTATCTCTGATGTACCCTCCACTCCTTAGAGCCCCTTGGACTCTGATACCATGTAAAAAATACATGGCATTGTGGATAGAATCTAAGCAAGGATAAGAGAACACACAGTAAATATGAGAAAAACAAAGACTACTTTAATTTCAAACAAATTGATACAAAGATTTCTTTGTCCATCCATGTGCTTCTATTGTGAAGCTTATATAGCGATGCAGATAGATGATAGGTAAAGAGCTTAAGGGTAGCTAGAAAAACTCTGACTAGGTGAAAGATAGATTAATGATGGATTTAGAGGGATCTTCATTTTATAGCTCTGAAAGTTAGTCTAGTCAATATGTTTGACCATATTATGAACCTTCTCTAGTTGACTAGAAAATATTTCAAGGAATATTATCTATACTTTCAAGCCAAGGGCATTGCCCTTGGACCCTCGTTAGGGGATCACTAGCCCCCCTAAGACCTTCCAACGAGTGCACCCCAAAATAGAGGTCCTTGATAACTCCCACACCTTGCAATGTAATGCATTGGGCCTCTAGTTTCTATTAGCATAACTACTCTATCTAACCCAAAGGCTAGATCCACAAAGATCACCTTTTTGCCATCTGATCACATAGACCTCATCTGACATACAAGTAAGGACACACCCAATGTCCATGCTTACACATGGATTTTTGTTGTAATGCGAGCCTTACAGTTTGTAGCAACATGGATCATTGATGGCACCTTATGAGGATGGGGCATTGAGCATATCTATCATCCATTTTGCAAGGAAAATGACAAAGATCTTCAAGAGGAGAGAGAGGATGAGTCCTATAAAATTGAAGAATTTATGCAACAAGAGTGGCAGGACAAAGCTAGAGCATGAAGTGAGGAGGACATTGATGATCCAAAAGATGAAGAAGTAGATAAACTTGATGTAGAGAATAAAGAGATTGAGTTATTTGTGGATCTCCACAAATAAATAGATATGAAAATGGGTAATAGAGGACTATCTAGAGAATTCACAAGTTCAAAGGGGGAGAGTGTCATAGCATTGTGCCTCCATTCTTAAAGAATCTCATAGAGAACTCTAGACATGCAATTTCAATGGATGGTGAGCAACATCACTTCTATGCTCTATTTTTCGTGTGTCTTTTTATATGAATCCATAGTTTAGGATTTTCCCTTCTTTCATAATGTGGACGATTTATTCTCTATCTTTATTTTTTATCTTATCCAGTGTATGTGTCTACCCATGTAAATAGCCATCAAATTGATCTGAGCTATCCATTATATAGAGAATCCATTGAGCATATCTAACATCCATTTTGCAAGGAAAAGGATAAGATCTTCAAGAGGAGAGAGAGGATGAGTCCTATACAATTGAAGAATTTTTGCAACAAGAGCAACATGATAAAGCTAGAGCACGAAGTGAGGAGGACATTGATGATCCAAAAGATGAAGCAATAAGTAGACTTGATGTAGAAGATGAAGGGATTGAGTTATTTGTTGATCTCCACAAATATGAAAATGGATAATATTGGACCATTCAGAGGATGTACAAGTCTCAAAAAATCTCATAAAGAACATTAAACTATGTGATTTCAGTGTGCATGTTGAGAAACATCACTTCTATGCTCTAATTTTTTTGTGTCTTTTTGTATAAATCCATAGTTTAGCATTTTCCCTTCTTGCATGGTGTGGATGAGTTGTTCCCTATTCTTATTTTTTGTCTTATCAAATGTATGTGTCTACCCATGTAAATAGCCAGCGGCTCGATCTAAGCTATCCATTATATAGAGAATCTGCTTGTGTGTTTTTTATGTGTATGAACCTTGATATTTGCATGTATTTAATTTCATGTGTACCATAAAAACATTAAAAAGCTACTAAAGAATAACTCTTGTAAGGTCTGATAGGAGCTTAGCTTCAAGATAGGAAGAATATTGAAGATACGTATGAAGAACCATGATCAACATAAGTGAAATTGAAGAAAAAAATGTGAGCACGACTCTTGTGCTTCAAAATGACTAGTTCCATCAAGAAAGAGTGTGAAAAATAAAATTGGGATAAAACCAATTCAATCTCTCACTACAAGGATATGAGGGTATAATGACGAGAATTAGCAATGAGAAATAGCGGAGTCGCTATTTGCGTCACTATTAGCATCGCATTTGCAACACAAATAGCGACGCAAATAGTGGCACAAACAGCGATGCAAATAGGGACGATACCCAGAGGAAAAAAATGCAGGTTGAAACCCGAGCGCGTCATTTTTTACCCATTCACAAAAGAGAGAGCGAAAGGGAGAGCGAGAGGGAGAGCAAGCATCTTGCTGAGAGGGAGAGAAAGAGAGAAAGAAGGAGAAATAAGGCTTCTCACCATCACCGCCGTCGTTCGCGAAGAAGAGGACGAGGTGTACGGAGGGTGAAGAGAAGCTGCCGTCACGAAGAGAAGCCGCCAAACCCTTTTTCGAGCCTTTACGGTGAGTACATTGTCCATTCTTGCTTTGTTTTTGTGTTTTCTCTCTCTCTTTTACTTATTTTTTGTATAATTTGTGTGTATTGAGAGAGGGAGAGGAAATGAGAGAGAAAGAGAGGGAGAGGGAGAGGGAGGGAGAAGAAATGAGAGAGGGAGAGGGAGAGGGAAGAAATGGGAGGGAGAGGGAGAGGGAGAGGGAGAGGGAGAGGGAGTTTTCTCTCTCTCTTTTACTTATTTTTGGTATAATTCGTGTATATTGAGAGAGGGAGAGGAAATGAGAGAGAAAGAGAAAAGAGGGAGGGAGAGAGAGTGGGAGTGGGAAACATTAAACATAATACTAGGGAAATGAGAGAGGGAGAGAAAATGAGAGAGGAAGAGGGAGAGCGAGAGCGAGGGAGACATTAAACATAATAGAGAAATGAGAGAGAGAGAGAGGGAGAGGGAGGGAGAGAGAAAGAGAGGGGGATGGAGAGGAAAAGAGAGAAAAAAAATTAAACATAATAGGGAAAGAGAGAAAGAGAGGGAGAGGGTGAGGGATGGAGAAGAAATGAGAGAGCGAGAGGAAGAGAGCAAAAGGAAATGAGAGAGGGAGAGGAGAGAGAAAAAGAGAGAAAAGATGTTAAACATAATAGAAAAATAGAGAAAGAGAGGGAGAGGTGAGGGTGAGGGAGGGAGAGGAAATGAGAGAGGGAGAGGAAGAGAGAAAAGAAAATGAGAGAGGAAGAGGACAAAGGAAATACACTAAACATAATAGGGAAGGAGAGAAAGAGAGAGAGAGGAAATGAGGGAGGCTGAGAAAGAGAGAAAGGGAAATGAGAGAGGGAGAGGAGAGAAAAAAAAAGAGAGAGGGAGAGGAGAGAGAAAAAGAGAGAAAAAACATTAAACCTGATAGGGAAAGAGGGAAAGAGACTTGCAAGGGCAAACCATCCCTCAAAATGTTCTTAGACACTTTCCGCTTATCCCTCGCATAAACCACATGTTTCATATGTCCGGCATGGCGAGCTTGACAACGTGGCATGCGCAGAATAGGTCCACAGATGGAGTTCAACGAATATCACCGAATTCACGTGCATGGATCCACATTGACACTACCTTCTCAGGCTTTTCCCGAGAGCCAAGGAACCTTTGGCTTGGTCTTGCAATGGATGGCGTGAACCCATTTGGTATGCGCTCAACTTCTTACACTCTGTGGCCTATAGTCCTTGTCAACTACAATATCCCCCCATGGCTTTCTACAAACAAAGGACATCTCATCCTTAGCATACTCGTTCCGGCCGCTAGAAAGTCAAAAATATGGACGTGTATCTTCGTCCATTAGTCAATGAGCTTAAGATTTTGTGGGAGGAGAGGGTTACCGTGTAAGATATGAGCAAGCACGATGGTCGATGGTCCACCAATATTCGAGCCATTCTCATGTGGAAGATGCATGAATTTCCAGGATTCGAAGAGTGCTCAAGTAAATCGACTTCCATTCTCATTGGTAATATCTATATTTTATCTCGTTCAAGTTTGTATTCACTGGATAGAGGTGTTGGAACATGTCTAGTTACATCAGGTTATCATGCATGTCCATTGTATGGGCCACAATTAGACTCCCGAAGGTCACGAACTATGAAGAAGATCAAGGACACACCACTTTCTTGCCAGAGGGTCATGAACTCAGGAAAGGTTTTTTTGGACGACCTCCAAAACGTATGAATGCCGCAAGCAGGTACGAGCTAAAAATGGTCCACGCGGAGTCACATCCAAACGGAATGCGATGGTTCTCAGTTTTTTACAAGTTGCCATATTGGACTCACTTACAAATCAACCAGTTGTTGGATCCCATGCATATTTTCAAGAATGTGGGCAGCTTGCTATGGGACCACATCACAAGAAAGAGAGACACTATAGGAGCACGAATGGATTTGAAGGAGGTAAGCAAGATGGAGGCGCTTTGGCCACAGTCCAGTACTGGTGGTTGCATGCAGCTACCTCGCACTCCTTGGGTTTTGTCCACTAAAGAAGAGTGCATTGTGAAGCAAGTAATTAAGTCTATCTGCACTCCAACAGATATGATGCACTCTCTCAGGTCTGCATTTTCTAAAGAGGACCAATTATCAAGGCTAAAATCTCATGACTGGCATAAGATATATCAGGTTTGTACTATGAATGGATTGTAATTGGCATGCCCATTTTGCTATTTGGAGTGTAGCCATTGTTCATAATGCTTTCTCATTTATGGCATATTGTACTACCGATCGTAGTCGCAGGATACCTTACTCCAGAAATACGCGGGGCCATTTACAGGTTGTCGACTTTGGTGCAATGGATCTCACAGAACGAGATTAAAACGTCCTCTATTGAATTTACAAGGCAGGGAGCAGTGGAGACGGCCTGTCTCTTTGAGAAATACCTGCCTACCAGCATACTCACGATACAAATCCACCTTCTTGTGCATCTGGTAGATGAAGTGGAGATTGTTGGACTTGTCCATACACGATGGATGTTCTTCTTGGAGTGCTTCATGAAAACCTTGAAAGGCTTTTGCGACAACGAGCTCGACTAGAAGGTAGCATGGCTAAAGGTTGGTTGGTATCTGAGGCACTAGTGCATATTTCACAATGGCAACCAACGGTGGATCCAGACAACAAAATGCTATGGTAACTAAAGGACGATGATAGACTGACCGAAGATGTGGTGGTTGGAAATGGGGTAGAAAAAAGAATGGATACTGCAATGGAGGAGAAGGTGAATCACTTTTGTATGTTGCACCATGCCTCTATGGAGACGTGGCTCACCAGGTACCAGATTGCTAGGCAAGATCGAGAGGAAGCGTGATCTGAATTTTGACGTAGTATGCGCCATCGACCGATTCAATATCTTGAGGGCATGGAGGAGATGTCGTGGTTCATGTCAACACGATGGTTGCATGGAGCTTTGACCACAGCATCTCACGAAGAGGCGAAGATCTCAATGGAGGAGTGGGAATTCTCGAGGGGATGTAGTCCAAAGGTGATGACGTGTTTTGGATTTGTCGTATCTATATTTTATATCCGATAACTAATTTGAGTGTTTCAATGTACAGTACAAAATATATAGTATAGCATGGTCGTGCGGACAACATTTTCGCGTGGAGCGTATTGATAAAATGTGCTCCACAATGGACTGTGGTATCATAACAAGGTTCGAGCAAGAGAGCTGACGACAAGCAACGGATCCAAACATGGTTATAGATGAGATGGAGTATTTTGGGAACTTGCAAAGTATTGTTATGGTGGATTACCGTAGCTTCTCCATGATACTATTTGATGCGCAATGGTTCAAAGTGGTACTTGAAGGAGCTGGAGCAATAGTTCGACGAGGCCCATTTGGATTTCTTGAAATAGATTCCGAAAACAAATGGATGGATTTGCTTGACACCTTTGTGTTTCCGGCCCATTGTGAATAGGTGCATGAACTCATTTGTTTATTGATTGTATTACGACATGGTACATGTCACAATAGTTTAATCTCTCTTGTACGTGTTTGTGAATAGGTAATCTTCTATCCAAACCCCCGACAACCTCCATGGTGGTATGTTATACCTTCACCTCCCCGAAGTGCAAGAGTATATGATCAAAGCGATGTTCCGAGCATAGATAAGGACAATATACAAATAGAGGGGTCGATATTGCAAGGGATGAAGGCCACCGAAAGCTTGGAGTATGTAGAGGAGGCAACATCAGCTAACAATGATGGAAATACAAGAGTCTAAGAACTTCTGACAATGGTGAA